>NW_013531716.1:5370424-5375464 GCF_000836235.2 Papilio xuthus
TCATTTACGGTAAAGTGCAAGCACAAAACACGATGACCCAACTCGATCCGTCTCCACTTCACGACTATATTCGTAACAACTGTCAAAACGCCTTATAAAAGATGGTGCCTCGACCCCTCTCAAACCCATCTGGCTCTTCTCTGATTGGTCGTTACTTAAATTACGATAATAATGTTATTTAGTCTAGGAAAAACGTAACTTATAAAGTAAGATCAAATTAAAAGTTATTAGAAGCTTTTACAATATCAATAAACTTTAAACATTGCACACAATGCGTTAAACAGTAACTCAGTTGACAATGGCTACTTAATAACTTCCTACTTTAAATATATTGTTGGCTGAGGGTGGAACTTAAAAATAATGCTGGGGTGATGCCAATATAAGAGACCGCACCCTCATTTTCGGGACACACTCGCCACCGAACACTGAAGCCAGCGGAAGCTCTGCCCGTTTGACTAGCCAAAATAATTAATCATTTTAACTCTGATAGTTGATTAAGTTAATGTTGTATTTTTAAATCATTTTAGTGTTTTATTCAATTCTGTTAGTTTTCTTATTAATTCAAAAAGTTAGTAGTTCTCCGCTTTAAAATAACAAATAGAAGTAGTGTCTTCATCTCAACGAAAGGAGTCGAGTGGCCGCGCTGCAATGGAAGTAGCCAAGTCCGCGGTGCCTGTGGCAACCATCAGCGCCGAGCCCGTTCCTGCCGTTGAGCCTGCCGTGTCGATGCCGCCGCCGTCGCAGTTGGGCGAAGCTGTGACTGCGAGCTCGCTTCAAGGGCGCGCTTCAGGCTTCAACGACTCCGTCCTCACCGGAGCGTCCCGCGAGCGCTACGTCAGTCCAGGCCAGCGCCGCCGATCGCATCATCGATGCGATACGATCCATAAATATACCGGTGAGATCTAACCAGTCTTATTTTATTTCTAATTTTGATCCGAGTGTTAATGACACAGAGACATGGTGTGACGAAGTAGACAGAGCTAGGTCTTCTAATAATTGGAGTGATCACGAAAAACGTGACTCAGTGAATGGGTAACGAATGACCGCAGTTGGAGTAATTTTAAAAACGTATTTAAGCCTTTATGTCCAAAAAAAAACAGACATAGCTAACATTCTGTACGAGGTTATGAGCACCAATTCGGATAGCTTCCTTACATACGCTGATTATGCTCGTAGGGGCCTTTTACGATTACGAATCATTAGGGGGTTAAGCGATGAGCTGATATCGGCAATAGTTATACGGGGCATCACAGATCCGCGCATCTGTAACCAACGCCAAATTAATGAGTTAGTACAGTTTCTTTCTATTTATGTCAAGTCTAATGCCCCTAACCTCATTCTAACAAAAACTCAAGTGGGTTGCGTCATGATCGTAAAAATGGTAAATGTTTTATATGTGGTACGCCAGGGCATAAACAGTCAAATTGTTTTAAAAGACCTAAGATAGCAACGTAACCAAGTAACGACATTAGTACTAATAGTCATTCTCTTCAAAATACAGCAAAATCTGAACCGTGTAGTTTCTGTAAGAAGCTTGGTCATAAAGTTGAAACTTGTTTTGCAAAGATGAAGTTAGAATCGCGAAATACAAATATTATTCACGTTTGCAGGGAAAACCTAAATAAGAGGCGTAACGATATTGTCGTAGCGATTGTACAAGTGATTCCAGTTGACGTTCTTATCGATTCCGGTTCAAGTATATCACTAATTTCTTCCCACTTGTTAAAACACTTTAAATACGCCTGCAAGCCTGCCTTTAAAGTATTGCGAGGCATTGGCGGTCAAGAAATAATGTAAAACACTTTCTTGAAAACTTCTCTTCCTGTACTTTTGTACTGAGCCTGAGCTGAGAACTGAGCCAAATTAAAAAAAAAAGATTGTTAAGTAGCCTATGGCGATGTATACATCTATGCCAAATTTCAGCGAGATCCATGCAGCTGTTTTGGAGATATCTTCTAACAAATATCTATCCCTCCATACATTCATCGAAACATTTGGATTTATAATATTAGTAGGTTTTCAATATATTCACATTTATTAATATCAACAGCAAAGTTCGTCTAACAACAACTTTCGACGTGAGTTTCATGGGCGCTGTGTCCCCACAGACTCCCAACACCACGCCCAACAGTGGCACTCAGAGTCAAGATACCACACCACGACGACACAAATCATTCGTCACTCATAAAGAAATAGAGATGAAGTTAGCAACGAAAACTATGAGTTTGGACAGACATAACCTAAAACCTTTGAATCTGAAGGGAATTTGTAATGGAAATAATGATGGAGGCATACAACCTTTGCTGGCTGTTGTAGATGATAAAAATAATATAAAGGTAAAAGCACACATATCTATAAATAGACTGGCTATACGACGAGGGATTTTGTGCCTATTTGATTTTTGCCATTTTGGCGCTGATGATAGTGGTTTGTAACGGTGGTGTAGATTCGAACTAAAAATTATTTGTCAAGTAATTAATTTCCAAACAATTGCTAATACATTTTATTTATTTATTTTGCGACGTTTTTTCATTTCTTATTGAAACTTTGCTTTACTAGCTGCCGACTGCGACTCCGTCCGCGCGGGTTTTGAAAAAAAATTATAAGTTGCCTATGAGTTCTTCCACACTATGTCCTACACCTATGCCAAATTTCATCAACATTGAGTCTTTCCGTTGTTCTTCTTCTTCTATCTTCAGCAATAGCGGTAAAGCCGTTCTTGAGTTATAAATAGTGTAACTAACACGACTTTCTTTTATATATATAGATTAATTCTTATACCATTTGTTTTACTATTGACAGATAATGCGCGGTAGAAAACTCATTACGGAAATATCACCTAAAAGTGACTATCAAATAACAGCAGTTAAAATATCTCCATGCAATCAATACATTATCTATGGACTGCGTACAGGAATTGTCACTAAATATGCACTAAGAACTAAAGAAATTAAAGACATTTTAGATGTTTACAGTCCAGTGTTATATATGAGTTTTGTTAACCCAGATTTATTGATAGTTGCCGGTAAGAATAGATGTCTGATGGCATATCGGTTTACTACCGATGGAGATTGGAAATCTGAAATGCTTCAACGGGGTAACTGCTATTTGGGATCACAGGAAATATTAAATGATATACAAGGTAAGTTTTTTTTTATAGTATATTTTAATAGATCTTGAAATATATATATTGGTTTGAGAATATTTGGCAGTAGCATAATAATATTATACTAAAATTGGTCTTTTTATGTTCAATTCCGTATTATTCAGTCTCATATTTTGCTATGATTTTATTCGTATGCTGAACAATTAATAAGTCATAGGTTTTAGTAAAATTTAGATTGATCTGATGACGTCATAAAAATATAAAAACTTTTTTCGCTTTATTTCATGTTAATTTACTTTTAAAATGTTGTATTTTAAGGTTTTAAGAAGAAAATCAGCCCCGAGAAATTATCAGCATCCAGTAGCGATGCCAGTATAAGTTCTAGAGATCGTCTATTTCCCAATGGCGACACTAGAAGGCGACTGTGCAAGGCCAGCAGTCTCGTGTCGTGCTTCTGGGTACATGACGTCGGTCATATCACAGTGGAAACCAACGCTATAGTTAAACTATGGGATCGCAATCTGCAGGTCCAGAATATATTGAATGGCCGACAGACGGATGTTTATATCAATTGTGCAGCTTTCCAGAAATATATATTGGCTATTTGCGATGATTATCATAGGTTTCAGGTTAGTTTAAATCATTTCTTACTGTTATATTTGTACTATTCAATATTTTTGGCAGCCGACATTGAGTTGCGCGCTGCGTAGTTCCCCCACCACAGAATTCTAAGCCCCACACTAAAATTAAAATTGTTGTTAAAAATACAATATTTTGTGTTTAATGGTTTAAAACTACGAAATCACTTGTTTATTCACAAGACTTCTCTACAAGCAGAGTATTGTTGCCAGTCTCTAACAAGTTTAAACAGAACCATAAACACTTGACACTGGCCCAATCCGATGAGGGAGAGCCATAAACAAGAAACAGAACAGAACTACGAAAAAATAGAACATATATGTAATAACAATTAATTTTAACTGAATTTAAATCAAAGATTAGATCTTGATTTTTTTTTGTTGTTATAATTTCAGACTTATGAACTAAAGACAGATGATAAGATAGAACTGCAGCCCATACAGGTGTACAAGTTGAATAATCGTATCATGTGCTGTGACCTCACCGCAGACGGCAGCCTCCTCGCCATGGGACTTGACTCCGGGAATGTTATTGTATGTACTATGTACTCAATCCTTTATTACATAAACTGAGGAAGTGGATTTGATGGGAAAGGGGAGTTTTAGAAGAGAGAAATATCTCTAATCCTTTGCTTTATACTTTTAGACATTATTAATTAGAATCCTTTGGCGCGAATGACGCGCTTTCGTTACAAAGTCCAGTGTCAGAATTAATAGTGAGGGGACACAAATGTCGGCATTTTAGTGAGGCTAGTGTTGCGCCAGTACACCGGCACAGTGTCAGATTTTCTTCCTAACAATACTTAAGTTGGGCAACGTGAAAATAACCTTTTAACTTATTGAATATATCGGGTAGTGGACACTTCGCTATCTTAGCGAAATTCACTCTGTGCTAATGTCGTACCCAAATGACGCGGACAAGAATTTGTAATTATGGTGTATCTAGAAGCTAATACTTTTATTCATGTAATCTTACAAATATTATAAATGCGAATGTTTAGATGTATTGATGGATGTTTCTGTGAAAGTCCAGAATAAATCTCAATAAAATTTGGCATAGATTTAAAACATACTGTGGAAGAACGTATAGGCTATAAATTAAGTGTTTTTCAATGTAATTCGCGAGTGACAACTTATGTTTATTATATTGCAGGTTTGGCACGTGAGCAATCAGCGTCAGCTACGGTTCCTAAAGCACCACAAGACGAAGGTGCAGTGGTGCCGGTTCTCCCCGGTGCCGGTTCTCCCCGGTGCCGGTTCTCCCCGGTGCCGGTTCTCCCCGGTGCCGGTTCTCCC
>NW_013531716.1:5375687-5378174 GCF_000836235.2 Papilio xuthus
TATATTAATAACTACATAAGTGGGTATATTATTTTTGAACATTGATTTAATGTCAATTTTAACTTTATTTATTAGATTCCCACTTATTAGTTATTATTATAGTGAGCTAAATATGCGTGCCTACGTATCTATGTACCAAAAAAAAAATAGTTCACCGATTATACGCATGGAGCGCCACAATCGCCATGGATCCACGACTTCTTGCGAGTTGCCCCTCTTTCTATAGTATACTTATTATACTCTTTGCTTGTATAATCTTTTTTACCGTTTAAAACTGATATCAAAAGAAAAACAAAGTTTTATTTGCGTTTGTTTTCAAGTTTTCATATTATAATAGTAATTGACCAGGAAAATTTACATACACGTCGGTAAATAATATGAATAAGTTGAAAAACAAGGTACATTACGTATCTCCTTGTGATTCTGACAATGATTGGACCGATTCTACCGGCGACTCAAAATACTCCGATTCGGATAGGTTGGTTAATTTATTTAAGATTTATTAATTTCAGTAGTGAAAAAGTATTATTGCCGTTTGGTTTTATTTTAGTTCGATTCCAGAATGGGATTCTGACGTAGGTGAAGATGGGGAGTTAGTTTTCATAAAAGTAAAAAATAATGCAAACGACGATGTGAATACTCCACTTTTGGAAAATTGCGAAACTTTTAAGTTAAGAAGTGACTTCAAGAGAGCTTCAACGAGAAGGTCCACTAAAGGTACGAAAACGTAAATGAACTAATTATTAAAGTTAATTTTAAAGTACCTGAGAGAACCACAGTCTCGAAACTGTTTTACTGTCCTTTGGTTACCTGTGTGTACTTTTTGTTATAGCTTATTGTATAACTAATTTTATTGTATACATTGCAGGTAGAATTTTCAAAGCTTTAAAAAGCCGCAAAGAAAAATATGACAATGCAAGTAGCAAAATTAATGAATTCGAAAGTTCAGTTACTAAAAATTCTTTAGAAGATAATAATAAATTTGTTATCATACAGGTAAGAAAACATTCTTAATAAACCACAACTTTGTTTATTTGATAAAGACAATTTTTAATATGTTTTTTTTTTAATTATAAATTATAGGTTAGCAAGAATATGATATTTAACAGTGAAAAGAACTGCCAAATAGAGAAATTATTTGGTATGAGTTTAGAGACTCATATGGACGGGAAGACATTAATTGTTGCAAATTTCTTAACAGAAGCTAAAGCAATATACATTCCACGAGTTAAAGTTGGTTATTACCTAGTAAAAATAAATGGAATTGAAGTAAACTCTTACAACATTAATAATATGCTACAAGGAGTAATTGAAGACATTGAAAGTCCAAAACTAACATTTCAAGTAGTAACTGGAGGATTTAATATTGATCTTGTTAAATTATTAACATTAAAAAATTCTCCGGAAAATTCTCTAACTCAGCTTTTGAAAGATTCGATGTGTTCTGTTCTGTACATATGTTGTAATGATGTTGAGTATCAGAGTAATGATGATAAAGGAGTACTTTATTGCTACCCTCGACCATATAATCAAAACTTTCTTTATAATACAAGAGGGGCTTACGTAACACTTAATCATTTGGCCCCTAAATCATTGGGTACTAGTGAACCAGTAGTATCAACTGTCCTTTACAACAATACTTTAATTAATGTCACTTACGCATCTCATTTTAGTGATCTACTTTTACTGGCTGTGCCTAATAAGAATTTAGATCTTTTTTGTGCTAAAAAATTAATAGATTATGTTGTAAAAATCTTGGAATTCCTTTATGGGTCATTAAAATCTTGTTTTACAAAACCTAATAATGTAGATAAGTTAGACGGTTTGTTTTCTCGTATTTTCGTTCATTTATTGTTTGATAATTATAAAAATATGTCTAAAGAAGAAAGGAAAGTTAATACAATGTTGTTTGAAGAGTTTGTAGCTTGTCATGCAGTGACTTTACCTTTGGAAGTGAAAATACAAGTAGATGATGCAATAACAGAGTTAGAAGCGGCTGATTATCGTGAATGGGTTGGTATTGTATAAAATCAAATGCAAATTTAATTAATTGTAGATTGTAATCATCCAATCCATGAAGTAGGTTAAGTGCCATCATATTTTTGGTCCTCTTTCTCTTCTCACCCTTTTCAGAAGAGGGGCATGGAAAGCCGAATTTTTTCTTTCTGTGCGTCCCGTCCTCTGTTGGTTAGAGGATGGGAAGCATCTACAATTGCAGATGTCTATGTACCTTATGTTGTGTAGAAAAAAGTAGGGTAAATTTCTTGTGTTCTGTATAATTTTCTTCAGCAGTTGTCTTCCATTGTACATTTTAAAGCTTCGATATTTTGTTTTAATTTTTTCGTCTGTTAAGAACTTGTTTCTTTAAATTTTCAGACAGATGATGTTGAAAATTTTCAAAGGCTGTACACTGTAATCGGAGCATGTCTATACTATTCTGGACACTTGTTAAGTTCACATCTACGTGATGAAGACTTAGTAGAAATT
>NW_013531716.1:5379080-5830727 GCF_000836235.2 Papilio xuthus
TAGCCTTTACAATCAATGGTATAACGGCTCACAGAAGAATTACAGACATTCAAGTAATTTAGACATCAGTTATTCGGAAGATTCTAATAGTTTGAAGAGCAACAGGTATGTTTGAGTATTTTATAGTTGTGTTCTTCGAGACTATGTTTTACATCCGTTCCGGAGATATTTTCAAATAAACATCCAACCATCCATCTAAACTTTCACATAATATTAGTAAGATCTGCAACTCGAGATTAAGTGACGTTGCCATGTGCAGCAATATGGCAGTGGAATTTCCAGAAGAAAAAAAGATGTAGATAAGGCAAATAATACAAGAGAAGGGATAAGGCTTTGAATAAATATTATGTGTAAATTTTTATGTTGATCACATTTTATTTTTTGTAGTGAAATAACTGAGGAGCGAGTGACCGGGCGGCGAGCGGACAGAGAACAGAAAGGTCGCCGTGACTCCTCTGGATCTGATTCTGACTGGGACAGACAGGTGAGGATGTTTATAATTATTAAATCGTTGTTATTAGGGTCGATACAGACAAGGCGAGTAGAGTATTGAGGATTTATAAGATTAAAATAAGGTTTAATTTAACTTTTCTTGCATGTTGTTATTAAGTACTAGTGTAAAAATCTGCCTGATCTCCGCCCTTATCTGTGTGAACGAACCCTTTAATTGTGTACTTAAAATATATAAATAGATTATATTTAAATAAAATTCTAAGCGTAAAGTTTAGCTTTTTAAGTTTTTTTTTTATTTGAGATCGGATTTGTAGTTTTTTTTGCAAAAATTGACAATAAAATGTCATCATATGTTATAATTTTCAGGATGGGAGTAGAACTAGCGGGAATATTGATATGACAGATATAAGAAAAAGTTTATTAAATGAACTCAATCATGTGACTGTCCACAGGTAAAAAAACATGTTATTAAAAAAAATGAATGAGGTCCTATTCTAAAATATTAAATATAGAACTTGAAAATTTTCAGAATAACAGCCGGTGAAGAGAATGTCCTATTTCATTTTGTACAACTGGAATCAGAGAAAGGAGTTTTGATAGCGCCAATGAAAACTATCGAAATGCAAGCGAACAATGTTTTATATTCTTACATTGTTGCTACTTTTAGGAAGGCTTGTAAGAAGATACACGAGTTACTGCAATATAGTATGAAGTAAGTTTATAAAGACTCCGTCCGCGCAGTATTGAGAAAATCATAATAAGTAGACTATGTGTCCTTTCAGACTATGTTCCACATCTGTTCCAAAATTCTTCAAGATCCGTTGAGCCGTTCCTAAAATAACTTGTAGCAAACATCTATCCATTCATGCATCCATGTATACAATCGCAGTGAGATTTTTTTATTCTGTCAAAGATAAAAATGATATTTGTTTTAAATATTTACACAATATTTTTTATTAATCTTATGTAAACTTACAATTGAACATGGACACTATAATACAATGTAATTTTGATTTTTTTCACAGATTTAAAAAGAACCATGCGCCATCAAATCCGTTAAATAAAATCCTAGTGGCAGTCAGAGAGTATGGCAGCTTGTTTGAAGTACCTCATGATGTTCTCAATCAGTGTGGCATTAATAAAAAAAATTGTGAACCCTTTCTGTTTTGGGTTGTCGGGTAGGAATTGTCTTTTATTATTATTTTCCGACTTGGAAAAGGAAGCTTATGTTCGAGTTAAGCATTTAATTTAATGCCTTGTCCCAGTGTTTATAACTTTTGCTAACTTCTAATCCTAAATAATAGTTATAAATCAGTGTACTATTGTTTAATTTTTTTTGTTTATATTTTAGGCGAGTTTTCAGTGAACCAGAACCAAGAGAACTATACATATGCTATCACGAATCTGTTCCCCAGGATCTTACAGAAGTGGCTCAGTTATTATCTTATTTAGAGTAATGTAATCATTCACAATATCCTTGTGCAGTTTAGAAGTTAAATTATCTCAATCCCATATTATTAAAAAATATTGACCTAATTAATCTTACAAATATGACATGTGATATATTCCGTCCAGTAATGCGTTGTGTATAAGATGTATACAATAATGAGTGACATTTTTACAGTTTTGTTTTATTTACACTCCCTTGAAAGTAATAAAAAAAATTATGACAAACGAACGGTTTTATGTACGTTGAAAAGACTAGGAAAATTGACCTTGCCATCATATATGATACAAATCAGACAAAATTACGACAGCTTACTAGCGCCCCCGTTAATACTACACGATCCTTTTTGTGCCGTAGCTGTTAAATATCTTTCTATGTCTGTTTTAAATTTACTGACAGAATCAACCGCGATAGCAGCGCCTCACCGATTCAGATATCCTTGTTTGACTTTTTTAATTCATGTTTTTTTTTTTAATTCCTAAAAGTCGCTCTTTTGATCCGATATAGCTATTGTGAAACCAAATTGATCAAATAAATTCACATTTAAAGCAGGGACAGTACCTTAACAACTAGACTCTTAGTGGAGGTAGTGAGAAAAATCCTCTCGTTGTTCCTCTAAGTTAGTTCGCTTCGTTAGCTAATGTTGGTGGTCATTCCTATTTATCTACTAGGTTCTCCTAATTTGAAACGGAAATTCTAAATTATTACATAAGAATAAAAGCGTTCAAGATCAAAAATATGGCAATTAAATTAATTTTTTAATCTGTGCACTGTGTGGAAATTGAAAATGATCCGGAGAATATAACGGAAATGGCTATTTGCTTCTCATTTTTTTTTAAGTTTATCTAATTTGATATTTTGACTCTGAAAGGTATGTGTGTAAAGTTAAATTATTTTATTTAATATTATGATATGATTTCGTTTCTTTTATAACCTTCGAACTAATGTAATTCAATAATATGAAAAAACAGTATCAATTTGAATGGAACCACAGACAATAATGCATCCGTACCTCTTAATTTCCGCGTGTGTTATCGCATTATTATATTGCCTTTGATTTAATTATCTTTCTCAAAAGTTCGTAGAGTTTGTGATCGTATAGGCTCGTTGCATTCCTTTGTCATGGAAAATTACTGACAATATTTTTTCTGTTTTCATGGGTTTTACTTGTTTGGTTTAATCAAGTGAATAATACGTGTGTCTAAAATATGATTACAAAAATGCAACCTCAAGCTAATGTGGCAGTGCCACAATCTGTCACGACGCAACCTCAACAAATAGTCGGTGTTCCTGCAAATGCTGTGATCTTAAAAATGTCGGACATACAACAAATATCTACTGTTGGTGCGTATTTCTGTGTGTTCTTTGGGTTTATTACTGTAAACTTGACTATTTAATACTTTTATGGAGTACCATACATTTACGAAATATTTTATCTCTGTTGAATGTAACGCGTTGATTAAAGTAAGGTTTATAATTTTGTTTTACATTAGGACTCCTAGAATTAGCACACCGAGAATACCAAGCAGGAGATTATGATAGTGCAGAGTTGCATTGCATGCAGTTATGGCGACAAGATGGCACCAACACTGGGGTCTTGTTATTGCTGTCATCAATTCATTTTCAATGTCGTCGATTGGATAAATCAGCTCACTTTTCAACCCTTGCTATTAAGCAGAACCCTTTGTTGGCAGAAGCATACAGGTAACTTTATTTTTATATGCTTTAATTATAATAAAATTGTCATATATTGCAATAATTTTTACAATGTCATGTGTACAATGTCTATGTAATTAAAAATTACTGTTCTCTTTTATTGCGTACATGATGATATCTACAAAAGTTTAAGAAATAACTTGCACATAAAACTTTCAACTCTAAACCCAGGAAATAAAGCTTGAATAGTGAAATGCATGTTAATTGAAAACACTTGTGTGAACATATCATTGAATACAAAACAATTGTAGAAAACATAGCATGATTTATGTTACTTGATACTTGGTGGTCAAAGTACAAAATGTTATATCATACAGTATTGAATGTTTAATTTAAAATGATTGTATGATAAATGATAATTGCTCTAGTACTGTTCTATTTTTTTATTCATACTTTTTTTATAACAATTAACAATCAGTGCCAAACACAATCCTGGCAGGTTTAATTTCAAATAGTAGTTTTATGAAACATATTGAATTTAAACAAAATTCCTGCAGATGTTTGACCTTTGCTGAATATGTTATTGTATGCCTCAATTGGATTCCATATAAAAACCACATTTTTACAATATGCAATTTAATAGCAATGGAATGCATATTGTGAGCGATATAGAGCAATGTAAACATTTTTTCATAAACAAAATGCATAATTGTTATTATTGCTGTAGATATTTCATGTGTTTAAAATTGTATTTAAAATATGTTTTTAGAACATTTCATATATTAAATTCATTAATGACTTCAAAATTATTATTACACTAGCATTGGCCTCTGACTTTGTCAGTGCAGAATTTAAAAAAAAGTTTTTATTAAATATGCCAGCAAGTTGCCTTGCTGTCCAATGACATCTAAATTTATCCATCTGATTATCCGGGACAAACATGACCTTGCTGAAAGACAGACGGATAGAAATTTTTTAATTTGGTTTTTCATTATCAGCAACACATATACATTGTTTTTGAAATATAAGTTTTTTGATGTTACATACAGACAACACAATTTTATTAACATGTATAGATATATTATATGATACGTAAATTTCAATCAAGTTTTTTTTCCAGTAACTTGGGTAATGTATACAAAGAGCGTGGACAGTTACAAGAGGCGTTGGAGAACTACAGGCATGCGGTGAGGTTGAAGCCTGACTTTATCGATGGATATATCAACTTGGCTGCAGCCCTTGTGGCGGCTGGAGACATGGAGCAGGCTGTACAAGCTTATGTCACTGCACTACAATATAACCCCGTAAGTAATAATAGCTATTTGATAATTAGACAACTACTTAAATAGTTTAACAAAAGCTATGAGATTTCTTTAATGATGATATTAATTATTAGTGAATTAAAAACCAAAATTTTCTGAATGTTTCTAAATTACATAGCTATTTTATCTACTCAATGATTAAAATCGATATAAGGGGATAACAGCAAAACAAAGTAAGGAATAATTTCATAAGTGTAAGTAAAGAATGGAATTTTGTATAGAGGAATATTTTGCCTTTACTAGAAATACTTAAAATGGCTAAAATCCTTAATTATTATGTAGCTCTTTTTTTTATGAAGCTAATTCTACGGGTGAACTCAAGGGTATCATTTATTTATACTTATGTCTTCGGTAGTGTTGTTTATTAAATGCTAAAGATAAGAATGTATTATAATGCCCTTGAAATTATCTGAAGTTCTTGGTCAATATTTTGCGTACAATGTGAGTTATTGCAGATTTCTTTGATAAGGATTATCAACAAGATATGCATAAACATATAGCAAAGTTTATAATTGTGTAATATATACATGTAAATATATATAGACATGTATTTACACGGTATAAGAAAACAAAGAAATTACTTTAAAAGATTCATAACAAAACAAAATCAAAATAATATAAATAATTAGGTTTATTTATTGATATTGTTAATTAAAAAATAGCACATCTTATATTACTAATATTTGGATGGATGGATGATTGTTACATGGTATCTGCAGAACAACTCAATGGATCTTGCAATTTGGCATAGACATAGAACATAGCCTGAATACAAAGGCTACTAATTCTTTTTTAATTGCTTGTGGATGGAGTTAGTTGTAGAAAAATTCAATCTGAACACACAGTTTCGAATTAAAAATATACCAACAATACGTCGATCAAAAAATTCCAGCATTACGCAATGAAAGGCAGAGGCGACGTTAAAATAATTCATCTCATACTTAGACATAACGATAACCTTGAACGCTCGCTCGCGGAGTAAATTTCCTGCTTCGGCAATTACCCATTGTCTTGTTTGTCATCTCTTGCTTCTGATCATTTCCATACAGATCACGTTTTGCTCTTTTATGTTACGCCCCAATAATTTTAATATTACGCATTGAATGCTCTCTTTGTAAGCTGAAAAATGTGTTTCAAACGATTTTTTTAATTGAGATTTGTATAAACGTGGTCTTTTATCTTTTACTTTTACCTGTATCATGAGGTATTATAAATATAAATTAAAAGATAAGATCGAAAAGATACATAAACATATTTAACACATACATTGTCAATTATGTAACCGAGTTGTTAATTCATGTAACAATGCCTATTGTTTGTCTATTCCACGTTTTTTCTTACTTTGTTGTCGCCCTAGTGAATATAATGACATAAATAATGTTAATTATAGAAAAATATTAGCTGTCACCCACGACTCTGTCCGCGCATGGAATGAAAAAATCTTTATTAGTTCCCGTCAAATATTCGATTTTTTCTCATATTTTAAAC
This sequence comes from Papilio xuthus, assembly GCF_000836235.2. Taxonomy (NCBI): domain Eukaryota; kingdom Metazoa; phylum Arthropoda; class Insecta; order Lepidoptera; family Papilionidae; genus Papilio; species Papilio xuthus. The sequence goes on from NW_013531716.1 coordinate 5,385,447, forward strand.
CTTCCCTAGACCTCCACGAACATTTCAAGACCAAGATAAGATAAATCTGTTCAGCTGTTCTCGAGTTTTTGCGTAGTTCAGTTATATATATAAAGAAAAAGATTTCAAACCCACTTATTATAAATTCTTTCACAGTAAACAGTGTTGAGAATGATTGAAAATTGATTTTTAAAAAAGTTGTCTGTGGCTAATACATAATTTTTAAACAATATTACTTTTTACACAAACCTATTATATATTGTCATTATGACTGTTATTCCTGTTTAGTATAATTCCAATATGTACTCATTCTATAATAAAATGTGTTGTCTCAGGAACTTTACTGCGTTAGAAGCGACTTGGGCAATTTGCTCAAGGCTCTCGGCCGGCTCGACGAGGCAAAGGTAAATAAGATCACGTTTTCCGCAGTATGGGTTGCCTGAAGCTAACAGGACTCTAGGACTCGTTCCCTTTGTGTGCTAACAATTAGCGTACTCTCTGTTACGTCAGCGTAATTATTTACAGCGTAGTTACACACGGTAAGGCATTGCGTAAATTTATAATGGTTTCAATATTGCTTAAATACATATTTTACCTTTAAAGTAATTATATTCTCACTTGAAACCATTGTAAAGGGTGTGTGAATGAATCCGTGAATGACGCATGACAATTCGCAAATAGAATTATTTGTTCACCGATTTGTTCCATATTTGTATTGATGCAAACACAATTTATGAGCGTCGATTTGATACTTTTGTTTTTATAGCGTCTTGCGTAATTAAATTCAAAGTAATCTTCCACACCGCGTATATATTAAGTTTTTTAATCTAATTTATTGTTCTTGAACGTTTGTTGTTTGTATTTGGTAATTTTTTTAAACGTCGTGTGGAAGATTGAAGTCTTAATAGAGAGTATGCTGATAGTAGTTTCTTGAATATGGAAATTTTTGATTTGATTTGTCCTGTTTCCTTCAAAATTCACTTAGTTATTCTAATCCTTGTGCTTGTAGTTGTTACGATACATTGGAATGGAGGATCAGAGACGTCAGTAGTATTAATATATTTATTTATTAGCGACGTGGAGTAGTGTACATTGTTCAGTACGATACGATTTAGTCGTTCACCCGTCGGCCGCGTCACGTCACCGGCCCGCCGTGACGGTACGATCCTGACAATGATCCTTATCATGTAATTGAACATTTGATTTAGTTATGAATCGGGTTCGAATCAGTTTGACTCAAAATCAACTAATTGTGTTATATTTTCACAAGGTGTTGTCTGGTAAGACAGTAGGTGTGACCGATGCGGTATGTAGCTGGTAACGGTTGGTACAACACTCTCTCCCGCAGCGATGACCCGCCGAGCCACGAAGGTAAAGTGTTCAATGTTTGCAAGAAATTGTTTTGGACAGGATATCGGATACATCTCGTGCACATTGTTCTCTCATTGTGGTTACCATCCTCTCTCATCGGTTGGGAAGTGGAAGCTCTGTCGATTAAACATCTTTAAGATCTTTATATATTTTTGTATTGTAATGTATCTGTTTGTTTGTATTATAACAGTGACTCGTTTGCATTTCCTACTGATGTTACCGCTATCGGCGTAGCGTACAGTAAGTAGGGCGCATTTGGCGTAATATGATAAGCAAATGTTGACTGGTGCTCGGTCGCCTAGGCTTTTAATTCGGCTACCGGCCGCCAATCACATCGCCTTGGTGTAAATTCTTTATCTGGCGTAACATACATCTCAATACTTCATTAATGTTAAAATGATTGCTCTGTGTCCCATAGTAATATCTGGTTTTGTTCGTGTGTGTAGGCTTGTTACTTGAAGGCCATCGAAACGAGGCCTGACTTTGCAGTGGCCTGGAGTAATTTGGGTTGCGTTTTTAACGCCCAAAGTGAAATCTGGTTGGCAATTCACCATTTTGAAAAGGCCGTGGCTTTGGACCCGAATTTCTTGGACGCCTATATCAATTTGGGCAATGTACTCAAAGAAGCTAGAATCTTTGACAGGTAATATTAAAAAAGTAAAATTATAATGTAACATATAAAAACACTGATTAACGAAAATTTATTTGTTTGATCAGAGCTGTGGCGGCGTATTTACGAGCTCTGAACTTATCGCCAAATAACGCAGTCGTCCACGGAAACTTGGCATGCGTGTATTACGAACAGGGCTTGATTGATTTAGCGGTCGACACATATAGAAGAGCGATAGAGCTACAACCTAATTTCCCAGATGCATATTGTAACCTAGCTAATGCTTTGAAAGAGAAAGGTCAAGTCGCCGACGCCGAGGACTGCTATAACACGGCGCTCCGCTTGTGTCCCACTCACGCAGATTCGCTCAATAACTTGGCCAATATCAAACGTGAACAGGGTTACATTGAAGAAGCGACCCGATTGTATTTAAAGGCTCTTGAAGTATTCCCAGAATTCGCAGCGGCTCATAGCAACTTGGCCTCAGTACTTCAACAACAGGGAAAACTCAATGAAGCACTCATGCATTACAAGGAAGCGATCAGGATCCAGCCGACCTTCGCCGACGCCTATAGTAACATGGGTAACACGCTCAAAGAAATGCAAGATGTGGCCGGAGCTTTGCAATGTTACACCCGAGCTATACAAATCAATCCAGCTTTCGCCGACGCGCATAGCAATCTCGCCAGCATTCACAAGGACTCCGGAAACATTCCCGAAGCTATACAATCTTACAGAACGGCATTAAAACTGAAGCCAGATTTCCCCGATGCGTACTGCAATTTGGCGCATTGTCTACAAATTGTTTGCGACTGGACCGACTACGAGGCGCGTATGAAGAAGCTAGTCAGCATAGTGGCGGAGCAGATAGATAAGAATAGGTTGCCGTCTGTGCACCCTCATCACTCCATGCTTTATCCCTTGACGCACGAGTTCAGGAAGGCGATCGCGGCCCGACACGCCAACCTGTGCCTAGAGAAAGTCCAGATCCTTCACAAGGCCCCGTACAAGTTCGGTCGTGAACTCCAAGGTCGTCTGCGCATCGGTTACGTGAGCAGCGACTTCGGCAACCACCCGACGTCGCATTTGATGCAGTCGGTGCCCGGCCTGCACGACCGCACAAAGGTCGAGATCTTCTGTTACGCCCTCAGCCCCGACGATGGCACAACTTTCCGCTCGAAGGTCGCCCGCGAGTCTGAACATTTTGTCGACCTGTCTCAAGTGCCTTGCAACGGTAAGGCCGCTGACAAAATCTACGCGGATGGAATTCATATTTTGGTGAATATGAACGGTTACACTAAAGGGGCGCGGAATGAAATATTCGCACTGCGACCCTCGCCGATACAGGTTATGTGGCTCGGCTACCCCGGAACCAGCGGCGCCAACTACATGGACTATATCATAACTGATGGGGTCACCTCTCCTTTGGAGTTGGCCAGTCAATATAGCGAGAAACTGGCCTATATGCCTCACACGTTCTTTGTGGGCGACCACAAGCAAATGTTCCCGCATTTACAGGAGAGACTTATCCTTAGCGATAAAATCAAATCCCACAACAGCCTCGGCATTCTAGCCGACAACGTGGCCGTTATTAATGCGACAGATCTGTCGCCATTGGTCGAGAATACAGACATCAAGGAGATAAAGGAAGTAGTGCGAGCCGCCAGACCTTTAGAGATTTCACTAAAAGTAGCTGAACTACCCACGACCACGCCTATCGAAACTATGATTGCATCAGGACAAATACAGGTTAGTTTTTTGCTTTTTTTTGTGCTTTCAGTTCTATAATAAGATTTAATGTTCTAAATGTATTAATGACTTATGATTAAATTGCAGACATCAGTAAACGGAGTAATATTACAAAACGGCTTGGCGACGACACAGACAAACAACAAGGCGGCGACGGGCGAGGAGGTGCCCCAATCAATTGTGATCACAACAAGACAACAGTACGGCTTGCCAGATGACGCTGTAGTCTACTGTAACTTTAATCAGCTGTACAAAATCGATCCCCTGACTTTACATATGTGGGTGTACATATTAAAACATGTCCCTAACAGTGTACTCTGGCTGTTGAGATTCCCAGCAGTGGGTGAACCAAATTTGCAGTCCACTGCACAACAATTAGGTAAATATAAAATTAACAATTACATCTGTTATCACAAAAAATACGTTTAAAAATGACAAGTTTTAAACAAAAAAGTGATGTAAAGACTTATTTTTAAATATAAAAATAAATGAATGTCATTCATTGTTGCCATCAGGTCTCCCTCCCGGCCGTATAATATTCTCCAACGTGGCGGCGAAGGAGGAGCACGTGCGTCGCGGGCAGCTGGCCGACGTGTGTCTGGACACGCCGCTGTGCAACGGACATACCACCAGCATGGACATACTGTGGACCGGCACGCCTGTTGTTACGCTGCCCGGAGAAACATTGGCTTCTAGGTAAACACCAATTTCCTTTCTACACAATAGCAAGCCGCCTATGCCCATCCCTTTCTACACAAAATAAGACTAAACCACAATTTAATTTAATTATAAAAATCAAATAAATTTTACTTTTGCAAACATCTTTTGTAACAGATTATAAATGTATTTTTACAGAGTTGCAGCTTCACAACTCAATACTCTTGGTTGTCCTGAGCTCATTGCAAGAACAAGGCAGGAGTATCAAGATATAGCTGTAAGATTAGGCACAGATAGGGAATAGTAAGTATAACTTTATTTCATATTTTATTAAAATGCTTGTTGAGTAACTTATGTGATTAATATTGTCTGTACAATATTTAATTTATTCCTTTTCTTATAGTTTGAAAGCGATACGCGCGAAAGTGTGGACGGCAAGAACGGAGAGTCCACTATTCGACTGCAAGGCGTACGCGACAGGCCTCGAGATGCTATACGCTCGGATGTGGGCGAAGTATGCACGCGGTGAGCGACCCGACCACATACAGGCGGTCGACAAATAGACCAAGCGCAGTCGCGCTGACAGTCCCGTCTGCAGGAAGCGCTGCCGGTGTTGACACACCTCTGTGTTGTGAAGAGAAAAGAGGAATAATAAAAACCTCCATGGAGTTTCCAGCCAGTAGTGTATACGTTAGTGAGATGGATCGCAAAAAGAAAGGTGTTTCAATTTCTTGCAGTATGGACTAGCAGTTTTGTTTCGCCATAAGACGCGTAAGACTATAGTGAATAGTGTTAGAGTTTTAATTTCTAGTTATGTTAATGTTTCATTGGAAAGACTTTTGACATCTGACAATGGATAATGTGTGATAAACTGGATTCAGTATTGGATGTGGAGTTAGTTTTGTGTTGCGATGACGTATAATGGGCTTACAGTTCCTCTAGTCAAATGTCGCGTTATATTCGAGGTTAATACCTCGAGTTGTATCGCGGGTAAGCCTATTTATTCTACTTAGACACTGCAAAATGGTGTAAAAGAAACCAGTGGCCTTTTATTAAAGTTTGCAATAATTAGATTACTATTAGAGGTTTCAAGTGATCTGTTCATTAGGCTTTTGTCCATTTGACAAATTTGCTACTTTAGTGTAATAGATTTCATAATGGCCATGTTATCATATTTTCATATGATTATTAAAGGAACATGTTTATAAATTTTGAACATGTGTTGATGAAGTATACGGATAACAATAGCTAATTCATTGTTATATTTGCTGCCATTGTTAGAAGAGTTGATATAGCACAGATTAAATATTAACAGTAACAGATACAGTAAATACATGTTACTGGCACATTTTTGTTATCTCATTACACTTTTAATCTTTTCAACTAAGCTTTGTATATATTGGAAGCAGTAAATAATGAAACATACCAAAAATATTTATTACTCTTAATTTTTGAATCAACGTGAAACAAGACTGAACTTGGCACAACAAAATGGCGTCGGTACACAACTTGGTATGGTAACCATAGTGTTGTGAGGAACTTTATATTTTTGGTATGGTCATGTTTTTTTTTAATAAATTTAAAAAAGCATGCATTTTGCATTTTAAAGGAAAAATTGATTAGAACTTGCATTATTTGTATAACAAAATGACTAAACCCTTTTTGAAATTAGTCAGAAAGACTAGATTATAATATTTATTGACATTTTTTCTATTTAAAATTGATTTTCATGTCATTTAAAATAATGTTGTTATTTAAAAAATTAAAACAAATTTACATCATTTTTAAATTGTACTGGGAGCATATTTTATTTTATGAAAATATGTCTATGAACTTTTTATTTGCAAAATTGATTTCTTTACTAAATCGTAAATGAAATCAATAAACACTTTGTTTTTTAAAAATATGAGAATCTATTATTGATTAAGCTATGATTTTACAAAATGTAAATGTTTTAAAAATAATGTATTTAAATTTTAGTTAATATAATTTGTTTATGATAAAGCCAAGTTACATCAGATTATAAAACCAAGAGCAAGTGACTTAGAAGTATAATAAATTTGTTTAAGCAAAGATGTAAGAAAAATGAATACAGTTGAACCTGGATAAGAGAGAATCTAAGGGACCGCAAAATGTTTCTGCCTTATAGAGGTTACTCTCTAACGCGAGTTTCTTATAGTGGTCGTATGTCAGGATCGGGTAATGACTCGGTTATAGAAGGTTCTCGCTTATCCAGTTTCAACTATAAAAATGTGTATGACTGAATTGAATAACGTATTTTGCGAAAGATAATTTGCCACTGATAAGGATATTTGGGTAATATTCTCTCAATTTATAATTATTGTTAGAACCCATCAGTTTTAATTTTGTGGCATGTAAGATTGTTGACTCATGTTAATGACTATGTCTTTGAGATAGCTAAGTTAATTGATTTGTATTTGTTTACAGATTAATTCATCTATGGTATGATTTTAAAACTTAAAAGTAATAAATAACTTCATAAATAAAATGTCGTTTTATTCAGCGGAATGAAGTACGATTCACAAGGAGTCACTGGCGACAGCTAGTATGAATATTTTAAAAGTGTCTAGGTGTCGCCCGCAACTCCGTCCGCGCGGTATTAAAATAAAAGTTAATAAATAGCCTATGTGTTCTTCAAGACTACGTTTTACCTATGCCTAATTTCAACGAGATCCGTTCACCCGTTCAAGAGATACCTTCAAACAAACATCCATCCATTTATCCATCCATTCATCTAAACATTCGCATACATAATATTAGTAGGCTAGTAAGATTATACTACTGTTTGGCTTGTCCTGTAGACACAGTTTAGACTTAAAATTGGAATTTTTATATATATGTATACCTTTATTACTGTATTACTCGTGTGTTAAAACGGGGATCGTTTAACTCGAAATTAATTAGTAAGCCGATCTGCTTTTCAGAGTGCACTGTACCAAATAATTATGATCGAATACCGTGAAGTTTGACCGCAGACACGCTCCCGCTTGGATGCTATTCGCGAAATATTAACGAAAATGATACGAGAAAAATAAGGGGTAAATATTTTACAATTTACATTATAAACATTGTAAATGTATTTCATTAAATAGTAATAAAAAATAGTTTAATAGCATTTAAAGGGAAGTGAAGATAGAAATAAAATCCTTAAGGCTTACGAATGTCGATCGTGATTTAAAAATATACAATTATAAAGCCCAAAGAAAACCGAACATGGAGAAAATTACTGGACCAAGCCCCGCTCTGTCCAATTTGTGTCAAAGTTGTTTGGTTCAATAAAATAGCATCATGCAACGTTAGCAGGTTACGCTGCTAGGCGACAACTCATTATGCGAAGTAACGCCGCGAAATGCTTCGCTGTTCTATAGACCTAACTTTAATTAGTTTTGCAACCTTAGGTATTGAAAATATTTTAACATCTTTATTGCGAAATTCGTTAATATCAAATTATTGTCGGTGCTTACGGTTGTATACCTAAGTTATTAGTTAAATACTAAACTCGGTATCGGATATTTTCTACAGTTTAAATAGGTAGGTATAGGTAGCTTTTTGGTATCTGTTCACAGGTCGGGAGCGGTCGCAGAACCGTTTCAGTTTCGGATCACTTACTTCAGTGATCTCTCTGTTATTCTGTTGGTTAAGGAAAATCAAAAATAAAGAGCTTACTTTGTAATTCATGTCGCCTTTGTAACTTTATTATTGGACAGTAATAAGATGAAAAGTCAATATTCTTTCTTATTATCTATTTAATTAGACAATACTATTTAAGATTTTCGAAACAAATGCGAGGAATCACATCATTAGTTATTACTGTTTCTTTTTTTAAAGTCCGTTTTAACGTGTAACTGAAATATATGAGTTCATAATTCAAAATGAATTTTAATCGCATTTTAAACTTTTACCACCACAGATTAATTTCGGGTTAACTCTCATTACAGCAACGTAAGTAGTTTTCAAAAATATGCCTTTATGACGTCACATATTTCGCGCGCTTGCCGCGGAAGCTGTAGCAAGTATGCGGCAGTTTGTAAAAGCTTATCGTAAACTTTTGCGGACTACGCGGTTGTAAAGGCGGAGTTTTACATAGGTTATGTGTGTCCGGTACACACACCATTGTTTAAACACATTCATAGATGAAATATGAATTGCAATTTTATTTTACTTGTCGCTGACGCGCAATAGCAATTTATTTTTAATTTCAAATCAAATGGCTCGTTACCCACCTATGACGTATAAAAACAATTGATACTGAATTCACTGGACATTGTTATGACATTTGCTACATACAGAATAAACTAACCAGTACAATGTAGATTAAAAATAAAAACGCGGGCAGCTGCTCTAACCGATATTTTTCTTGTTGTTTGTGTAGAATTTGTAATTGGATTACAACCAGTTTCTATGTAGGTGAATGCAAACGATTATCTTTTTATTCATTTCATTGTAAACAACAATGCTAGGGGCTGTGTACGATACTAATACTATAAAGAAGATATATTTGATTGTTTGCATTGAATAAACTCCGAAACTACTGAACCAATTTGATAAATTCTTTTACTGTTGGAGAGCTACACTATCCCCGAGTGACATAGACTGTTTCTATTACTAGTTTTTTTTTACTCCGTGTGGACGAAGTCCCAAAAGTAGTAGGTTAATTTATTATTTCGTAATGGTTCGTTGGTTAATTCGTAAAAAAAATCTTTACAAGCCTGGTATGTTATTTTATCTATGGTTACTTTTTTGGTAGTCACTAAAAGCATTCAGATTGTAGGCATAAGCCGGTAATGCCGGATGTTGTTTTAGGATAGTGGATAGTAGATGCTGACGAGACCACCGACCATTCTCTGACCCTTTATACTACATACAGGTGTTCATTACATTTAGTAATCTCTGCAATAAAGGATATGTTAAGACAGGTAAAGACGGGTATAGAGAGATTATGAATTTTATTTTTGTTCGATTCATCTTTACGTTAACATTGGTGTTCACTCTCTTTACTCTAATGTCGTCCACCTACTGAAGATCGTATTTATTTCTTACATAAAAATAACTTTATTGATTTTCCATTGCGGGCGGGGATTAGTGTAGAAAATAGAGTAATATCCTGTATAGTGAATAAAATATAAAATCTTACTTCTTATTAATATTATAAATGCGAATGTTTGGATGAATGTCTGTTTGTGAGAAAGTATGTCTAGTACAGCTTGATGGATCTCGCTGAAATTTAGCATACATATAGATCATAACTTGGAAGAACACTTAGGCCAATAATAATGTTTTTATTTTAATTCCGCACGGATAGAGTCGCGGACGACGAATTAGTAAGATTAGGATTGTGGCAGCCCACAGTAGCATAGAATGCGCAGCTGCTTATTTCTAGCTGAAAAATATTTCATAACCTCGTATAGGGGACTTTTTTACGTCATTCATGGGTTGGCAGCAACCTGTTTTGTCGAAGGAAACATTTCGAATTATGTATGTTGATACATATCACAAGAGGTCATAAACTTGTTACCTCATACATTTGTTGATTTAAACTTTGCAGTTTTACAACGTTCAAGATAATATAATTAACCTACAGTTCTTATTCTTAGTAATTTTGTTTGTACGGTATAATTTGTAATTTTATAACTTTTCTTTTCTTTCTATTAAACACACATATAAATATCGCGTGTCAATTTTTAAACACAACTATTGCAGTAAGATCACTTGCTGCATAAGTCAAATGAAAAGCAAGCGTTCGGGTTACGCAAGTTATGACAGTTCGCCAACCTATTGTTTGAATGCATGCAAAAATGAAATGAACACACTTTGATAGGTCTTGAAATATTTTTTTTTATCAACAATGTCATATTTTCCTGCATTCTGTGTGTTTGGTGTAGCAGTACCACAATTTACTTAATATCATAGTAACATAATTCATTACGTAACCTAATCTTACGAACATTAAATGCATAATAAAATTTGGATGGATTTTTGTGAGACGGATCTCCTGAACGGCTGCACAGATCTAGCTGAAATTTGCCAGATATTTTTTTTATTATAGTTCCGAGCGGACGGAGACACGCGCGACATGTTAATATGTATTTGGTAAATATAACATTTAAACTGTACTACCGGATGTAATAATGTATATTATGTTTAGTTAAAGATATGGTTAAAATATTGCTTTTTTACGCGACTGCTCGGAAGGATAATGTTTTTAATTATTGAATGGACACTTTTGTTGAAAGTCTTCGTCGCCAGTACACTAATTATGCAGGGATCGCTTACGATCCTGATGCAAGCAACATTTAATAACATTAATGGACGCAGAGTCACGTAACGGTTTCCGTTTCCTACAAAAGTCTAAAACTACGAGGGTTACATAGTTAGTATGCGGCAATAGGAACGCGATGGTGTGGCCCGAGCCCTGCAAGCGCGCTCATGGCGTCTCGCGCCCGCCGCCCGCGAGCCGCACGGCAGTCACCGGCCGGTCGTCGCGGGGGGAGCCCGTGTCCCGGACGAACCCATTGCGCCTCGCTCTGTTTACTACGCTCATAAACGAAATCGTACTGTGAATAGTATTCCCCGCTCCGGTCGTTAATATGATCGTTTGCGAAACGCGAACTATATTGACCTACTATGAAATAAGTTGACGAGTGAAAATGTTATGGTCACAGTGTGGATTAAAATGATAATTAACGTGTTGTTGTTTTGTTTGGTGATGGGCGGTGTGGTGCCGGAGCAGGCTGCCGACGGCTGCGTGGTCTCGGCGGCGGGCGGCGCGCTGGAGTGCAACGTACGCGCGCTCTCCGACAGAGACGTCGCCGGTTCGATGCACTCGGAGGGCGCACACCGGCTGGCCGTGCGCTGCGGACCGCTGGCCCAAGAGAGTACGCTCAGGGATCACCACTTCGGCAGACTGCAAGGTTTGGCCGAGGTCTCTATATATAATTGTAAACTGCTCCGTCTCCCCGGTAACGCTTTCGAGGGTCTGCGCGGCCTAAAGACCTTGAAGATACGCTCAATGAACGATGAATGGGGCCACAATAAGGAGATGGAACTATCGCTCGGCGCATTCAACGGCTTGAGAGAGCTGCACACGTTGGATTTGGCGTACAACAACATCAGAAAGATACCATCGGACCTCTTTTGTTCGCTGGAAAACATAATGTCACTTAATTTAACACGAAACAAGATAAAGTTTGTAGACGAATTGGGTTTCGATCATAAATGTGGATCGACGCTGCAAACTATAGATTTGAGTTACAACGATATCATGTCCCTGCCGGCCGATTCTGAGATATTACATCTACGTAGGCTGACACAACTGTTTCTGCAAAATAACAAGATAAATGAGCTGCCCGCCGAGGTGTTTGGAGACTTGCTGTCGTTAAAAGTTGTGAATCTTTCGGAGAACGCTATAAATTATTTGCCGGAAGGTTTATTTCAAAATACGAGAGAAATTCGCGAGATTTATTTGAAAAACAATGAACTGGAAATACTGCCTAAGAGAATATTTAATAGGTTGGAACAATTACTCGTTTTAGATCTCTCGGGGAATAAAATAAGGAGCGACCACATAGAAGATGAAACGTTCGGGGGTTTAATAAGATTAATCGTGCTCGACTTGTCGCACAACACGCTCGCTCGCGTCTCGCGGAACATGTTCAAGGATTTGTTTTTTTTGCAAATACTTAATTTGAGTAATAATTCTATAGGGCAGATTGAAGACAATGCGTTTTCTCCTCTTTTCAATTTGCATACTCTAAACTTGGGCCAAAACAAATTAATAACGATAGAAGATCACGTTTTCAACGGGCTTTTCATTCTGAATAAGTTGAACTTGAATAATAATTTACTGTCGTACATTAGCGAAAACTCGTTTCGAAATTGTTCGGACTTGAAGGATTTGGATTTGAGTTCTAATAGGTTGACGAAAATCCCCGAAGCGATATCACAATTATCGTTCTTGAAGTCATTAGACTTGGGCGAAAATTTGTTGTCAGATATAGCAAATAATTCCTTTCAAAACTTATCGCAGTTGACCGGCTTGCGATTGATCGACAATCAAATCGGTAACCTTTCTGCTGGCATGTTTTGGGGTTTGTCAAGCTTGCAAGTACTCAATCTGGCGAAAAATAAAATACAGTCGATCGAGACGGAAACCTTTCAAAGGAACGCTCAATTGGAAGCCGTTCGTTTGGATGGAAACTTTATTTCCGACATAAACGGCGTGTTTGTGTCGCTGACGAAGTTATTGTGGTTGAATCTATCTGAAAATCACTTAGTATGGTTCGATTACGCTTTCATTCCGGGTAATTTAAAATGGTTAGATATTCACGCCAATTATATAGAGATTCTCGGAAACTACTATAAAATTCAGAAAGAATTGCACGTGAAGACGTTAGACGCGAGTCATAACCGAATAGTAGCACTATCGGCCATGTCAATACCGAATAGCATCGAGCTTCTGTTTATAAACAATAATTTTATTTCTAATTTAGAAACGGATACTTTTAGGGATAAAACAAATTTGACCCGCGTCGATATGTATTCGAATGCGATCGACAGTTTAGATATAAATAGTTTGCGTATTTCGAGAACGCCTGACGATCGAACGTTGCCAGAGTTTTATATTAGCGGTAACCCGTTCCGATGCGATTGCACAATGAAGTGGTTACTCTTGATCAATTCCATGACATCGCGGGAATATCCGCGCGTCATGGATTTAGATAACGCGATATGCAAAGAGTCGTACGTTCGCGGCGCCAAATACGTTCCCGTTAGTTCGCTGCAGTCAAAAGACTTCTTATGTAAATATGACAATCATTGCCCCGACGACTGCGGATGTTGCGATTTCAATTTTTGCAATTGCAAGAATGTTTGTCCCAGTAACTGTTCATGTTATCACGATTACACGAAAACCACTAATGTTGTAGATTGTTCCGTCAAACAATCCAATGCAATTCCAAGCGAATTTCCCATCACGGCGACCCATATTTATTTAGATGGAAATGTTTACTATGAACTCAACGATACCGTTTTTGCTTCTATGCGTAAAGCCGTTGTATTGTATTTAAATTCTAGTAACATTATGAAACTTCATAACAACTCATTCGACACACTTGTCGATCTTCGGATCCTACATTTAGACAACAATAAGTTGAAACAGTTACGAGGCCTTGAGTTTTCAAAGTTGAGCAACTTGAAGGAATTGTATCTTCAAAACAACGCCATTGAGTTTATTTCAAACGTGACTTTTTCCTTTTTAGACTTTCTCGAAGTTTTACGCTTGGATGGTAACAAACTAGTAAATTACGGCTTGTGGCATTTGGACAATAATAAAAAGTTACAAACGCTATTCATTGCCGGCAATCGTTGGTCATGTGATTGTAAATATTTACAAGGTTTCCTCACGTACGTATCTCAGAACGTCGAAAAAGTTATAGACGTACAGAACTTGTGGTGTTCGAATGATAAAATGGATCCCTCGAAAAAGCATTTGAATTTGAATGTGACGGTATGTAGTGAAATAAGCGATTCATCGATGATAAGCGCTCTGTTCGTCTCCAACAACATACCATTATTAGCGTCGGTTCTCACTGGCTTCATGCTTGTTTTATTGATTTTAGTTTTAGTATTCACATTTAGATACGCTTGCAGAATGTGGTTGTATTCGAATTGCGGCATTAAGCTCTCGCCTCTAGCGGGCGCCTTTAATGACGCTGATAAGCTTTACGATGCTTATATCTGTTACAGTCCCAAAGACGAAGAGTTCGTAATAGAGTCTTTAGCGCAGGAGCTGGAAAACGGTTACCCGTCTTATCATCTTTGTTTACATTATAGAGACGTACCTCGATTCGACGCTACTTATGCGCAATTCCCTGATTTAGTAGTCGAAGCGACTGAAGCGTCTCGGCGCATAATCGTTGTGCTGACAAAGAATTTCATTTTAACAGAATGGTCGCAAATAGAGTTTCGACAAGCGTTACAGAGAGCGCTTCGAAAGAACCCACATAAATTGATAATAGTCGCCGTAGGGCTCGTTCCACGAGATCCGGAATTGAAGTCGTATTTCAAAACGGGTTTGGAGATAACGTGGAAAGAGAAACGGTTTTGGGAACGATTACGTTATGCGATGCCATCGTCGAAGCGGCGCGGGCAAAAATTGAAGAGGCTAAATTACGGTAGGAATTCGAATACTTACACGATGGACGCGTCTGTATTGAACACCACCTGTCAGACGTTGTGCGGCAAGTCCGCTAACTCCGCAGAGCGGTCGCCTTGTGATCGGCCTTTGTCTGAGCATATATACTCGACTATAGATTCTGATTATTCGTCTAACGATTTCCATGGCCGCCATAATCAGCCACAATCCGTGGTGCTACAACACACTGTACAAACTTATTTGGTGTAAATTTATACCCGAGAGATCTCAGTTTTGTATAATAATGCCCTAAAATGTCGCCCGGAGTAAATAAAATCGTCCGGTTTTGTAAATATAACAGAATCTTGTAAAATTTGTTAGATATGTCTTGTACAATAACGATACCAAATTATCGCATTTCTGTGAGATTTGCTTGTTTGTAATTTATTTCTTTGTTCTATTTTTTAAAAAGTATTAATACGAAAGACTGTAATATAATGTGTAGTTTTTATCTGATCGATGCTGACGTTTGTATAGTTACACGATTAAAAAGTTTATAAGTGAACACATTGTTTTATTCCAGTCCTTTCCTTATTTTAATTTAAAATGTAAGCTTTCAAAAGTGTGTAGATATCAGAAATTCATGTTTTATTCCGTTTCCAATTTTGTTTTTACGATGCAGAGCTGATAGTACAGCTGGGTTTTGTAAACAGAAATTCAGACGAGTCCGCCATTAAAATTTCAATAAATATATAGTTCATTCATAGTATTTTTAACATCGTTGAATTGTAAGTTTTTTATTTGTGAATGCAAATTGATTAAGTAATCTCCTCCATTGATTATACTACTCAGAGTTTTTGGACTCAGCATTCGATATTTGTACCCAATAGGTGATTGTTATTGACCGAATGCGGTCGGGTCATGCGCCTATTACTTATTCGAAACTGTTTTATATTCAGTGTAGAACAGAAATGTAACACGATATGTCACTTTGCTGTACATTTGGTATCGGTATCAAGTAAATCGATATCGTCGTAATTCGATTATGACTTGAATATTTTATTTTGTTGAAA
This sequence comes from Papilio xuthus, assembly GCF_000836235.2. Lineage (NCBI taxonomy): Eukaryota > Metazoa > Arthropoda > Insecta > Lepidoptera > Papilionidae > Papilio > Papilio xuthus. The sequence continues at coordinate 5,401,039 of NW_013531716.1, forward strand.
GTGTTATTTTTTGTGTAGCTTCTATTAATTTTTTGGATTACGAGACTGATCAGAATAAGAAATAATTTGTCTCGATTTCTATTAAACGTATAATATAATAATTTCTGTAGATTTGATTTCATATTTCATCGTATAAAAAATCGATTAGTAACCCATCAGTATTGCAACTATACCAGTACTGTTTAGTATAGAAAAAAACTTTGTATATGTAACTGATTATATACGGTTTAAACTTAATATTAAAAAAAAACTGATATGTCATGTGGTTTAACATACAAGATGGTGAGTACAATAAACGTGAGTCTGAAATTTGAGAACAACTTGTTAAATAATATTCGTATTATGGGTCAATGTTTTGAGATCTTTTACAATAGTTGAATTATTCCTTCGAATATTATAATTAATCCAATAATTATTATTGTTATTAACACTTTTCTAAGTGATAACATATTCTTATGTAAGTACACCGTAAAATTGCCTTAATATAATTCATTCATCTAGATTAGTGTTGTATGTTTTTCTCTTTGTCCGATGAATATAAAGACTATCGATAAGACATCACTATGACTGCTACGATGCTAAACGATTTATTAGATAGAGTTATTATCTGTAAAAGTGAGTGGAGTGGTCTGTTTGAATAACGGACAAGAGTAGGTGAGTTCCGCCCACTCGAATATACGTCTGTGCCTCAATCTGAGATAGAAGGTAGGCGTAAAGACTCTGGTAATAATGTGGAACGATTCCGGCACGCATTACTCACATTTACTTACAAAGTGCCATTTGGATTTGTTTGATATCTTCTGACATATTATTTTGAACTGTATTCCTTAATGTTAAGATTCATTTTACGCTAACGCGTACGTTAAGTGGATTATTTAGCAGCTACAGCTTTCTCTGTAACAGCACTTCAGAGCTGATATTTTTAATAACATTGTTTATCCGCTTCAGTGTTATTATGTGAATTAGGTCTTATGTACTTTTCACATCGTTACTGAGATTAAAGAGAGCTTTAATAGCATTTATACGATTTGACTTGTTTTCTAGTAGTATATATTGCTAACTTTAACAACAATAAGGAGAAAGCAGCATTGGTGTAAATAAGAAAAAAGTAAGTATAAAAACTGATATGGATCCTATAAGACAATAAAATGGGTGCTTTAAATGTCATCTTATATGTTTAGATGGATGGATGGATGTTTGAAGGTATCTCGGCTGAATGGATCTAGCTGAAATTTGGCATACATGTAGAACATATTGTGTAAGAACAGATAGGCTACTTATTATTATAAGTTTTATTTATTTCCACACGGACGGACTCGCGGCTGACAGCTAGTATGATTGATATAGTTCGATTTTAAACAAATTATTAATAACCCAATCATGTATCGATTACTATGTTGCTATCTTTATATATATATATATATAATTCTTCTGTAAGTGTGTATGTCACTGAACTCTCAAACGACTGGACCGATTTTGATGAAATTTTTTGTGTGTGTTCAAGGGGATCTGGGAATGGTTTAGATTCACAATTTTGTCCGCTGGACAATGTTTTTTTAATTAATTTTTAATTTATTAGTAGTTGTTGATTTTGGAATGTTTTACATTGGATCCGACAGACGGCGCTACCACCGCAGTGTCAAATTGTCAGACAACGTTTGTCGGGTCCGCTAGTTGTACTATATAACTCTGGAAATATGTCATACATTAAATCTTTGAATATATTCAATCTTGCTGACTGAATTTCAATACACAAATTTCTTGACTTTGTATTCTTTGCTATTACTATGTTAATGTACACTATGAATTAATCAAAAATGCCTAACTTGATGGTAATATGGCAGGCGTTGTACGCGTGTCATTTAATATTCTAAAACAGTATTTTTACTACTTCAATTTTACTTAGTGTAATGGAATGTCTCACTTAATCACAAGATTACAAACGTTATGGTAATGCCGTATATATACACAGAAATGTAATCTTTCAAGTGTCAAGTCTTTTTCAATATGTTTAATCATTTATAACCTAAAAAAAAACCTATTTTTTTTTTATATTTTCACTAATGGAATACCAGTAGAGTAAGCAATTCAGCGTAGAGAATTTTAGCAAGATAGCAAAGTTGTTCCAGAACCATGACAAAAGAATAAATAAATTCCATAATTACTGGTTTCCTTATTTAACTAAGAGCTTACTTATACTAATAATTTTACACCTTGATTATTTTCAGTTGATCTAGGTTCTAGGTATAAGATTGCGTTGCATTTCTAACGCTACTATTCTACGTCTTTAACTTGTTTCTATGGGAAGTTATTTCCTTGCACCGACAATCTAAACTGAAGACTGCACGGAACGATTTTCAACGTATCTGTTGTACGTGTATGGATAAGTAACCTGTTTATATTGGCTAAAACTTGTTCAAAGTTAGTTTGTAGAGTTACGGTTCACAGATTTTCTGCAATAATACACTAGATTGGTTTATGTTTTAGATATTTAGAACCAAAATTTGCTTAAATAATTTTCTATACATATTATAAACATCAATAATGTAAAAACAAGCAATGCAATAGAAAAAAAATATTGTTTTTTACTTTCGAAATAATATAAGGAGTTTACCAAAAAGAGGTTATATTATGTAGCTGGATTTAACAAATTTTGGACTCTAGCCAAAAGTAATATTTAGAGAATATTAATATTATTGAAATAGTTGAACGATTCTGCTAAAATTGGCAGATGAGTATCAATACTTGGACATACACGAGTGTGGCTTTTTCAAATATTTTCATATTGCAAACGCTTCCATTTTTGTACCTCACGAGTAATGCTCTATATTACATTTTTACTTAGAAGCACTTTAATTAGTACCCTTTAGTTATATTATACTTAAATATAATTTCTTAAAGGAGAAAATTTTGGAATCCCGTAAAAGATTTTAAATCAACTTATTTACTATATCTAAAATTCATTTTGTATCTTTACCTGTATAAATTTTCCTTTATTAGACAAAATAAATCATTTTTCAGACTAATTGGTTACCTGGTTGAATAACCCCGTTTTCTCACTAACATTTGTTATAATAGAAAAGTGCACACGTATTGGCTTCAAGATAAAGAAAAAAATTTAAACATAAAACAGCTTCTTAGGTTTATTTTCAATATCCTCTATGATTTTTACAGGATCTAGGAGAATGAAAAACAAAGGAATGTCAATTGCTACGTGCTCAGTAAACGTGGATAGTTCGCTTGGGAAGCATGTTGTCTAATTTAAATTCATTGACTCAATTAAGATGGGCGAGATAGTTGAAAACAGAGCAAAAAATAAAATAACGAGTAATCTAGCGAGTTATTTTGTATAATAGTTAATTTAAGCGAACGATAACTGAGGTTAAGACCCGCGTAATGTAACAATTGTATTTCACAAATTACCCGCAATATTGTTATACGTGACATTTTACATTTAAAAGACAAATACTATCTATGTTTAATCTGTGAGAATTTATAAGTCAATAACCTCGTTTTGAAACATAAAGAGATAAACATGTTATGTTCATCAAGATAATCTTTTAGTTATTCAATTAAATTAATAGATATTTAAGCAAATAATTGCTTGTTGATGAAATAAATAAAATTGAAGTAATAGTGTTGACATTGCTTTTTATGTCTATGACCTAATATTGTATATCAGATCATCGAATTCACGACTGTCGTACTTTTATTGCCAATTAGCTGTCGCCCGCGACTGCATGCGCGCGAAATAAAAAAAAATCGTAATAAGTAGCCTATGTATTCTTCCAGAATATGTTTTACATGTGTGCCAAGTTTCATCAAAATCCGTTCAGCTGCCCCGGAGATACCTTGAAACCAACATCCATCTATCCATTTAAACATTCGCATTTATAATATTAGTAAGAAGTAAGATCTAGGAAGAGATAAATATAATTAAATTAGCGCCTAGAGAAAATGTAACTTTTAAAAGTTAAAACTTGTATGAAATATTGCTTACAAAGGCGAAATATATTTATCTTTCAATTTTATATGCTAGAGAAGCGGTAATGATTCATTTCCGAAGGTAAAAAGAACTCCTTTGATATGTAAAAAGATATTTTTTCTGCACGTATTTTAGTTAAAGCTGCTTTGGTGAGCATAATTTTTACTAACAAAAGTCGAAAGCCTTTTCTTCCCAGTTTTCCATATACGAATTTGTTTAAACTACTACTTAGTAAGAACTAATATTATTGATGATGGATGGATTTTTGTTACAAGTTATCTCTGACGACTAAAGGGATCTCGTTATTTGGCATAGATTTAAAAAATACTCCGCAAGAATTAATGGGATGAAATAAAGAAGTATGGACGTCGTTTGTTTTGCAAACTATGCAAAAGCCGTTACAACTGACTACTCCTGTATATCGTAACTCCGTCCGCGCGGAATTAAAAAAAAAATAGTAGTCTATGTGTTCTTCCAGGAGGGTTAGACAAAGTGCATTAGCTACGAAGCGATTCCATTACGAATTTAAAAAATGTATAGAACCGACAATAACTTTCGATAAGTCACGTGATCACGCACGTCAGTTCCATACATATTTGAAGTTCGCTATGGAATCGATTCGAAGCGAATGCTTTCTGACTATGTTCTATATGTATTCCAAATTTCAGCGGGAGCCGTTCAGCCTTCTGGAGATACCTTCAAAGAAACATCTATCCATCTAAACATTCGCATTTATATTATTAGTAAGATTGGTATGTTAGTCGTGTGAGGTCTTTGTGCTATCGTGAGTTAAATTAAGAAAGGCGTATTCTTTGATATTTTCAATCGTATTTTTTACGCATACGTTCCAATGATAGAGAGGTTTAGTAATATGTTGGTTTGCGTGGGCGTTATACGGGTAACATATTATCGCTAATGCTTGTAATAATGTAGCTTCATATTTACTGTAGCCCTTTTAAGCCAGATACGAGTTTGAAAATATACAGCTTCTTAAGCGATTCATTGGATGTGATCGTTTGGATTTATGAGATTATGCGATCGTTTTGTTTGTACGCTTTTATTAGAGCAATGAAATATATTGCATTTAGATAACACTGTAATGTTTTAGTAACATTAAAATCATTTATAAGGCAGGGATAAGTTTGTATTTTTAAACAGACATCATTTGATTGCCTCTTTTACTATGAACTGTTTATATTATGATTATTTAACTGACTGCTCTTAAAATTCGATCCACTTCATCTAGAAAGCAACATCTAATCTATGAGTTTATCATCTCCTAGTCCCAATTCCACTATATATGTGGGCACACGGGGGTGGGCAATCTCTTCTGGGCCGTGCAGAAGCCCTGTGCTGAGAGACTGGGTGCGTTCCTTTGGACATCCCGGGACTCTCATCAGTCGCACTTGAGGATGACCGCCGAGTGGACTTTAGTGAAACAATTCTCGCATAAACCAGTTTTTTGTACTAGAAGGCAGGGTATCTTTAGAAGATTCTGTTGCTCCCTTGAAAAAAAAAGATTTCGTCTTCCAAAACGATCTATGATTCGTAATTTCAGTTGCTACTCCCTTCTTAACCACGTCACCTCTTACACAATCTATTCATCTCTTGGTACTTCGATGTCCCGTTCAGTAAATGTGAACATTCATAGGCCATCTAATCTTACAGTAGCTATGAACAAGTTTTCTTATATCTCTTTAATAGTTTAATGTAACGGTAAGTATTATGTCTATCCACGGGAGCGTGTCTCAGTAATGCAAGTAATACATTCACGCTCGCTTGAGTATCCATTATCGTGCATTTACGAAGTTTTATTCATATATTCAAATAGAATTGTCCGGAAGTTGCGGCGGCTTCACGAAATTACATCACTATTATAAGAATCTCGCAACTCACTGTTAAGTTTGTGAAGTAACGGGTTTGGGGATAAAAATTAAATAAATAGTTTGTTAGTAGAGAAAAGCTGTTTATGATGTGAAAGGCCAATAGTTTCAAGATGAATTTAGTTCGATTCTCAAGATTGTTATCGAAAAACTGTGTGTCTTTTCTTTCATCATCATCAACAATCTGCCCTTATTCCTACGGAGAGTCGGCACAGTATGTACTACTCTTCCATACATTTCTACCAGCCGTCATATCTGAATTAATCCCCTTCTTACGCATATCGTCTTTCACACAATCCATACTTTCTTTGCTCTTTCTTTTTGAATAAAGTTTTCTTCAAGTAACTTCTTCACCGCTCTTAATTATTAAGCACAATTTCTTGAAGTTGAGGCCAATAAATTCCATTGTCACATGACACATCCAACTCGCAAAAATTATAACTACAGATTGAAATATAATTAAAAAGCTCAGGACACTGAATAATTAAATTAACGGATATCAGTTTCGAAAAGCTTATTTTTTGCGGCGACATCTGTGAGCGACCGCAAATAGCGGGTGTATTTGTGGTAATTTGCGGAAGCGCATCATATTCCATTAAATTTGTAATGCCTATGCCTTGTTTGTATGCCTGCCACTCATTTTCAACTTAAATAATTTATCGTATTTTACTGAATTCATGTTACATGTTTAATGTTCCTAAACGGTTTTATTTAATTTGATCCTCTTATTTCGGTCAGTTAGCGTTAAAAAATTGATCTGAAATTTAGTAGAAATCTTCGATGATAATTCAATATTCTTTGATGTTAAATTTTGCTTAATAAAATTAACAGAAAAATGACTTGATAATTTACCTATGACAACGAGTAAGTAATTTAAAAATTTCCTTCAAAATCACTGTGATGTCACTGTGGTCTCTGTCTACCCCTCTTATAAATATAAACTTTTGTTTTATAATTTGATAATCCGTCGGCTCGGTTGGTGTATCATGGACAAACAAAATCGTATCCTCTGTAATGGATAGCGCGTGAGAAAATTACTTTCCAAATTCAATTACGTCGCGCTCGTTTATCTGCGAATTGGCGGGTTTATTTTTCGTTGATATAATTTTAAATTTAAAAAATTATCTTTTGTTTTTTTTTCCCATGACTTACGGTCTTTGACCTGTCTCTTATGGATCTCATATTTTAGAATATATTATAATTTAGAAATACCGAGGTGAAGGTGAAAGGAGGTAACGAAATGTGTGGTGATCCAAAATATCCATCAAGGATTCAATAAATAATGAAGGTGCTATTTATGTTTATGAGGTCTCTTAATCTTTGTAAAATTGAGTATTTTCAAACAAAATTAAGATTATTGTTTTTAGATTGAAATACAAAAACGTGTAAACAGAAAACTTAAATTATTTGATTCCAAAGTTTATATTCATTTTCATTGTGTACAGATGATGGTTTGTTACACAAAAATAATACAATTTAATCAATAAAGTCATATTCTTTGGAACCCCTTAGTAAATAAAGCTAAAAAGTTGATTACCAGAATTGATTTGACACACGCGGCGCGACACTCTAACCGAATTGTCGTTGAGTTAAAATTTGGAGCGTTAGGGACCCCCTGCGCGGGGGCCTATTAAATTTATTGCTTGTAAAACGAGGAGCTAATTTAGAGTTACATTTTATTGTGTTAACTATTTTATGGGTGTAAGACGGTTAGGGCACGACTAGCGAAATACGTAAAAGCAATCTTATCACAATGCAAAAAGGTTGATTGACACATCTTGAGTTATAGGCGATTTATCAATCGGTAATTACCAAAGTAAACTTTATTAATCTTACTTTTAATATAGAATAAAGGGTTATTGTGTGTCCTTAACTCTTAGTTAAAAATATTATTGGAAGAAATGAATGAACGAATTTTGATTAATTACAGAAAGAGCGATAAATTAAAGAATTAATATGGATAACGGGATTAAAGGCAGTATCAATATAAGCAAAATTTATTGCCAGACCATTAATTATTATATTTTTTAATTTCAGAAGAGGCAAATGTAAAGACCAACCATATCTTCTTTGGCATCAATATTACGTAGACTTCCAAGGTTTTCTATTCATGTTAATGTTGCCATAAATCTGTTAGCGGAGTTATAACAATGTAAACGTATCCTGTGTTACGTCACAGCTTTTTGTAATCACATTACAATGGTGTGGACTCATTGGAAACAAAGCACGGAGTATCCACGCGCCGAACGTTGCATACGTTTAGCGGTAGATTTATTACCTTCTAGGGATTCGGGGAATGGAATGTCTTTTGGAATATAAAACAATACTCGACTTATATCTGGTGTTGACGTAACTGGGAATATTAACACGTAGACACATATTGTCATCCCTTACATTTTCTTTAAAAAAATAGAGACAACATGTCAATACAAATCTCGCCAGTCGAAACAAATAACATGTTAATCTTGTCGCATGATACTGCAACTGCCAGTGTTAAAAGAATCGTTGTCTCTGTTTTTTTAAAGTGATTAATAAGGACAACAATATGTTTAAATACATGTGCTTGACAGTCAAAATCCACAGTACAACATTCTGTACGTCACATGGATTGACTACACAAAGAGAAAGCCGATATGAAATGTACGCGAAATGAAGATTTTGGAAAGCGTGAATTTATTTGTTGTGATCTTTGATGTTTTGTTATTGTTTACTTTTGAAGGCGGTTCATATTTTATGACAATCTATCAAGCTTTTTGTATAAAACGTCACAGTGGATTTCCACTGCAGTTACATCAGTAAAAAACTGGATGTATTATTGGTTTTTGAAAGAAGTTTTGTATTCGTGTCTGACAGTGTAAGCTGATTTATTAATTTCAATGTGACATGATACACGAAATGTATTATTAGGCCATTTACATTTACATTTCTAACATAGTTCTGCTATTGATAAATGACGCAATTAAAGACGCATATACATATATATACGCATATTTACCAATTTACCTCTTTCAAAATACCCTTGGTTATTTCGGGATAGTCAAGGACATATAAAAGTTCTGTTTTTGTTAAAAAAAATGAAACCAGTTATGATGACTAAAATTTAATCTAAGCCATTCGTTTGAATTGTACAAATAGGTCAGTATTAACTGGTCATGCCCCGCTCTCACGACCTCCGTTAATTAGCAACTTGTGAAGAGCCTACATTGGACATGCGAGTACTTGATGCGTAATCATGGATCATCGAATACATACATGGATGATATAATGCAATATTAGTAATTTGATATGTTAATGCTATTTATTTACCGCTCAGATGTCAACTTTAAAGAAATTGAAGGTATAACTAACGATAAAACATTAATACAAAACGTCAGTACATATAGTATTAAAAAAAATTGTTCGTGCGAATTTTTAAAGAATATTCTCGTGTTATAGAGAGCGGGCGGGACTTGCACTTGGAGATTTATGACCGTTTCCTCGACTTTGCGTATTTATTTTAGGTTATAAATGTTTTCCGTATCGATTTATTCTAATGGATTTTTCAAAGGTTATTTTCTTTACGCTTGTATTGATATACTGAGTATTGTTTTTATTTCAAAAAGCTTTTAAAAAAATTGATAACGATCAATAAAAAATATTAACAAAATAAACATAATTTTCGCATATTTTACTACGTCGCAGTTTCTTGTGGGTTTTAGTAGGAGAGGCTAAGCGGGGATTTTTGGATTTACTTAAGCGTGACAGTTAAACATAAGGGGGGAACCTTTTAGGGTAGCCAGTCAAGATCCACTACTATTTTCCTATGCCAATAGGTCCTAAAGAAAGAGAGACACTTCTCCCTTAGTGTCTATTTCGATGAAGTAACTTAGCACTTACGCGTTGTTGTTATTTTATAGTATTTAGTATATAGAAACGGGGCTCTAAGTCGTACGGCCAGTCGCTAAGTGGGATTGGATTAAAGGCCAACCGCGCAAACTTTTTTTCGTTTTTTGCGCACTCGAGGGCAGCGCTCACTTATTCGTAACATTAGTCAAAACAATGTTTTTTTTTAGCTAAAAAAATTTTACTTGTAAACAAATATTTTGTTTAATTATGTTTATTATTTCCTGGTAAACAAAACAACTTTCAATTTACAAAATAATAAGAATTAAATATAATATTATAGTTATAGGAATTTTATTTTATTTCAGCGATAGGTATTATCTAAATTATCGTAAGACACAATTTCGTGATGATTTTTTTGGTGTTTTTAAAATAAACATCCATTTATAATCTGTAATAATTTGAAAGTGAAATACCTAAAAATATAAATTTCAGATTTCGATTTTCTATCGTATGTTGCTTTTGCATGCTGAGTGAATACTACAGAACCTTTACTCTTCGTTCTAATATAAATGTTTAATATTAGAATGATTTGTTAACACACCAGACTAAGGTTGCTAATGCTTAACATACTTGGCATATTATTTGAAATAAAAAACTATAGTATATGACACACGACTGTTTACGTTTATTAAATGTTTTTCAATCGTATCTACTACATGCGGCTATTTACTTTGTTGTGAATACATTATGTGAACGCTCTTCATCTGATTTTATAATAATTTCGGATGTAATGCTGCGAATTTTACACAAAACTTTCTGCGTACAGTGATTTCTTCGTAAAATACCAAATAAATTATAGTGCTAGTCAGAATTATTGATTTTTAAAAACAAAGGTTTTTATTGATAGAAAATATACGTGACGTGACCACTAATACTATAATAGGCTTACTAAGTCCTTGTCACAATAAGTTTATAACGAAGCAAGTTTGTCTTCAACTCTAACAACGTTGTTGTGACTGCTTGTCGTCGTCAGCTTCTCTACCGAGAACACGTGCCTACGCCATTTAACTCTGACTATAGAACATAGGATAAATGTACATATGAAATTTATGCTAAAAATACTATGGAGATCGAACCCGAACTTGCAGATTACAAATCAAAGGTACTTTACAATGAGCAACCGACTGACTCCTTGACAGCTGACTCTTTTTATTTTTTAAAGAAAAATTCAAAAAGCATAATGGGAATACTCCCAAAGTTGTCTTTTTTAATCAATACCGTAGACAAAGGAAGGCATCGCTCGGGAAGTGTAGGAGAAAGTAGGTTACGGCCGCAAAAAGTCGAGGAGCGATACTCAAAGTCATTTTTATTCGATGCTTTGTTTGTACGGAACAAGATGTTGCCTATTGATTTGCAATCAGAAAGAAATAAGGAAGCTTCGTTTTAATTAATTAATGTACTACCCGTCCACGGAAACATAGTAGTACCTTGGTCTTACTTATAAGTATACTAGGTGTCGCCTGCGACTGCGTCCGCGCGGAATTAAAAAAACTTAATTAGTAGCCTATGTATTCTAGACTATGTTCTACATCTGTGCCAAATTTTAGCAAGATCCATGCAGCGTTTCTGGAGATACCTTCAAACCAACATCCATCCATCCATCTAATCATTCGCAATTATAATATTAGAAAGATTGTGTACAAAGAATGTTTTGACAAACACAAAGAGACTTGTAGTGTAGTTGTGAAGAAGTAGAACATACGAGTATATATAAGATATATAATATTATATTATGTTAAAAATTTAACAGTAAATATGTACAGAGGTAAATATAATATAGAAACAGACTTGTAAATACGTTGTCGAATAGTTTCATTATACCGAGAAGGCGTTTACGCGTCTTTGATCTACGAGAGATGTGTCGGAAGTTGTCAGACACTTATCAGGCTGCTTTCAGTAACAAAAGGCTTAGAGGGTTTTGCTTTACTGGAAGTTTTCACTGATAAAACATGTTTAACAAAAATATTATTTTTAGGTTATTTCTCGATATTTTAGACTTACAAAATGTTAGACTTGTTTCATTGGATGTCTTTGGATTGTACAAATGGATACGGATGGATAGATGGAGGGATGGATGGATGGATGTTTGTTTGAAGGTATCTCCGGAACGGCTGAAAGGATTTTGATGAAATTTGGTACACATGTAGAATATAGTCTGAAAGAACACATAGGCTTAATATGCCATTTTATTAATACTGCGCGGACGAAGTCGCGGGCGACAGCTAGTATTCAATACAAAGGGGCATTACCGTCAATGAATAAAACGGCCGCAGGCATTTGGTGTGAAGAAGGGGGCGCTACAATCGGCGTATTGCGAAACGTGAATGGAATATTGAGCAGTTTGTTAGACCGTTAGGCGTTAGGTGCAATTTAGAATTTTGATGGCACGTACTGTCTTGGCCGTTGAATGAGCATTGAATGGATTATTCGATGTAAGGCATTTGTAGTACATTAATATAACTGTTGGTATTGTATCGGAATCGTAATTGCTGTATTGTGTGATCGGAATCCATTGTATTCATTTGTCGCGTCGTGTGCGGTGCTAGCGAAAGCTTTTCAGACATATGTACACGGACAGAGAATTGTAATACGAACATATTCAAGAAGTCCGCATATACATTTCTTATTCAATATTGTCGTTCTCTGTATCCGGACCACAGTTTTTTTTTTATATCATAACATGGCAAACGAGCGAGCGGCCACCTGAAATCGCTGAAATAGCGAAGTGACCGTCGCCCATAGACATACGCAATTGCATATGCGTTACCTACCTTTAATCGACGAAGGAGAGGATGCACAGAAAGAAAACATTTTACCTTGCCATGCATCCTTCCCTTCCCTTCCTTTCCTTATTAGAGAAAAAAGGTAGGAAAGAGGACTAAATTAGGCCGTCGTTTCAACAGTTGCTTGAAGGTCTCGTTACAGACTACACAATACAGTCCGTGTATGGCCGTATATAGGTTCACTACAATATAGTAGCGCGATGACTAATGTTATAATTATTATTCTTGGCCTATTCGATACAGAGGTGTGACGTAAGAGACTAGAAAATCTGCGTAAAATTAATGTTTAATTGCTTTAGATTGGTAGAAATTACAAATATAACTAATTAATTAAGACTAATAAATTCCAGCTCGATACCTTCACGCCTTTTTGAGAAAAAGGATCTTGACAGACAGACGGACGGACAACAAAGTGATCCTGTAAGGGTTCCGTTTTTTCCTATGAGGTACGGAACACTAAAAATGTTCTTTATATAAACACTATAACTAATATTTTTAATTGGATTGACAAACACATCTTAACATATCAGTTTCAGTTTACAAGTAAAATGACAGATACAGAAATATTTTTGAACACTTTTGTTGTTTTACAAATAAGGTGTTTATTTAATAATAGCTAATTACGAATAATAGATTGTGTTACGACATGGTTGATTACAATAGCCCAATGACCGAATTCAAACCAACCAACAAAAGATCGGCGATTCGAATCCTTGAGAAGTAGGTTATGTCCGCTTTATTTTGAGTGATATTCAGTTAACAATTGCTATATTTTTGTCTGTTCATAACTTGTATCTTGTACTACTAATATGTCTTATATTAAGTAGAGTATTACTTTGGCTGGTGGAATTCAGTAAACATAATTTAATTAAATCGAGTTTGAGAACCAATAAGATGACATATCAATGTAGGTAATATAACATGGAACGGTTGATTGAAATTTCCAGGGCCATTGAAGAAAGGTAAATAGTATTCACTTCTAGGAATACCTCAAAAGAGTAATTCATATTGAAATTTGGAATAAAAGCATTTCATTTTGTATAATATCGGCCCTGAAAGAAAATATGCTAAATGTTCGATATTATCTCAATAAAACTGTTTCTATATTCATACAGAAGCTCTAAATAAAGGTCCGCATATATTGCGATTTGAAATTGTATTCATGTTACGTTGAATGAGTTATGTTGTAAATAAATAAAGTAGTATATTATATATATTTTTTTAATAAAATGTTTAATGTTTCTTTATTTTACCAATCCGTCAAAGACTTGGAATAAACCAACCTTCATTGTAGTTATTTAAAGGTAATAAAACTGACTTACCGTTGGTTTCTGAGACCAAAATCATCCCTGCCTTTATTAGCAGAACTATATGTTTTAAACATTGGTCTTAAAACTCACGGTTTAAAGGACAAATAGAGATTTGATTCGATTAAAAATATTTCTCGTTCCTGATCATCGCTAACTCCACATCCCTCCCCATCCTATCGTTATCGAATCCTTTAACTTTTTTTTAATATTATTTTGTTTTATTTTAGCATTGTTACAGTATTAATGATTCTCTAATTTCAAAATTACATATAACAGGTCTATTCGGCTTACTTTTGTGTGAATCGTTAGAACCTGACCTAGGCATGTTAGAAACTTAACTGCCAGGTACATAAATCTAGCAAGCGACTTCTAAGTTACGGTACGTATCCGAAAGATAACTTTACGGCCGCGAGTCGGTTAAATCAATACAAAGAAAAACACTGTATTTTATGTAGTTGTTACTAGCAAATTGTGAACTTCGTCACTTTATAACTAGCCTAATAAAAAATTATAGCAAATAGTGATATATATTTTCTTTCTGTGCATTCTGTCCTCCGTCGATTAAAGGTAGGCAACGCACAAGGAATTGCGTATGTCTATGGGCAACGGTCACTTCGCTACTTCAGCGATTTCAGGTGGCCGCTCACTCGTTTGCCGCCTTATGATATATATAAAAAAAAGTGAATTGTACAAATCATTGACAATTTAATATTATAAAGATAAAAAATCACTAGTTTAATATCATATAGTTAGGTCAGTTTATAATTTCCTGTCAGTTAATAAATTAATAGTGAGATTGCAAAATGACGATGTACACTGTCTAAAGGTGACATAGCCTTTGTTTTTGTCAGTACAAGGGTAATATCCCGGCCACAGGATCGTTTTTCCGAGGACAGGTGCGGAATATCCGTTATTTATGAGGGTCTCCAGATACTAGGAACGTACGGGGAGGACTGTTTCATTTTCATTCGATTTATGTCTTTACGATATACGATAAAAAGATTTCATTTATTTGTATTTTCGTTATTTCCTTCTATCGTTCGTTATAATGAAAGTAATATATTTTACGTCTCTTCAAGCTCGGTGTTTGCCAAACACCCACATTTGCCAAAGGTCGATTACAAACATCGTTCCTTGTGCGTACCGCAAAAGATTGGAACAATTTGCCTCTGTTTTTCCGTCCAAATATGATGTTGGGACCTTCAAAAGTAGTGTGATAAGGCACTTACTAAGCTTGCGCGTACCATCTTTCGACCAATTCTCCACTAACACCAGGTGGTATCGTGGTCAAGCGCTAGCTTATAAAACGTAAAAAAAAAACACCCAATATCCATTCCAATAGGTATCCCAACGCTTGGCGAACTTTTTTTCCGGATAGGTAAGATCATTCAATATATGTACTTTGAATTAAAAAACCGTCAGAGACACAGACCGTTGGCACAAACTGCAAACACCAAAAAATATGGCAAACACTTATCCACTCTTTCGTGTTTGTTGTTTGGTATTAGCTGTTCGCCGTTATATGTAAGCGTAATTTTCTTTCAATATGAAGAAAACTCTGTAAAGATTATAAAAATTTAAATTTAAACTACATATGTAATTATATCTTACACTTTCTTATTTTAGTAAATACTCGAAAACATCGAATGAAGATTTAAGAAGAAAAAGAAGGTATAAAAATGTTATGGTGACTGAGATTCGAACTTCACATACGCGTGAAAATCATTGTTCTCTTTGTTAGTCCAATAATAAAGATAATATTTTCGATACATGCCTGCCTTTGCTTTTGTGAACTTCTATTCCTTCAAAAGTTGCAAATACAAGCTGGAGAAAAAGGACAATTTATAAAATAAAATAATTAAACTCTACTTGTAAATGTACATGTATATTTAAAAAAACATTATAGTATATATTTTTTCAAGAAATTATTTTTGAAAAAAAAAATTAAAAATCTCAGACTACTTAACCATACATAGAGTGGTTGTCCTTTTGAAATTTTCCGCATTAATTCACAACGGCCATTAACATTATTAACAAAGATCACGTACTGTCATATGGCTTTTATTATTTAAATTCTATGTCGAAATCAGTTTGCAATTAATTAAAAAAATACTCTGCGGAAGAGTTTAAATCAAAAGACACGTTAATAAAGCCACTGATTTTAGTACAGAGCGAGCGGTGACTGCGAATCGAGTAAGTTACATTATATGAACGTAGAGATATATATATATATAATAAGGTGGCAAACGAGCGAGCGGCCACTTGAAATCGCTGAAATAGCGAAATGACCGTTGCCCATAGACACACGCAATTGCATATGCGTTGCTTACCTCCAGTCGACGGAGGAAAGAAAACATTTTCCCTTCCCATGCAACCTCCGGAAAGTCCACGAACACTTCCCATCCTTTCCTTAAAAGAAAAAGGGTGGGAAGGGAAAGAGGACTAAATTAGGCCTCCGGGACGCGCAAACTCATCAGACGAAACGCGGAATTGCTTCCACTTGACGCCTGTCTTCTGTGTGGTCGTGGTATTTCACCGGGCGAGCCGGGCCAATTCGTGCGAAGGTGTTAAAGCGGGCTCTGCCACTGTTAAATAGATAGTCTAATGTCGTCCAAACTTTATGGCGCCTTGCTATATCGCATTTCGTTGTTCTATAAATAAAATGTAGGTGACGCGTGCTATACCCGTACTTCCATAAAATTGTACTGTATTGGATTAAACAAAATCGGGTTTTTAATATTAACGTTGCCTTGTACGGACAGTCTAAGTTGCGCGCTGTGAGTATAATTGCTTATATTGTAAAATTAGTTTGATAATTCGAGCTAAATCCATGACATGTCTTTGAAACTATAACCATCACATCATCATCAACCTGCCGTTATCCCTATTGGGGGTCGGCACAGTATGTACTACTCCTCCATACATCTCTATCAGCCGTTATATCCAAATCTACCCCCTTCTTGCGCATATCCTCTTTCACACAGTCATTCTATACTTTTTTTGGTCTTCCTCTACCTTTGTAGCCATCCACATTCAATCTCATTACTAAATTATAACCATCATAAAGGTTTATATATCAAGTTTCAAGTCGTACATAATAATTATGTACTTTTATAATGACATTTACTACGAGTATACATAGAATTACTATGTTACAGTTTTAAATTAATACGTATATTGCACAATTTGCGTCATAACAACTTGTTTGAGTAAAGACAATAAAAATTAAAAAAATAAAACAATAGGATAAAGTTTAAAGAACCGATTAAAAGGTTTAATATGATGACGTTAAAAGAAAAGTCGTTTATTTTCTGATACGAGCTTATACGGATTCTGTCCTTGGTTTTCCGGTCAGGAGATATTGAGACATTTCAATGATAGATTGAATTCTCTTTTTAATTTTTTCTTAAGCACCTATTATTGACATAGAATCTAATATTTAAAGTATATTTTTTAATAAGAAATTTAAAAAATGCAAAAAAAATAATGCGCCTTTGTAGCGAAGTGTGAAGAAAAATGTTATTTTTAGGATGATATTTTTTTTTAATGATAGATTTTTGAAATGATTCGTTAATATTTTTGTAGCCTTGACTATATGATCGATAAATTTTAGTCTAGTATTAGCCTATTTATGCTTGATTGTCTCAACAATGGTTGGTTTTTATATTTTTAAGACTTTTATTTGTTTATTTTTATTGTTATTTCTTTTCTATAGCTTCGTCAGGCTATTTTTAGAATAAATTATTGTCCATCAATTATGACTACGATATGACTTGTTGCTTTTTTTAAATTAAAAAAAAACTCCACTTCTTTATACATATTTCGAGTAACCAACAACTCAAGACATGTTGCCTTTTTTCTTTTTTTTTCGTTTTTGTATATGATATATAAATTGTGTAAACATTCACTTATTTTGTGTAACAGCATTCACCACATCAAATGTCAACACGCTATTAACCAATAAATAATATTATACATAAGTTGGCTATTGTTAAATATTATTTATTTACTTTGAATGATAATTGTCTCTTTATTTATTACACAAACATAGTCTCTTTTTGTGCCAAAGAGAATGAAAGAGTTGACCAAAATATTTGCTACATAATTTTTGACAGGGAAAATCTTCGTTTAAACCTATGCACCTTAATTTTTTCTCTTTAATTTAATAATAATTTTTATAGTCTCGTTTTATTTAGATTTTATTGTCATGTATATTACAAGCAGAAATAGTAATGCAAGGTTGATTAGAATAAGTTAACAAGTAGGGTTAGTAATTCGGTAAAGAATTTTAATTATTATTTTTGAATATAATTTTATATATATATATATATATATATATATAAAATTATAATATATGTATATATATATATATATATATACATATATTATTTATTAGGCAATAAATGAAGTAAAATCTGTTACAGACGTTTAGTTTTAACTGTGATTTTGTAGGCAAAGCATTAACTGTTTAGTCAAAACTGAACGTCTGTTATGGGCTTTAGAGTTCGTACAATAAAACAATTTCATACAAAAAGTATTTTATTATTTATCTTTCTTTACATTGGATTTATAAAAAAAACAATGATAAAATAGAAAAGAAAAATATAACTGTTTTAAAATTAGTTATTTTAGTTTTTATATAATTTACTTAGAAAGTTCCTCTAGTGGCATACGCAGGAAGAAGGTCTTGAGAACGTTATGGAAACGTGCAACTGCTGCGGTTAAAGTTGGCTCAGAAATTTTTGCAACCTCCGGCCACCATTTATTGCTTGCGACGGTGAAGAACGGAGATTCTGAATAATATACAAAATACAAAGGTCTATTATGACAGTGCTAGAGTCGAAAACAGCACTAATTGTTGCATGAAAGACCCGCTTCGCAGGACAAACGACAACAATCATCTATTAGTGTATTTCCAACATCAACAACAACGAAGTCATGGGAAAAAGTTGTTGTAAAATAAATCTTCCTAATGGATAGATGGATGGATGGATGTTTGTTTGAAAATATCTTTGGAAGGGCTGCATGGATCTTGCCGTAATTTTGCGTAGATATAAAACATAGTATGCAAGAACACATAGGCTACTAATTAAGTTTTTTTTTTACTCCGTGCATACAGAGTCGCGGGCGATAGCTAGTATTGCATTGTGTTTCTGCCTTTCAGCATTGCCTTATAGCCACTTCGAAGATAAAAGACAATTTATTAACATTAATCGTACCTTTAGTTATTTCGCCAACGTAGAATTTGCCGAGATCGATGAGTAGGGGTTCCACGGGCTCAAAGAAATAGTTAGATGCGACTAAGTTCCAATATCTGTTACCATCAGGGCCATAGATTGTATCAATCTTTGATATTATTGTTGTTTTGAAGCTATCTGAAAAATCATAATGATAGTTTCATAGTTTTTCTTAAGACAATAAGTACCTTTCTCTAGCTCTGATAATTAGTGGCATGAGTCATGGGATCTTGCAGCCAGTGGTGTACTTTTTACTGCATATCTATTTTTTCATGAGTTGAGTTCGTAAAATATATTACATTTAAATTATTCAAACTTTCGTGAGACATTATATTAAACTGATATATAAACACGGCTAAACACTCACGTATATACGTCCGGTGGCGGCACCGACTAGTTTCGAGCCCATCGGGGGCCCTTCATCAGGATGAGTGGCACATCCTGATGAAGGGCCCCCGATGGGCTCGAAACTAGTCGGTGCCGCCACCGGACGTATATACGTGAGTGTTTAGCCGTGTTTATATATCAGTTTTATATTACATTTGAATCAGAATTTGACTTGTTATTTTTTTGTATTTTTTGCACAAATAGCATGCATACTGCATTGTTTTGCAGTTGCTTTTTAATATTTTTTTTTGTTGATAATCGTACCTGATTTAACCATATAATCTCCTGAGTGGTTGACGTCGAAGAAGAACATTTTTCCATTGAAATCATATTTCCCAGTAGCTTCAAACGGACAGTCATAGGTTACCGAAATAGTAGATCGCGAAAAACTTAACCTGTTAATCAAAAAATATCATGGATCTATATGTATACTCTATATCTATATGTATGAGCGTCGGTGGCTCAGCGGTCAATCATATGACTTGCAATCTGCAGGTCCTGGGTTCGAATCCCGCCATGTACCAAGTTGTCTTTCGATTTCAGATTTACACATGTACATTTATCCGACGTTCTTACGGTGAAGGAAAACATCGTGATGCAACCTGCACATATCTGAGAATAAATTCAAAGGTATGTGTGAAGTCAACCAACCCGCACTTTGCCAGCGTGGTTGACTATGGCCTAATCACCCTTAACTTAGGATTGGTTCTGAGCCCCTCGGTGGGGACGTATAGTGAGCTGATGATGTTGATATGTATACTTGTCGCCCTTGATGTTTAGGGCGACGAAAAAAAACAATGTAGGTGAAATTCTTAAACGCATAGCGACCTAGAGCTTGAATACTGGGTTAAGGCAGTCATCACTTATTTTTTTTATTTTATACTTCAACAACTAGATAAAATACGTTCAGCTATTTACTTACTGTATATCGTCAATCTTGCAGTTTTTAGCGCCAACTAACTTCATGGTCGGGAAGACCAATTTGAAATGTCCTTGATCCATGGTGATATTCCTCAAATACATTGGTTCTAAGGAATCGACGCCGAGCTCCGGGATGCCATCGCCCAAATAGGAAAGCGCAACACGCGTGTTCGCTTTGATGAAACACGCAGAATCACCAGGAACACATGCGAATGGCGCTAAAATAAAAATTTACGATGGATTTTAATATATTATAATATAAATTAATATGAACAAACTCCTTAAAAAACAAACGAATGATGACCCCCGAGAAGAAGATGAGTCGAGTGTTCGAATTCTTTAAAAACGGCCAAGAGTTTGGGCCTAAAGATTGTGATACCTAATTGAACACTTTATACCGGTGCGAACATTACTTTCGGAAAATCAATTTCTGATCATTAAAGCACAGTTTACTGATTTCTTTGTAACTTTAGAGTAATGTCATATGTTATTTGCGGCTGTGGTGCAATTGCTTATGACTTACATGCCACACGATACGATCAAATGCAAACAACGCATACGTCACATTTGAATAATAATATTGAAGTTAATTCTTTAAGTTAGTAGTAACTTAGTAAGTTATTGAGTTGCGCTTTAACTATGAAGCACGGTGTTGATGGGTTTTCAATAAATAATTTTTCAAGTCAAAACTACGAAGTTGAGTACGCATTGCAAAATAACGTCATGGATTTGTTAAAAATAAATCGAAAATCCTTGCGTAGTTATATGCTGATATTTAGATATACATTTAATATGTATGTATTATATATGTATTTGAATCTAGATTTAATTAATTTAACATATAATAAACACTGAAAATTTCAAGAATTCTATGTCGACTACATTTTTAGTTATAATTAAATTTTTTCCGGTCGAAATAACTTGAGAAAAAATAAAACAGAGTTCTGATTAGACGGAAGTATAGTTATGAATAGTTTATAGATAGCAATGTGTACATTACCTATAGATGCATATCCTTCAGGCACGAAACAACCGGCCACCAATAGTAAGGTGATCCTGATCATTGTAATTTATTAAACTTTCCAAATTGCACACTGAAAAAATCTTTTACTCTGGTTGTTATGCGACTGATGGACAATGTACGAAGTTTTACAATATATAGTCGACGATTTGTTTTTTACATTGTCACAGCATATAATACAAAACCAGATTTAAAAATAAAACTCAAGAAAAAAAAATCCGAACGGCAATGACTAAAATAACTAGAACTCAAAAGGTCTCTCTCTCATTGCTATGACGTCATGTCATATACCAAGTTGTCTACATTCCTCCAACGTTTGTGGGATGAAAAATCAAAAAGGTAACTCAAATGACGATCGCCCGTACGATCGAATAGACTCAACATTGTTCTAAAACTTTAAACTTTCGTAGTTTTTACTATAATAACATTCTTAAGAACCGTCAACCCGTGATCATGGCGTATGCAAGTGTCCCAAAATATCGGGAGCTCAAACAACTTAATTATGGTAAGAACCCCGTTTCTTACGAGTACCATTGTTTTCTTATGATCTTTAAAAAGCAAACACAGTTAAGTACTTATATTTACTATATATAATAAAGCTTCTATGGGTGTGATGTTTTGGTCTATTTATCTATCTATCTATATCCTTCCATTCACTTACAATGTAGGTTGTCAACAATACCTAATCAGATAGTTCTAAATATTGCATACCGTTCACCCAAAAAACTAAAACCGTATTCTGGTTTTATCATTCAAAAAGTCGATGTTGGATTCAAAGTCCAAAATACATGTTTTATTGCGGCAGTTTATTCAAAACGATGGCCTTCTTTGTTATTAATAAAGTTGCATTATTTGTATGATTTGAGCCGTTATTTTACAAAATAATAAATTACACAGCTGTTAAATTTAACCAGGAGTAAGACCTAGACCCGTAAATAATGTGGTCTGTACGTGGGTTTGTTAAAATAAGAGTTTTGGTGTATAGAATGTATAGTGAAAATGCCATTGGCGTTGATTTTAATTTTACGAGTCATGTACATATATTATGCTTGTATAACCGGCCCATTCATGCAATGGCGAGTGTCGCCTTGTCAGTTTTGAATAATATGTCGTAATAAACATGTACGAATTTTAGAATGAAAATCCAATAGCTGTTGTAGACACCTAGATATTGTTCTAATCGAAGTAGACATCCATAATGTTACAGTGGGTTTTTGACATCAAAAATCTCTCAAAAAATGTATCGTTATCCATTTCATCTTTGACAAAACAGAGATAAAGTTTTAAACAGGTATTTTGGTTTCAGAAACCCACGGTAAATAATTTGCAGTAAGGTGTTGCAAGTTGTTATAATTTATTCTTAATTTAATTTAAATATTTATAGTCTTTCAATATTCTTATCCTTACGTTTGTCTCGAAAATTTAGGTTTTATTTGTGACAGAATACATTTAAACATCAGTACCTGGATGACAGAGCTTTGCTCGGTATCTTTTTTTTAAATTGTGTTTTTTGGAAATTATATTTAAGTACGAATTACTAATAAAATGATGAAATATGAATAATATTTTTCGATCTTACCGATAGAAAAAGTTAAGTTTATATTTAAGTTGATTATCGATAAAACACGAATAAAATGACATTTTCTAAAAATGATTCCTAGCTAGATCGATTTATCGCCCCCGAAACCCTCTATATATAATACTAAATTTTATGAAAATCGTTGGAGCCGATTCCGAGATTCCAATTATATATATATATACAAGAATTGCTCATTTAAAGATATAAGATTATCTTTAAAATATTTAAAAAATTGTTACTTTTACGCATGCTTTCTGCATTGAAATTTATGACTTTTTATGGACGAAAAAAAAAATAAGCGGTTCAAGGGCGGCGATGTTTACACATTTCTTCATTTTTGTAGGTTTCTTTTTCTTCTAATTTACGCTCGAACCATCGTTTGAGAATATATGTTCATCAGCTCGTGGTATTTTCGTCAACTTCACATCAGTATTTAGAGAAGTTTGATAGTATGAAACCTTTTTGGTAACCAGGGAGTTCGATACTACCAAATAGGATATACTGGCCACTAAGAATGTTGCGCAATTAAAGTGGTATAAAAAAGTTTTTTAAAATGTAAAAATAAATGTAAATTTATTCTATTTCCAGCGCTATTTTCTCGTTATGTAATGATAGATTTTTAATAATTGTATAACATATATACAATTATGAAAGATTACTTTCTTCTTCACTAACATTGTAAGTCTCTGTAGCTTGTAGTACTTGTGTCGTAGCGTGTTTTTCGTAGCATAATTCTATTTGTTATTTTAGTATATTATAACAAATCCTAATGTCATTCAAATGCTAAACATAAATTAAAATATTATAAATGAATATTTCAGATCAAATTAATAAATGCTAATGTTATAAATTCAAATAAAATAAATACCGTTTTCAAATGTTAATTTGAATATCGATTAATTTAAAACAATATGACTGTTTGAAGTAAATCGCGGTTGTGAAAAATACATCTTATTTATCTTACTGGTCTTGCTAATAATATAAATGCGAAAATTTAGATGTATGGATGGATGGATGTTTATTAAAAAGTATCTCCAGTACGGCTCTATGGATCTCTATAACATTAGCGTGGGTGTAGATCATCGTCTGGAAGAACACATAGACAACTAATTAAGTTTGTTTTTAATTCCGCGTGAACGGAACCGCGAGCGGCTGCTAGTATCATATATATGAAAGAATTGAAGGGTTTGATTTATTGGTTGGCTGACTGATATATAAACGCACAGCCGAAACTATTGGGTCTTGAAATTTTGCGCATAGATTTCTATTACTATGTACTGAGAAAGGAATTCACGAAATTCATCCACTAAAGGGTTCAAATTTTGTATGGAGCAACGTTATTACTTTAACATAATTACTTGTTACAAATAATTATTGGTGAAAATCTACATCTTATCCAAAATAAAAATTTAATACTTTTAAAACGGGGTTAAATTTTGTTTGAAATATTTTTCACATCGTAGATACAAAACCTAGAGACTTGATATTTTGATTTCTATATCTGCTTAGGTAAGTCATATAAAATGATATTATGAAATTCTTCTCCTTAAGGCCTAAAGTGAAGGGTGAAAGTTTGTATGGAGATATTTTATTTCTCCACTAGGATTTCAATAATCCCAATAAATAACCCTTCCAATCCGCAATTTCTGTAATCCATATCAAAATAAATGTTTTCTATGTCCGGAGATTTTCTTTTTCTTCTTCTTGAGGCGCCTCTCCGATCAACGAAGGTTGGCGTGGCGATCTGTTCTCCATATTTTCTTTTGTCTCTTTTGTCTCCGGAGAATTTAATGTAGATTAAAAGTGTCTTTTTATTTATTTATTAATTAGACTAGACAGATAAATGTTCTCATTTGATTTGGTAAGTATTAGATATGTGAATTTTAATAGGTCACATTTTTGTATAAAGATAACGAACATTTGTTTAAAATGTCTGCTCAAACTGTGGTTGCTGGTAGCATTCAAAGATAATGTTCTATCCAGTAAAACGCTGGGCTCTTCAAATCAATAAAAACACATGTCCATTAATAACTACCTTTATTATAAAAGGGTATAAAATCGAATACAGTAAAGTTAATTATTGTCTTGGTAATTACAGCAAATCAGACACTGAACTAAAACTAAAGCATTCTAAGTCGGCAATTGACTGCGCCCGTATCTCGTAGATCGGTCTTGGCAATATCTGTGTGGAGAGCTGTTCAAGTGGTACGTGCTGGAAGAATGCCTCCAGGTAGCCGTGAAGACCACCCACAGCTGCACTTACTATTGGTTCCGCGGTCTTCGCAACTGTAGGCCACCAATCGCCGGTTGCCGGACTGAAGAATGGTGATTCTGGAAGTAATTAATACATAGAGGTCAGTTATTTAATAAAGTCAGTAATTATATACCATCTCCGTAATTTAAGCTTAGTTCGTTGATGCATAAGGTTGGATAGAGATAAAACAATAACCCTGGTTTCATAATAGTAAAAAAAATCACATCAAAAGTGCAAGCAAGAAAATTTATTAAATACGAATGTTTAGCCATTTTGGAGTTACCTGCTAACAAACATCCATCCATCCAACTAAAATATAGAGAAATATAATTAGTACGATAGTATTTACCTTTGGATACTTCGCCTGTGAAGAGGTTATCAAGTTGTATGCGAAGAGTTTCTTGTGGCTCGTACACGTATTCCAAGACATTCAGTTTCCAGTAACGGTTGCCATCGGCGCCACGAACCGTTTCGATTTGGAAAGTTATGGTTGTTCTTATGTTGTCTATGTAAGAAAAATGTCATGTTAAGGACACATGAAAATAAAATAAATTGTTTTTTACAAATAAGTTTTTTTTGTTAGATAAAAAACCGTGGCTTAGTTGTCATCGTAAGCTCATATATCCCCACAGGCTTGGGGGCTACCCTAGTTAGGGGCGACTAGATCATAGTCAGCCACTCTGGACCAGTGTGTTTCACTAATTATGCCTTTAACAACTATTTCGGAGCATCCATTAAAAAGAGAAGGAATTCAAGCAATCAGCAAGAAACGCAAATTACAATAATAATCACGAGGAAATATCTTAGTCTTTGAATTATTTAGAACAAATATTATAATATCATCAATTATTAAAGTTAAAGATTGAATATGATGACACTCGGACATAAGAAATACAAATAAGATTACAATACAAAGAGATAATTTAGCAATCAGAATGAATAACATAAGATTTATTTGAAATAAAACAGAGTTATTTACGAAAAAGGATAAATATCTTCAAGAAATGTTGTATTAATTGATAAATATTAATTCGTAAATAGATGAATTTAATTTGTTTAATTGTAGTTCCTTATTATTGTTGTTACCAAATTACCTGATTTAATAACATAATTTCCTTCGTGACTGGTTTCGTAGAAGTATACATTTCCATTGAACTTGTATTTTCCTGTTATTTTCAATGGACACTCTAAAGTTAGTGTCATTGTTGATTGTGCAAAATTCAATCTGTAAACAAATAATTCAGATATTTTTGTTAAGTAAACGTAATTAATGTAACTGATTTATTGTCTGGACCAATTTGCAGAAATTCGTCAACGATTAAATTAAATGAATTTAAACATTGAAAATAATTTGTAAAAGGTTTAGCATTTTCAAGTTAAGTAATTAAATAGTCGATAATTCATTAATTAAAACGATAGTGCTAATAATAATACATTTTTTATCTTTTCCAGAATTTAATTTATAATATTATATAGGATTTCGTGTCTGTAATTTTTGAAAAATAGAGTTTAAATTACTTACTTCATGTCTGCAACTTTACAGCCTCTGGCGCCGACCATTTTCATATGTGGTAATACCAAATTGAAGACCCCTTGACTTATTGTTAGGTTCTTAAATAACATGGGTTCCAAAGAATTGATTCCATACTCGCGTAGTCCATAGCCTATTTGTGAGAGAGCTTGCAGAGTGTTTGTTGTGATGTAGCATTCAGAGTCGCCGGGTGCGCAACGCTGAGGGTATGTTGCTGAAATGTTAATGTTTAGTTATGTTACTTAAGTCACGCATATACCTTTTCTTTAATTTGTTTAAACTTTTGTGAGACATTATAAAAAATTTTAATTTTTTTTATTATTATTTATTTATTAGATGTCGCCCGAGACTCCGCTCGTTTGGAATGAAAAAAAAATTAGTTCCCGGGAATTATTCGACTTTGTTAACCTTTTAAACCTTTCCTAGACTTATACCAACATTTCAAGGCTAAGATAAGATAAATCCGTTCAGCCGTTCTCGAATCATAGCGAGACTAACGAACAGCAACTGTTTTTATACATATAGATAGAAAATAAATGTATACAGGGTACAGTATTCAAAATTACAATAAAATGTTTATAAACCCATTGCGGATTTATCCAGACACTCTGGTACTACGCGATGAAATTAAACAGTAGGTCAATTTAATGGTTTCAGGAATTTGAAATTAGAACGACGTTGCTATCACCGGACTATCTATCATACGTGAGTTATGTTCCTAATTTATTTAATTTACTTATGTTTTTAAAGTACAATGTGGAAAATATGTGATTGCCATATTCCGCAAGAAGAGGAAAGTGGCAGCTGACATCTCAAACAAGTAAAAATATTACTGGCTGCCTATAATCAACAAAAAAAGTATTATACACAAAGATTATGTTTCTCCCTCCCTATAGGAAATTCCCTGGCAAATCCAACCATTACTGTTATAAGAAAAGAGGCTAGAAATTCGCCGACAAGTGTGTACAAATGTGAAGTGAGTTGTACAAAATATTGAACAATCAGCAATGCATTTCTGCAAGCCATCTTTTTCAATCGATATCCTTCATACATTATTCGTTCAATTAAATATTTAATATAGAACAACATAAATATGTTGTTAGTTAATGAATTGTAACAGAATAATCAATGATAAAAACTTTAATTTTAATAACCCCAAAAAAAGAACATTGTTATTTGTATATTTAAATTAGATCTGTTTATTTTAATTGCTTTTAATCTCAAAAATTTAAATTTCTAATTATAAATCTGCCGAAATAGATGTAATAATACAAAAACTTGTTGTCGTCCTTGCTCTTTGATAAACCATAAACTAAAATATGTTTTTGCAGATTTTTGGCAATGGAAACGCGCGGTAATAGTCAAAATGCACCGCTCACGGTCACCGGTGACAGTTATTAATGCAATCACTTTAAATAAATTTTCATTATATTTAAATTAAGATGTTACGATATAAGTATCTTAAAATAGCTATTTAATATTTAAGTTGTATTTAAAAGATCGTTGGTGGCTCAGGGGTTAAGCGCTTGACTTGTAATCTGCAGGTCCTGGGTTCGAATCCTGCCATGTACCAATGTGTTTTTCGATTTTTTATGAATATTTGTTCATTTATCCCACATTCTTACGAGGAAGAAAAACTGGTGCCACCGGCACATATCTGCGAAGAAATTCAATGTGTGGGGAAGCCAACCAACCCGAACTTGGCCACCGTTGGTTGACTATGGCCTAGTCACCTCTAACTTAGCATAGGCTCCGAGCTCCTCGGTGTTTCGATTATAAATTTTACGTTTAACTTTCTAGTAAAAAATAAATCTTTTTAGTCTTTACGTTCAGAAAAAGTCGTCTTGAGGAGTAGTCAGGAGTTGATGCCAATCTATGCCTAGTTTTATTTAAATATTTTAATGCAACAAGCTCGGTTTAAAAAAAATACTGCGAAGAATTTGTGAAAATAGCCACGTAAAAATATGACAGGACAATTCCCTTTATGTATTTTTAAACTCATTTAATTTATTGATGAAAAAATAGTTTAAATTTGACATTTTATATTACCGCGAAGTGTTCGTCGAATTTCGAATTTAAAGATTCAATCATTTCCACGTAGAATGAACGTGAAGCTTTTATCGCGCCAACGCAAAACCAATCTTCGTACCATGTTGTGGTCGTTTCATTAGAACTTTATTAAAGCTATAATTACTAATGTTTTTCGTAAGGTATTGATAGATTGATTAACACTTCATTGCTTCCGTTACAAGAAACAGTTAACTAAAACTAAAATATTATATAGAAATGAACAACCCAGTGGGAAAAGAGAGGTGCATTAAAATCAATAACAGAGTATTAAGAAAAGTCAAAAATTATTATTTATATTTGACTTTTCTTAATTAATTTAATTATTTAATCTTACTTATGTGAGAGCAAGAAATACATATGAAAAAGTAATAATTAAACTTACAATACATGCATCACTAATTGTCACCCGAGACTCCGTCCGTGCGGAATTTAAAGAACAAAACTTAATTAATTGCCTAATGTGTTCTTCTAGACGATGTTCTACATTCATGCCAAATTTTGCTGCCGTTCTAGAGATATCTTCAAACAAACATCCATGCATTCGTCCTAATATACGCATTTTTAATAGTAGTCAAGTTAAGTAAATATTAGCATCTAATTATACATAAACATTTTATGTAATGTTACAATTTCCTGTTAAATTTCATGAAATCTAACATTCTCTTCAATCTTCGGTAAAAATAACTAAAAATTATATCTACCTAATTTCAAAACAGTGTACAATTAGTATAGGTTTCCCTTAGGCTATTCAATAATAGTAAAATATCGTACCCAAACCAGCGCTTCCTTCCTTCACCAAAATTCCAACTAATAACAATGAAAAAAATCTAAACATTTTAAAATACAAAATGTTATCACGGAGAATAGTTACGTGATGTACGATCTTTGTTCGACTGACAAACGCTGTATAAAGATTCCTATTATATAGTCTGTAATTTTCATTATTACAGCGATTGATTAGACAAAACCAGATTTGATTATAAGTCATTCTAATTGATAAAACCAGTATTTTACCGTGAGATCTAGAAAATATCGATAAGCTTTAAAGTCCTCGTATGAGGCCAGTACATTCACAAGAATTTACTTCCTTGTCGGAAGTAGGATTTACAACGACACTTGTAAAATAAATATGGAATTAGAAATGCCCTATTTTCATTTTAAACATGGATAAAATCAACAAACAAATCTGTACTTTATTAAATAATTAAAAACATATTAAACCAATGAAATAAAAATGAAAAAGTAATTAAAACAAAAGCTGTTTTTTGAACTGATTTATTTAAAACCTAAAAATATAACAAAACCAAAACGTCTATTTATTGACAAGGAAATCAACATTTTTAAAGTAAAACTTTTATTGTGGATTGAGAAAAACATAACATAAATGTTATTATACATAAACAAACATGTAAATAAATACTCTCCGATTTATCAATATAATGTAATATTTATAAAACTTTGCTAATATAATTGACAAAATATTAATTATAAAGCTTAAAGAGGAAAATACTTAAATTAGTTTTTAAAACAGGTCTTCAGGTTGTCCAACAACAATTATAACTTTCTCTCTGAATATCAAAAGGGTCATGTTATGTTCTAGAATTTATTTTATAATAACAGTAGTACACGCCGGCAACAACTACTGCGACCCCAATTGGGCGGCTCGCCCAATGTTATACCACAACCGCACAGAAGACAGGTGTAAGTAGAAGCAATTCCGCATTTCATCCGATGAGTGAGCGTGCCGGGGGCCTAATTCAGCCATTGCACTGTATTCTCATAAGGATGAGATAGGAATAGGATGTGGATTGGGTAAAGGAGGGAACGCATAGGGTAGGCAGCGCATCGTTTTGTAAAGGAAGATGTCTATGGACAACGCCACTTTACTATTTTAGCGAATTCAAATGGTAGCTTGTTCGTTTGCTACCTCTGGCTATAAAATTAAACATCACTTACCCTTTTTTGCCTTTAACCATTTCTATGGGGGACATCTTTCCTAATCTTTAGCTAATTAAAAGAATCAGTGTTAGCAATCGTTTTACTGCCGGTGGTCACCATGGTAGAGCTCAATAATTGATCCTTGAGATCGATCTAAAGATTATTTTAATTACTTTCTAAGTGAAGAAATACAAAAATTAATCAAACTCTCTCTCAATGATTGATATTGTATTATAGACGTTTTTTCGATTTTTGCTTACATACTTCGCCGTCTTAGCGACCCAATGTGGATCTTCGCTCCGACGCAAGATTGTGATTTTTAGATAGGTTAATTTTAAAACAAAAAGATGAACATAATGTTTGAAACAAATAGTTTGAACAATTAATTATTACCAATAATTGGCATCAGCTTTGAAACAGTAACCTTTAGTGCTGACTGGGGCTCAGGATGCCACTGATGACATGATGCATGATGAGAATTTTTACGAGCGGTTCCGACAAATGAGACCTCTATAGGAATACAGGACTCTTCGAAATTCAAAATTATTTATTCTTACTAAAATATTTAAATTTGTTTATAGGATTTGCTATCCCGACTTACCTCTACCCAAAGTTGCACAATTTATGTGCTAGATGTCTCTTAACTAAATAAAATAAACTTACCTATAATAAAATTAAATTAATGAAATAATTTTATAGTACTATTTCTTGCTTGTATTTACTAGTCTCTTTCACGTATAAACCATGTTCACGTTAAGCGTTATTTGTAAAATAAATCAATATTTCCGTGTTATTTTTAAATTACAAAAAAAAAAATTTAAAAAAACAACAACATTTTATTGAAACAATAACAAATATTAAAGTTGGAATCACTGCCCTTTGATTTAGTTTTGTCAATATAGTTTAAAGGCCAGTTTTTTCGCCTTCCCAAAAAACGATAAAAATAAAATTACGATTAATATTTTTCGTTTAATTTAACGAATAAATGTTTCACGAGACATTTAATATGTCGTGAAGCAATAAAAAATATATAGAGTTAGTTAATTCAAAATAAATATTGCTTTTTTTTCATGTCTGCTTTATAGCCTCGTGACTATATACGCCCAAGACAAAATTGTTTCCGTACACCTCAGGTAGAATTAAATATAGCTTAACAGTACTAGTTCAGACGTGCGATTTCAAAGCAAATACGAGCCAATAAGTATCATTACGATCATCGTTGAAATTCTTCTAGAAGTATTGAACTATGTGCAGGACTAAGTAAGATAAAAAGCTTAAGCTTCTAATAACATAGAAAAGGTGTTTGGAAGAAGAAGGGAAATAGAAATAGGCCTCCTACTTATCTGTTTTCAGACGATGAACAGACCTTGAGTGCTTTAAGCATGTCTTCTGTGAGGTCTTCGTGTTTCGCCAGGCCATTTTAAAAATACAGATTGGCTTGCTAAATTCGGTTTAGTCGGTTGGGTTGAGTTGGAACTGGATGAGCGAGAAACCCCTATAAGCGAGAGTTATTGTTCGGTCCAGACGGATAACCTACATGAGCAAGAAAGTCGGGTTAGACAGAAACCACTACAGGCGAGAAAATGTATGTCCTCTTGGATCCTATTTTCATGACCGATTTTTTACAAAGAAAGTGTACATGCGCCAAATTTGCTGTGCATCTTATGATGTATAAATTAGTCATGTGATTCATCGCACCTGTAGACTATTTTAAAATGTATTAATATTCATCACTACCAAGAAAACATAGTAGAAATGTTGCTTATAATGACTGCATTTTTGCATGTGTTAAGAGTGAATCTTTTGTTTTTTCGTTTATTGTCTCTTGGTTAATATGTGAGAGGTTTTTGATTTTTATTTTTCCATGAGATCTTTGCCCCTAGATATTGTTTTGTAAATTATTCATTAATCCTTCGAGGAAAATCCGTAATTTTTTAGACTCAAAAAAGCTGTCCTGGCTACAGATGTTCTTATATGTTATTTAGGTTGAATATTATTGTATTCTTAATGATATGAATAAAAACAATATAAATTATTGTACGTGGGCTAAGGCTATAAGTTTATTAATTAAAAAGCAAGAAAGTTCACAACAAGACATCTGAAATTACTAATTTCAATCATATTTGATACAACTGGGACAGCTTGTCGTAGATGAAATAAACACGTTGATTAACTTAACAATATTTTTTGTGTGTTGCCATAATTCAAATAACATTTATTCAATTCATTAGTTTTAATTTTATTTTAGTATTTATTAATTAATTGAGGAAGAAAATCTTGGTAGGTATTCGAGAACTAGTAGACATAAAAATCTTAGTTGGTAATTAACTATTTGGCCAGTTGTTCGAGAGGTACGCGGAGAAAGAAGGTTTTGAGGACGTCGTGGAAACGGTTGACAGCGGTGCTGACTGCCGGCTCGGCGACCTGTGATACCAGCGGCCACCAGTTGTTGCTTACCACTTTGTATAGAGGTGAGGCTGAAACAATTCATGATAATGTGGATGATATGTCACTTTATCAAATATTAACTTTTATTGTAATAATACAGAATAAAAATCGATGAATTCGGAATATATGGTTTAAGAAAGGAGTGATATAAAAGTTGTAGAAGAAGGAAACATGTTGTGTCAACCTTATAAACACGGTTCAGCTAGAATGTAATCATAAATATCTTAATCATCTTATTATATAATACATGTTGCAAAAGTCTCGGAGATTTGTAGTGAACATAATATTCGTACATGGTAAAGAAATGCGTAGATGAATGTTTGTTGGGTGGCTAAAGGGGTTTAACTGGTTCATGCTAAATAGAAATACAAATCTGCCTACCCCTCTAGAATACCAGATTGAATGTACATGATACTGATGTAATTATATCCATTAGATATATACGTAAGACTACGCAATTTCGCAGACCTGATTATTGTTTTAAAAAAGTTATCAAGGCAAACAGAAAAGGTCATTAGCCTTTTCGTTCGGAAGAAAAATTTAATTGGAGCTTCCTACGTTATCATGTTTTGGGTATAACAACATCTTGATATATTTTTTAAAGTAATAACCACTATTACTAGTCGTGCTATAAATAACAAAAATATTATAATACATTTACCTCTAGTCACTTCTCCTACAAACAGCCTTCCCAGACCAATGTGAAGGTTTTCAAGAGGCTCGTACGAATAACCCAAAAGAGTCAATTTCCAATATCTGTGGCCATCAGCGCCATAAACAGTATCCACCCTCGAATTAACTGTAGTTCTGATAGAATCTAAAAATATGTGAAAAATGAAATAAATTAAGGTCAATTTATATTTATTTTTAGTCTCGCTAAATTTGATTTTAACAATATGGCAAAGAAATAATTAAAGATGTGTTTTAGTACCTGTTTTAACAATGTAATTTCCCTCGTGGTTGACGTCAAAGAAACAAATATTTCCAGACATTTTGAAGGACCCTGTAGCTTCCAGTGGGCATTCTAAAGTTACTCCCATAGTAGATTGTACGAAATTTAAGCTGTATAAAGGAAAATGGTTGTAAATACAAATAATATAACCCTACTTAGTACCTATAGATAAAAAATGTCATGAGACATTTTAGAAAAACAGAAATCAAGCTATGGAACCCCGAATGGGTACTCCTGTGTTTTTAAAACACTACAACTGAAAATATTTTGCGGCCGAAGAGTTTTTTGTGTAAGTGTTTTTGACTAATAAGTCATGCTGCCTCAATTAGTGTTTGCGGTTTTGGTTACACGCATGTATCAAATTTAATAAGAATGCCATCCATCATTATCGAATATTAAATACTGACTGTCGCCCGCGACTCCGTCTTCGTGGAATTAAAAAAAAAAAACTTAATAAGTAGCCTATGTGTTCTTCTAGACTACGTCATACATTTTTGCCAAATTTCATCATAATCTGTTGAGCCGTTCCGGAGATACCTTCAAACAAGCACCCATCCAACTAAACTTTTGAATTTATAATATTAGTATTATAAGGTTATCACTTCTTATTATGGCGAGGCCAGTACTTACTTTATGTCTTCGATGTTACACTTCGAAGCACCAGCTACGTTCATTTCTCGAAAAACTAATGAAAAACCGTATGCTCCCATCGTTATGTTTCTTAATCTCATTGGTTCTAAAGATTCAATTCCGAACTCTGGTAATCCATAGCCGATTCTGGAGAGGGCGATTCGAGTGTTTGCCTTGATGAGGCATTCCGAATCTCCCAACAGGCATGGCTGAACCAATGGTGCTAGAAGAAAAATAAGGTTTGATTTCATTATTAATTCAATGACCAGGAAATAGTTATCGGCAATTTTTTATTCTTTTCTTATTTTTTTTAACCAAAATTAAAATATTTTTTTCGAATGTATTTTATTACGTCACTTTTTTAAAATCTTTCACTATTCTTGTAAATATCAAGGTTTGTAAATCTCAATTAAAAAGCAGACCAGAGATAGCTATTCGTATGCATAATAATTATATGTCTGATAGTATAACATAGATTGTCAATCAAAAATTACTATACGATTGTTGTACTAAAATTAAGAATAAAATTCCATGGAAACAAACGACGAACAAATCACAGTAAAGAAAACTAGAAACTAGCTGTCACCCACGACTTTGTCCGGAATAAAAAAATATCACAATAAGTAGCCTATGTGTTCTCGTAGACTGTTCCACATCTGTGCCAAATTTCAACAAGATCCGTCGAGCCGTTCCGGAGATACCTCGTAACAAACATCCATCCATCTAAATATTCGCAAACATGATGATTTATATATATATTTTTCTATAATAGATGGGGGCAAACGAGCAGCGGGAACACCGAGGTGTTCAACGACGCCCATGGACATCAGCAATACCAGAGGAACCGCAGATGCGATGCCAGCCTTTGAGATAGATAATCATGATGATATAATGAAAATCAAAATGTTAATATTGAACTTTTTACATTAGGACCGTAAACTTTTATTAAATAAAATCTTAGATTATTTCCATTATTGTACCGACCACAAGTGGACAAAGAAATTGTGATAAAAATGACCTATTTTCATTGTTTACATTATTATTTTTGACTTACGAATTGATTGTAAATTCTACAATATAATAGAATTTTGTAATTTAATATTATTTTATGGTATTTTAATAAATTCATCACTAGAGTGATAGCATACCATTAGATGCATATCCTTCAAACACTGCACATAACACAACTAATATTAGAAGATACATATTAGAAACACTTTTACGATACTTTTTATTTCCGGTAAAAAATGTTAACTGAGTTGTTATTTTGGTGAGACTGATAACTGCTTTGTAAAGTTTCACATTATATAGACGACATTTTTAGTCCTTGTTTCAGTTCACTAAAACCAGATTTGTTTAATTTCAAGGAAATAAAAGGACTTATTGATCGCTATAGCGCGAAATAAGTCGAAGGTCTCACGGATTGCAGTTTGGCTATGTTACCTTAATTATAATAGAAAAGTTAATTGTGTTCTTCGAATTAGACATGACGGTATTATTAAAAGTGATGAGCATTAAGAGGCTATTTTGTTCAATTGCTGTAAATTAAAAAAGTGTAATAACGTAAAAATTAACTATCGAAATTAAAACAATGTTTTAAGATAAAAAAAATTATTAACATAAGAGAATTAAATTACAAAAAATGTGAAAGTTAGTTACAAAGACGGCAAATGACGTCTGAAGCCTATACATATAATTCGATCAGATTTCTTATTCACTTAATAATTTGTTTTTAATTACAATTTATTCTAACTTATATCTGACTGACGTATAAATGACGACTACGTGAACGAAGACGTGTTGGTCAGTGTATGGTGTGAAATCAACTTCTGTTGTCTGTTTCTACATCTTTGTAATACCAGGGTTACCTATGACGCAGATAAGATTAAATGCGTCACTCAGATGAGTTGTTACTATTTTTATATTAACAAGTCTGACTGCTTGTGATCATTAAATAGCGACACATCGAGTGTGATTCATTTTTACATGACCAAATGAAAAGTAACATCAAGTTATTCAGCTAAGTGCGTATATACGCGAAATGTTTTGAGTAGTAAAGCTTTAAGTCTTCGGCGTTAGACGATCGGCTGTATAATACACGGATTACAGTGTCCAATCGATGCCTAAAATGCTAGTCTATCATGATTGCTTGAACTTCAAGTCTATATTCGTCCTATTGGGCATTAGTTTTCGAATAACAGTAGAGTTCAAACTTGAAATAAAGGATTGCATTAAAGAAAACCTGGTTGGCCGATTGTTGACCCTACGTTATCGTATAGTTATCATTTCATAATTTGTATAAACCTTATCGATCGATTCAATCGATTATTTGACTGCGGAATTTTAATTTGAAAATGGAAGAAATTTTTTCGCGAAAACTATAGTATTCTTCAGCGTAAGATTTGTTGGTACTTTTGTTTGTAACAAAAGATAAAGGTAAGGCTTAGTTAATCAAAAAATTTTCGTGAAGAAATCACTAAAGCTTTACGTTGAAATTCAAACGAATATTTTTTTGTAGTTAAATATCACTGACTTTTTAAGTGTTAGATTATGTATTGAAATATTTTGAATATTTTTTTTTCTGAAGAATTTTATAAATCTGTAGTACCAAATGTAAGTACACGTTAACGATAATAGTAACAGCGTTCACTTCGCAGGGTTGGCCTTCAATGCCAACAAGACGCTATACTTAGAATTTAATGCTATTTATAAGGCAAGGCATTCAAAATTAAATTTAAACTATTTTTGGAGCATTATCCAAATAAGTAACATATTTTATCAGCCTTCAGTGTTTTTTTTTTTATTTATAACCTATGTTTATTTTTTTTTTAACTACGAAGTGACGAAATAACGAAAAGTCATTTAAACAAACTTTAAACCAACAAACCAATTGACGTATTGTTTTTGTTAAGAATTTAAAATCTGTATCCCGCTCAATTAGAGATATCGAGGCGACGCAACTGTGTGATTCTATCGCGCCGATTGCAAGGCGTAAGAATACCTAATAATCGAATAACTGATCAGATTTAATTTTTTAAAAATCAATCAAGACATTTAAAACGTCACAGTAAAAAATGAAAATAAAAATTAACCGTCTGTCAGACGAGCAATCATTTTTAATATTTCATATGCTCGGCTTGTACTCGTATGAAAACAAGATTTTTGTCAATATGCTATTCTGATTGAAGAAATAACAAATTAAATATATTGAAGTGTCACACATCAAGGTTATTTTATAAATATATATCAACGCAGAACATTAAAAGGAGAGTCAATAATTGAGTGCGTCTCGATTTTTTTTAGATCACTTTAAGGTCGCGAAATGTTAAAGTCTGTATAAAATTTCTTGCATTCAAAATATGCGTCAAAATTCGTTTACTTAACGTTTATTTTAATTTGTAATAAATATTTTAATTACTAATTTCGATTGTTTGTACTCAATGTAATAACGCAAATTCTTTTGAAAGAATAAAGTGTTCTAAAAGTTTGTGTTAAAGTTGTTTTTTGGTGTGTCCTAATTTGGAATGTCAAGAGCGTCGGTGGCTCATGGGTTGACTTATAACCTGCAGGTCCGGGGTTCGAATCCCGTCATGTACCAATGTGATTTTCCATTTACATATATACATTTTTGTGACGTTCTTACGGCGAAGGAAAAAATCGTGATACAACCTGCACATATCTGGGAAGAATTTATAAGATATTTTTGAAGTAAACCAACTCACACTGGGCTATTGAGA
Organism: Papilio xuthus; assembly: GCF_000836235.2. NCBI lineage: Eukaryota > Metazoa > Arthropoda > Insecta > Lepidoptera > Papilionidae > Papilio > Papilio xuthus. Next base: position 5,439,590 of record NW_013531716.1, read on the forward strand.
TTGACTACGGCCTAGTAACACTCCTAACATGGGTAGGCTCTCAGTTGGGACGTATAGTGAGCAGATGATGATATGGATCAAGCAAAATATTGATCATTTACTGAGCCCTTTTAAATGTAGTAACAGGCAATTTCTCTGATATTAATGCTGTTCCGTGGTGACCAAATGGCTTTACTTATTATATTTTAAAGAACGCATTATCTAGTCGTGTTGATTCGTATTCTTCTCCGGGTTATCAGAAGGTTAAGATCATTTGGGTTAATTGTTTCTATTAAAATAATCTAGTTATATTTCAGCAATTCGTTTTGCGTTCATTACACTATATAATATTGTGTTATCTATGTCAGGGGTGGCCAACTTTATGAAACCAGAGATCAATTGTTTAGTGATGAAACCCTGTGCGATCAACCAATTACAAACATTTTAAAATCTTAAATGTAACAGCACAGTTCAGTACTAAATTATTATATTTTATTAAAAGGGTAATCATGGCTTACATCCTTAGTTAAATTTATATTAAATTGAGCAGTGCGTCTACTCATCTACCGCTATGTTATGTTTACGTATTTATTTTTAGTGCCTTCATATTATTCAGAGTACTGAAAGTCGCGATCTACTAGTTAGCCACCCCTGATTTAAGCTGTTTTTAATGACAATATGCATCAGTTTCAATGTATCTCATACGTCCAAAGCGGATACTAATCTTAGTTCCTAGTTCTCTATAAGTGTTTTTGCAATTTATCAAGATAAGCTATCATATCTATTAATATATACATTAATTGAGCGATAATTTATATATTTTAAACAACTTTTGGGTATATTTATAATTAAGATAAGAACACAAATTTTTTGGTTGTTATTTTTCTCAATGCTGCATCGCTGCACGTATTTTTCCTAATATCAAAGCGCGTTAATATTGTAATTTCGTCTTATCTTTTATCCCGTTTGAAATATAATTATGTTTAATATAGTCTTTGCTATTATGTTGTTTATTATAATTACAATTCATTAACATCTAAGCTACATATTGGCTTATGTACAAAAATAAACTTTATAACATTCTATATGAATATTTGATTTCATATTTTACATAAAGGGTATCTATACTTTTTTTTGGTATATCTACGTAGAAATATACTCTGGGTAACTGTATCACAATATACTTTTTTTAATATTAGCAGATTTTTGTGTGTAGTAGTAGTAGTAGTGTGAATTGACTAAGACTTCTTGTACCATTCTAACTAAGCTCTATGCTTGTGCTAGGACATGGTTTACGACAACAGTCGAATGGTGGGATTCGAATCCCAGACCACATGATCGGAAATCCGTATCTTAACCATTATATTATTGAAGCTTGTCTTTAAATTATTAAAGAATTTGATGATATTTATATTTAGTTAAATACTTCGTTTTGATAAATTTTCTGTATACTTAATATGTTTATTAGCATTGTTGTATGTTCCGTTCATCTGATCGAGACGACGTAAACACATTGTAACGCATTGACTTGTTATTTAAATTATTGAGCTTTATTATATTATCTGTTCTACGTAAGCAGCCAATGCGCACGATCTGAAATAACGTAAAAGAATCGAATATCGCAGTTTTATTTGTTTGCATTCTACATTGTCGTGATAATCTGTGATGCAATGTAACTAACTACTGTCTTCGTCTTCGTCCAAGCTGCTGACAATATATGACTGATCTCTTTTCTTTAAGTAATATTCTAGTTGAATTCCTGTTTATTAAGTAGTTAAAAACTTTGTAAACACGCCGCGAAGGGCCCGCGAGTTGATTTTTTGGTGACACTTATTTTTTTCTAAAAAAATTTAAACTATTTGTCAGATTATTTCTCCTGCTAATATATCCGTTTATTTGGATAAGATATTTTTATTTTCTTTAGCAACAAGTGGATATTATAAGAAAATCATCAAAAATAGACGACATCGATGACTGGTTTGTAGTACTTTTTAAAATCTAAAATTCTCTGGTACATAATTTTTATACATATGTGTAACTCTAATTGTTTAGCCTAATTAAGTAAATAAAGAGGAATTAAGGGATTTCAGAAATACACTGTTTATTCATGTTTTCTAAGCCTAAGTTACTCAGTGATAGGTTTTTAATGTAGAAAAAAAATTAAATCGGTTTAGTAGTTTATTCGATGCTTACAAAAATACAACAAAACATGAATACAAAAATACAAATGTTCACAATATTTCTTTATAATATTAGTAATGATAAAATGTAGCGCTCACGTAGGACATTGTCTTGAACGAGTACATTAAAAAGTAAAAAAATGAAAGTGAATGCTCGGAAACTTATTTATAGATTTTTAAAAATATATTCGAAATGTATAATATCCAGAAGTTTAACGTTTATTACCATAGGTTTTCAAGGTTACACTTATACAAAATCATACTGTTATCTCTTTCATTATGTTTGTAAAAATTGAGATGCCAATATTATGCAATACATAGCTTAGTAACAGTTGGTTTCTGAGACCAAAATCTATGTTTAAACCCTATCAACAAAACAGCGATAAAAATATGTTTTCAAACTTAGTTTTTTTTTTCATAAAACAGCTGTAATAATGACTATTTAAAATCATATTGAATAAAAAATAATGTGTTTAAAAAATCTCTGTTTTTCATATAATTTTATTCATATACGTTTATATTAACTACATATAGTTTGAAGACATAAATTATTAATAATCGTTATTATGTTTTAGGTAGCACATAACAATTTATTAAACAATTTAAAGTAGAATTAACATAAATAAATATGAATATTAAATTCACTGCAAAAGCTTTAAAACGACCGGAATTCGCGTTGATTATTAAGATTATTATTACAAGTGAATGCTTTATAGTAAATTAATTTACGTTTTGAAAGGCACTTAGTATATAAATAGATATTGGTGCTATCTATTTTTATAAGAACCATTGCAACTTTTAATGTATTTATTTTAGTATGTTTACCTTCTCTTAACCTTCCCGTTTACTTTTAGTTCATCAGATTAACATATATAATAAACTTACAATGCTATTTGCATTTTTATTATATTCCTAAGTTCTTTACATTGTGTTAACTAAGTTTACACCTTTACAACTTAAACTGTTCAATATTTTTATTTTATTTAGTCATTTTTAAAGGTGACACAGTGTTCGAATTAAGTTTTATATATATTAAAATTATACGCAATTACTAAATGCACAATAACTGAACAAAAAATATATATCTTTTTTTTTATATTTTTAAAAAGTTATTTTTGTCATTTTGTGAACCGTGATTTTAGCTCTTTATATCAAACGTTCGTTTTCAATAAAACTGGTCTGCCATTTTTTGTACTAATAGTCGTTTCTCTCAACTTCGTCCACCTGGAATAAAAAACAAAATCTTAATGTGGGGTTACCAGCTAAAAGTAGCCATTTAATAAATGGCCAGCACGATGAGGTGGCCAATTTCCATGAACACAATCATCAAAATCATTCAAAAGTACTACGCCACACCTTTTTTTGTATATTCTAGAACAAAACGAGACAAGTTTTATCTAATTTCAATTCAAATTAAAGTCATTTCCGGGAATTAAATGTATATAAAACGTACAATAATATTGCCATAAAAAAGAATTAGTTAATAGCGCATATTTTCGAATTCGCTAATGTCTTTTGATTTTTATCTTGTGAAATTTGCTAAATATTCTAATCCTTTGTAATATATGCAGCGACGCGAACAAAATCAGAAAATAACATTTCCATGCACTTTTAACAAAATTTAATAATACGTATAGTTTTGTGCTTCCAGTTTATAATTTTATTACTTAATGGTATATTTATATTATTATATCGATATGGTTTAAAATAAATTTTAATTTGATTATAATATTTATCTTTCGATTTTATCGCTTAATTCCATTCGGAATTAAATCAATATTTCAACTTATAAGATGAAAAGACATATATGACATTCTTTAAGATGTAACTCTTTTCATTTTATGTGTCATTATGTGTCTTTATAAATTAATGTTATATATATTTCAATCTAAAGTACTTTATGTTATCTATACCATAGATAAGGTAGTAGGAACCTAAACAGATTTAAGTAAGTTTTCAGTACCGTCGAAAGAAATCAACAAGGGCAAAAATAGCTTTCAAAGTTATGGTAAATTACCCTGATAATTAATAAAAAAAACAATTAAAAAATTACTAATATTAAAACACGACGGGATACTTCAAACGCAACGAAATAAGCGCGCACACCGACTCAAAACATATATTCAAATGTGAGTAAAATGAAACAATGCAATGCTATAACTTTTGTCTATGAGTCAAGAACTACTTATGTAGTAGTGGGGTGGAGACAACACAAGTATTCTACTGTTTAACGGTGTTTCCATTGTATCATCTGTGTTACAACAATATTGCTATCCCTTTCTTTCTCTTTGAAAGAATAAATATAGATAATAATGATCTCATGCAGGTGAACCTTGCGGCGAGGATTTTAATAATTAATTTTCGTTCCAAAAACAAGTCATTCGTTTGTTTTATTCTTCTTCCTCTGTTAAGTTTTGTTACCAAATTGTTTCAGATTTGACTTTAAGATAAAATATTGTGAACAAAGTCTTATTTTGCTTGCAAGATAAAAAAAAAACAAATTACTTTATAGTTTATCTACAATTATTGTTCATAATTGTATATTAATTTTGCATCGATTGAATTACTATGTTTATGTTAAAGTCTTGATGCACCTTTTAAAACCAACGTCAAACTGGGCGTGGCAGTGATTAATGGATTTCGCAGCATATTGTTTTAAATTTTACAAAACAAAAGACTTTTAAAACATAGAAGTTTTATGAAAACTTCTGTTTCTTTTGAACAAGTCCCCCTGTGAAATGTCAAAGACTAGTAAGAGTCGTGGAAATTGAATAATGTAATTTCGGCTTTGACTTGTTATATCTTTGTTGGTAAGTGAAATGAAATTAGTGTTATCTGTATGTAATACGACGTCTCTCTGTTGAGAATATTGTGAAAGCCCAGTATTCTCTGCGGATGCCTTTCGCTCGTTACGATACGAATATGGGGTCGTAAATAAGGCGATGTGGATATTCGAGTTGACTTGTTACCTTTGATATAAGGAACTGTGAATTACTATTGTCCCAAAAAGAATAACAAAAACTTTTTTTAAGAATAACAATTTTTTCAGTATTTCGTTAGCCCGTTGTCTAAAAAAATATTCATCTTGCATTCTACCTATTGTTTGCTAACTTACGATTTTCTACATCTTGTATGTTTTTCATGAATTCCAATGAAAAATGATTAAATGTTAAAACGTTATTTTTTTATATTAAAAGGTGAAACAGAGAAGCGACCGCTGCCCATAGACATCTGTAATCCGCAAGTCAAAGGAGGAGACGCACATAACGAGAATATTTAATTAATAGTACCTGGATGACCGAGCTTTGCTCGGTATTTTTTTTTTAATTGTGTTTTTTAGAAATTATATTTAAGTACGAATTACTAATAAAATGATGAAATATGAATAATATTTTTCGATCTTACCGATAGAAAAAGTTAAGTTTATGTTTAAGTTGATTATCGATAAAACACGAATAAAATGACATTTTCTAAAAATGATTCCTAGCTAGATCGATTTATCGCCCCCGAAACCCCTTATATACTAAATTTTATGAAAATCGTTGAAGCCGATTCCGAGATTCCAGTTATGTACATATATATACAAGGATTGCTCATTTAAAGATATAAGATTCCTATTCCTATGCATCCCCTCTTCCAAAAAACTACTCCTAGAGGACTTTAAACACTAAAATAAGGACTCCGGCACGCACACTCGGCAAATGAAACGCGAAATTACTTCCACATAACGCCTGTCTTGTGTGTGGTCGTGGTATTGCATCAGATATCAGAGTAAAAGATTAATAACCAGTTTTTATGTCCTTAAATGAGCCTTAAGCAAAAAGAGACGATTAACTTTATAATTTAGAGCATAGCTGTATAATTTAGAGTTATCCCAAAAGATTGTATTGATTAAAATTGACGAGGAATTGACCTTTTTACTTCAACCTTGTTGTAATAGACGAATATGTAACGATACGGATGTGTTATAAAATTAAAAGATCAAATGCAAGCTATTGCAATTTTGTAATCGGTTGTAACCTTTACTTGGAGTGTTGTTGACAAAATATCTTGTTTGTAAAGATTAATGTTCCGATTTTTTTTTGTTTAATTTATTACAACATATCTAATATATTTTCGAATATTTCTTTTTTAATTAAAATGCAATATTAATATATCAATTTTGTCATTATCATCGTAAAGGTATCCTCAAGTATGTAGTAATGGTAGGTGGGCTAATTTAATAGGACAAATTCCACATTCATCAATTTTATCTTCATAGTGAGGTGAGCTTAAAAACATCGATTAAATTGAATAAATCGATTCGGACTTCAAACATATGTGAATCGAATTCAATTGTTATGAAATATCCATGTTTTTCATTCTTAGTGGTTAAAAAGAAATAAGTTTCACGGACGCAACATTGTAACGTCATTCGAATGACATTTTTATAGTAAAAAAGCAAATTAAATTTGTAAAAATTTAAACAAATATGTAGTAACCTAAAAATATTTTATGCCCACTGTTACAAGATTTTTTGTGGAATCTTGGCGAAGTGTCAAATCTGACATATTGAATTTGCTATAGAATAAAACCATAAACACTTGACCTGGCCTAATCTAAATGAGAGCCATAAAAAAATAATTTAATGGAATCGATTCGGACTTCAAACATATGTGAATCGAATTCAATTGTTGTCAAAAGTTGGAAAAAAAATCGATTTAAAGACATCATCCTGTAGTTTTCATTTCATATTCATATTTCCTCATCTAATAAGTGTTTAATTTAAAATGTAAAAACTTTTAGATACGAATGTAAACATTTATTACATATATTGAAATAATGTGACATTCATTAAAATTAATTTTAAATCATAATGTCAAATAGATTGAAAAAAAACACATATAAAATCATTAAAATGCATTGATATTTATACCAAGATATTGATTTAGAGATTACAATCTAAGTTTTTATACAGATGCAGTTGTATTAAAATACTTGTTATTTTATAATGACAATGATTAACATATTCATTTATTAAAAATAATATGTTTATTGATTAGCTGTTACATACGATGTCCTTGTTGAGTTTAAGAAATTCAACCTTTCATTACATCCTTTAGATTACAGGTTTAATCTTACTTATTACTTTTTTTTTATATCATATGGTGGCACGAGCGTGCGGCCACCTGAAATCGCTGAAATAGCGAAGTAACCGTTGCCCATGGACATACGCAGTTGCATATGCGTTGCCTACCTTTAATCGTCGGAGGAGAGGATGCACAGAAAGAAAACATTTTCCCTTCCCATGCATCCTTTCATCCGGAAAGTCCACTTCCACTTCACATCCTTTCCTTATAAGAAAAAGGGTGGGAAGTGAAAGATGACTGAATTAGGCCTCCGGGACGCACACTCATCAGACGAAACGCGGAATTGCTTCCACTTCACGCTTGTCTTCTGTGTAGTCGTGGTATTTCACCTGCCCAGCCGGGCCAATTCGTGCGAAGATGTTAAAGCGGGCTCTACCACTGTTAACTTATCTTACTAGTATTATAAATGCGAATGTTTAGATGGATGGTTGGATGTTTGTTTGTTTGAAGGTATCTCCTGAACGGCCCAACAGATTTCGATAAAATTTGTCAAGGATTTAGAACATAGTCTGCAAAAACACATATGCTACTTATTAGGTTTTTTTGTAATTCCGCGTCGAAGGAGTCGCGGGCGACAGCTAGTTTTCAATAAAATAGATTTAATTAATGCGTCATTAGCTTAGGTTTTATTAAATGATGAACTCAACTCAAATTAACATGTGAAAGTCCTGGTTCAATCCCCGCAGTAGACCAATGTGTTAACAATGTTCGAATTTTATATGTACATTTATAGGATATTCTTACGGTAAATATCTTGATGCAAATTTCACATCACACATGAGTCAATTTACCTCAATTCACCAAGTCATCCCTAACTAAGGGTAGGCTCCCATCCCCTCAGTCCTGACGTATATTGTGATGATGATGAACTCGGACTAGGCTAGGGTAGTTGACTAAGGCAAAGTCACCCCCTAACTTAGGGTACGACCCGAGCCTTCGGTGGAGACGACCATAGATTTTTTTTATCTTACGAAAATAGAAAGTTTGTCTGAAAGTTCGAGCCTGTGCTAAGTAGTTTCGGATGTCTTGAAATTGAAATTGAAAACCAGTCAATAAGTTTTTATTTATGAAAACGAAAGAAGAATATAAAATTAGTTTCAATAAAAAAGGGTTGCTTTGGTTTATCACTATTAGTGTTATTTCTACATCACTTGTAGCTGGTTTTTAATTAACCTAGTTTTTTGTAAGATGCTTCTCACTTTCATTGAAAACATAAATGTAGAAGACATAAAAATATTTAGTTTTTTTTTTGCTAGGAATACATAATTATAGTCTATTACGTAATGTTTAGAAAAAAAGCTATTACTTTAATTTTATGATTCATAAAAAATTTAAAAGATAAAATAAATTGATTAGTCAATGTTCTGCGCAGATTCTTATTCTGATTAGGTCAAAGTTTATTTTTATTTTTTAAATTAAGAACTATATTTTGATGTTCCAGGTATTGTTTCCTTGAAAGTACTATGAATATATGAAAACATTATTAAATTTTTTCTTGATAAAAATTTCATGGTAATAAGATACTCAGTATGTATTAAGTTTCGAAGTATTATTTTTTTTCTGTGACGGGCGTTGTAATTTGGTAAGCAGACAAGACGCGCCGTGTTGTTCAATTTAATAATAAAGGACCTGGCCAATTTTACCCGAGGCACTTGTAGACTACAGTAGGGTAACCATTTTTTATCAGATATTTACCTTTTCATGGATGACATTAAAAAAACGTAGAAAAAAAGCACAAACTCGTAGACTTATTTCCTTATAAATCTTATAAATAATATCTAATAAAAATGTATATGATAAATAAAAATGATGAAAGAAAACCGATTTGAGGCGAGGCAATAAATATCTTTGTGAAGATTTAATAAAAGCTTGTTCGAGATTTATAGGTACCTATTAAATATTAAGTCCTTGTAAACATTGATATTACACCATATTATTGTATAATATAAACCCAAGATAATGCTAGTTTTATAAATTCGTTGACCTTAAACAAAAGTATATAAATATATATTTAGAAACTTGCACGTGACAACCCTGGACGGAGTGCTATCGTCCCTCGCGAGTGCCACAATTTCCCTGCAGTCGCCACTTGAACGAGCCAGAAGAGCGCACCAATTATACGAAGCAAACTTCTATTTATTATTCAGCATCCGCGCATTGCGATTGGCTCATTCACAGCGTTTTGATCACTCGATTGGTCACAATTACTTGTTATTTTGTAAAGTGCTCGATTATTGATCTAATAAAGTTAATAGCCACTTTTTTCTATTAGCCCAACAAATGTTAGAGTCCATTGTGTTCATTTTTATTGAAGCCATGCAAGTCAATTGGTTTCTGTTCTAAATTGAATTGAACAACCGTATCATATACACTTGTGATCTTGTTTAAATGACTTTCCCCTGGAGTAAAACATTAAAAAAGATATCTCATTTTTTGACGATAAATAATATTACTAGCAATCGCCTGCGACTCTGTCCGCTCGGCATTAGAAAAAAAAAAACTTAATCAGTAGTCTTGTTCCAGGGTATGCTCTAGATCTATGCAGCCGTTCTGGAACTTCGGACAAACATCCATACGTCCATACATCCAAACATTTACATTTATAATGGTAGATGTTTTATAAGGTTGGATGTGTTTAAGGTTTTGACAGTCATGGTTAAATATTATCTTGCATTGGTAAACAAAAGAAAGCGACAACGGTCAAAGTTATAAATTGCTTGACACAAAGGACAAATAAATGAGATTCAAGATTGTTTTCATTCCCTTAATCTAATTGTAAACACTGACCCCTATAAATAACAAGTAATGCTTCGGACGTATTAAATTAGAGTTACCATAAACCCACGGATGAAATCGAATAATGTAATGTAATAAATTAAATAAACATAATATTCAGATTGTAATTTCATAGACCGGCTTCTTATCAATAGTAACAATAACTTTCTTGTTACTGAGTTACAAAATCCTGTTAATCATTTAGCCGCGTTGTGGAACAGTCTGTTCTTGGCGATACTTCCAATCCAATACGACTTAGGGACCTTCAAGAAGTGAGCATACCGTTTCCTTCTACGCATCTGCAGTTCATCTCGTGTTGCAGATGTTCATGGGTGTTGTTGATCACCACGGTGTTGTCTTATAAAAAAATATCCTGTCATCTCTTTTACCTGTCTGTGACTACGGATAACATTTCTAATTTTCTTCAAAATAACAGACAGATAACACTATGTTTTATATAAGTCCTGGCAGTGGGAACTTAGAAAATAAAGACCTGTTCTCTTTTCCGATACGTGCAGGTAACATCACGATGTTTTCCTTCATCGTAACAACGTCGGATAAATGTACATATGTAAATCGGTAATCGAAAAACACATTGATACATGGCGGGATTCGAACCCCAGGACCTGCAGATTGCAAGTCAAGTGCTTGACCACTGAGCCACCGACGCTCCTAGAGTCATAATATTAACATATTTTACAAGCTTATACTCGACTATCAACTAACTGTTCTTGATACTTTAAAACTAATCGATTCTGAATTTATATTCTTGTAACATAGCTGCAACATTAGTTATGGCAAGAATTATCCAAGGTAGCTATCATACATTGGTTCCACTTTACAACATAATTGTTGAAACACGGTTGATGCATAACAAGTTACTGTTATGTCAATTAATTGCAGAACTGATAATTACTTAGTACTCAGTGCTTATCTTCTCAATTGAAATTTGATTTTTTGTATACACTTCTTGAGCGCACCAGAATGTTGAAATGTCCATTATTTAATGTAGTTTTCACGTTTTTAAAGGCGATAGCAGATCAACAGTGAGTTTTAACAGTGGTAGAGCATGCTTTAACATCTTCGCACAAATTGGCCCGGTTTGCCCGGTGAAATACCACGACCACACAAAAGACAGGTGTGAAGTGGAAGCAATTCCGCGTTTCGTCTGATGAGTGTGCGTCCTTGAGGCCTATGTAGTCCTCTTTCTCCTCCCACCCTTTGTCTTATAAGGAAAGGATGGGAAGTGAAAGTGGACTTTCCAGGTGAGAGGATGCATGGCATCCTCTCCTTCGTCGATTAAAGGTAGGCAACGCATATGCAATTGCGCATGTCTATGGGCAACGGTCACTTCCCTATTCCAGCAATTTTAGGTGGCCGCTCGCTCGTTTGCCACATTATGATATAAAAAAAATCTTTTTTTGTTTATGCGTTCTATTTTGAAAAAGAACACTTGATAGTAGCCAAGCAACTTTTTGTACCTACAAACTAATGAGTTAAAATCTATTTACACGTTTTTACTTACATTAAAAAGTTCTGTATTAACTTTAAATAGATTGATAAGTTTTTGTGGGTGCTACGTATATGAAAATTCAATCTTTATGTGGGATAGTTAGCATGCGCATGTTTGTGCACATTGGTGATCGAGTATGTTTAAGCGCGTTATGCGCTAGGCAGACTTACTGAGCGTGCAGAAAAGTGCACATGGTATCTTGCCTCCCAATCCCTTTATGTCCCAGCGAGACCTAAAAATTTTTTGGACATTATCTCTTGAAATATTTCGAGCCACCATAAAGTTTGGATAGCACTATAGTTTAGTAATTGGATGTGATACACTCGAAACATGTTATTGGATCTTCTGACTAAGCGGAATGTGTAAGAGCGATGCCCTTGTGGATTTAGAGACTTGATGATGATGGATACGTAACACAGTTGAGACTTTTGCGGTAACGAAAAAGTGATCAAAGGAAAGACGGATTGAATATATCAGATTATATAAAAATAGGAACAATTACATGTAAAAAAATCGTCCTTTTTATTGTAGAACTGTTATTATCATATTATAGTTTACAAAATGATACTAAAGACAAAAAATTCAATTTGAACTGTGATTGTTCTCGTGATGTTAGAAATATTACGTAATGATAAAAGTCTTTGACACGTCGTGTCGGGTAAGCAACAAAAAGAAATGTAAAAACTTGATGGCTATCTTAGACTTACGCCACTTTTCGATTTGTCTTGCATTCCTTACAGCCATGAAATGCTCCGTGAGACGATATCGATTTTTAATTACTTTCTTGTTCAACTACAAAGGTTGTACCGTAAAATAAAAAAAAGCAACAAATAAAACAATTATTAGATTTCAAAGATTAATTAGCGTGCGCTATTACAATGATTATGAAATATTATTATTTATTTAAGTTTGATTTTTTCTAAATTAAAAAGTAGGATACTATGACAATGACTGGTATTATAGCAAACACCTCAGTCTCCCTAGTGAATTGTGACTACAAGCGTTGTAAATTGCTTAACACGTCGGGAGGATAAAAAAAAATAGTGACAGTAATTATTTAAAAAAATGTTTGAACTAAGTGTTGTATTAAGAATACATCTTTAATCTATGTCGACTTAATTTAGGTGAGCAGTTTTTATGAGTTTATCTTTAAAATATGTCTGATGAATCAGAAAACTATAGGTGACATAACTTTATATTCTCACGAGGTCAAGCTGTGTGAGTCAACTTATAATGACTTTAAAACCCTCCATCGCAGTGACTTATGTAACACACTCGGCGATAATATGTCATATATGTATTTCCTTTTTTCGTATATTTTCTTATTAATAAGTTCTTCATAAAAATATGAATGAACCTACGTGTTTTATTTTTGTCTAAGGCATTGTCATAGAGGTTATTAGATCGTGAATTTGTTTATATATTATTTAATGTATTTCTTATAATGTTTTCTATCTCAAACTATTTTTGAACATCTGCGGTATTTTTAATTAACATTTAAATGCATTCTACTCAAAATAAACAGACCTAAGATGGCAATAGCTTCGAAAAGTATAATTTTATTTCCTGATTTTATATAATTGGCATCAAATGAAAGGATCGGATATTGATTTAGGTAGTGATTAAACATCGATGAATCAGACGCTGAAAATAAGTGGAGGCATTAAATTTTTTTTACGCCATTTTATTACATACGACCGTTTCCAATTAGTTATCTCCGATGTTACGTAGAATTGCGTCTTGGCGCGAGGCTCGATCCCGTTAAATTGCATCACAATTGTATCGAGAGCAAAAAGCTGCTCGTCATCTCCTCCCATCGGCTCGATACACGTAACGACAGAATGATTGAGCCAAGTGGAATGCACTGACGCTTTTTATATCGACTCCAACGAAATTACATTAACACGTGTGTGATGATTGAACTTTTGATGAGTATAGCATGTACTATATCTTAAGGTCTTAATGCTTAATACCTTTACTAATTTACTGTTTAAATAGTATGTAATTACGAGTATAAAGTATATAAAACTTTGAGCACTTTTCGAAGTTTTAGGTAGTGTCAATTACACCATGAAAACAACGACCTGAAATCATTTACACTTCAATAAATTGAGTTTTCCCTCACGGTTCATTAAAATATTAATTAATTTATTTATAGTCATGATTAAGTATGATATTCAAATACTATTTTCGTCTGTCAATATTATATTTTTTTAAATAAACAGTTCTCCCTGGATCGTATCGCATTTAAAATATTGAGTGACATTTAAAATTTTCATTTGCAGTTTGTATTTGAATGTTTCTTTTTGGGCTGATCTGCCCACCGATTAAGCGGTCCGATGGTAATATATTTTTTATTCTATAGCCATGATCAGCTCAATGGGAAATATCCTTTGATTTATATGAACAGAATGACTGCTTTTTTCTTCAATGCTTTTCATTTATAGTCGAGAAAGTTGACTTACTATTATAATCATTTCGATGAAGTGTTATTTGGGGATCACAATGGAGTTAAGTGGAAAAGATATAATAGCCATTAACTGTATAATGTTCAATTTTAAGTGGTAATGAAATTTAATTCTTTGACTGGACGTGATAATAAATTTAAGTCGGGAAATATTTGTCATTGTTTTTTTCATTGCCTATATGATTACATTATTGATAATTTTTAATGAATGACTATTAGAAGAAAACAGTTTGCTTTAACAGCGTTATGGAAAGAATGTCAGTTGTTATTTCTCACGAACGGCCTGATTCTATAATCATCTAATTGACAAGAAATTGCTTTGACGTCATATTCGTAAGGGTTATGTTAAGTTAATAAACCGTACTTAAAACAATTAACGAAAAATAATTACTGTATTACTCTTAAAATACAGTTAGACATTGTATTGTACACGTGTTTTAAACCTGTGACCGCCGGTGATTATTATTATGAATTTCAAAGTGGTTTTAAAAGTTTAAGTTTTGACTATAAATGTGTACCACGAAAACTCCTGTCAATATAGTACTTTGTTCTTTAGTTGCCAAGATCGTTAACTACGCTTGTTCATATTTAAATAATCGTGATTTTTGTTTATGTCTAATATATGTTTATGGTAAATGAGTTAACATAATGTGGCTTAGTAACAATGTTTCACATACATTTTAGTTTAAACTTACGTCAACCTTTTTTACCATGACTATAACGTATGGAGCGGATTTTTAGACAAATCATGGCTATTGAAAACAGACGACGATGAAGGAAGTAGTGTGGTGATACATATTTATAGTGGAATATATATAACCACTTTGACGTCCATAATGTTCTTTGCCGGGTTCCAAAGGGTTAAAACACGTGTTTAACTAAATTGTGTCTAACTAATTTTTTTGGGCATTACAGAATATGTTTAAGTTAAAATGTAATTTTAAAACTACTACGGAATGGGGACTAGAAGCGGGGCAATGGAAGGAAAATTAGTATTTATAAGAAAGTTCTATTATTTCAAATGGCTAAATATTAAATACCCTATTAGAATATTACGTCTTTTATTTACAATTTAAGTTTTTTGTTGTCGCTTTAGTACAATGACCAAAATATTTGTTTTTATTATAAATAAACGTTTAAAAAACGCTTTAATTGCTTCCAACTGTAAACTCTCGCGTTAAGGGTTGGTAAAAAATTTAAAACACAGTAATGACACGATATTATACGGCCAGCGGACTGTTTTATTTGGACAAAGGCCGAACTTAACCGAATTTTAATGACCGCTACGAAATTATAGACGTTGAAAAATTCTTATTGCGTTCAACTGATGCCGGAATTTGGATGGACGCCAATTTGTCTGATTCAATTTGTTATTTAACCCGCAAGTGATTATCGCTTACTCGACTACGCGGATAAAGGTACGCGTCCATTGGCCCGCACCGGACGCACCGCACGGACGGCCCGCAACGGAAAATTGCCAATTACCATAGCGATTCCATAGCTATTTCACATAGCATGCCTCCTTTATCCGCGCCGCGTCGAAAGACGGCATTTATCAACAAGCAATCCGTTGCGGGCCGTGTGTGTGGTGTCAATGGACGCAAACATCAAAGCTCACCTATTGTTTTTGTTTTTTTTTGTTATTTTAATAAATAAAAGAAATACGAAATATTTTGAATTTTACGACCGAATCGGATAATGACGTTGATATCTGATTACATTAATTTGATGACTATTATTTTAAAGTCATTAAAATGGTCATATACATTATGTATGCATGTCGAAACAGTTGTATCAACATATTGCCAATTCTGTTTTTGGAACGTTAATGAAAAGGATAGTAATATGTCTTCATACAAATATTTTTAATGTGGAAACCCACAGTATAGTGATAAAAATACAGAACTAATTACCATAATATAAACCCCGTAATGAAAACTCATTTGAAATAACCTTCTTGGTACTCCGAGTTTATCTACAAGTAGTCCTTCAAGTTCCATTACATTCATGGGTTTCATTATATTTTATGACGTCACGCCTTCTTGACCACAGGCTTGCAATAATCCGGAGTGTATAAGATAGGATCTGGGTCCCTGTCCTTTAATAACTGTGATTGGTCCACAGAACCCGCAGTAAAGCCCATTTCATTGCGAGTACTTGATGTTGGCTCATTTGTGTTCAAGTCGTATACGACAGATAAAAGACTGGACTCCTGATATAATTATACTAATGAAACGTTCTGTCGGCTTAATTTTGTTATAAGTCTAAGGTAAGGATGAGAAGGGAATGTTTATTTTATTAATAAAGTTCATCATTACATTCACATGTCTAGAGTAATACAACTTTGTGCTACGAAGTATATCGGTCATGTTGGTCGCTTGATTCACTAGTTTAAGTGAATTCCAACCGCTCTTTGTCAGCATGAATTGCGAGCCGGGAACAGTTCTATCGACCTGAGTTAGTTAAATCTTTGCCCGTAAGCGGGCTTTGTTTGACCCGACAACTGATGTGTTTGTAAGTTGTTAAGTGTCGCAACCTAAAGCTTTCAATGGATTGAATCGAGTTGTGAATGTGTTATATTTTTAAAAACGACTTTCGTCAGTAAACCCTTAAATTTTATAATAAAAAATTAAGTATTTTTGAATACTGAACAATGTGTTATCTATTTCATAATTCTAATCTTAATAAGAAAGAATATATAGAAGATATTTAAATGTATTAATTTTAAAAATTAAATCTAAATTGAGAAGTTAAAAAAGTCTTTATTTTGATAATCGTTGAACTTAACAGATGGCCAGTACAATTAGTGCATTTAAAAAAGGAACCCTGTAACAATTAGCAATGACAAAACAATTAGGGTTGCCATCAAGAATACTAATTCGCCACTTAAGCTGCGACGGGGTACGTGCTGAATAAAGTGGAACATTGGAGATAAAGAAAGCGTTAATTGCCTCCTCTATGTGTGGGTGACGAGTATTGTTACTTAAAGCATTTAGCCTGTCTTTCAGCTGCTCTCGAGTCTCAGTGTTGCAATTGACAGCTGTCAAGCGTTAGACTTCGAACACTATGTTACCATGTATCGGAATAAATTATGCAGATTAAATTGGAAGGGACATTTATGGTCTTGTTAAATGTATAACATTTAATTAATAATTATAGTTATTTTTAAGGTTAAGTTTTCAAGGTTTCATGACAATTTTTAATGAATAATATGTTGCTTCATTAAAAATTGTAAGTGAAACCTTGACAGCTGAGTTACACAAACATATTATTGTTTAGCTTATGATTTTTTTCTTTTGTTTTATCGACGTCTTAAATATTGTAAACAAGAAACAAATGAGAATTAAATTTTTAATGAATATAAAATAAGAATGAATTAAAATACATATGTAGAACGTCATCAATTCTTAATCACTCCTTTAATTTTACCAAAATAAAATGTGACATTTTCAATTAAAAAATAAATATTTAAGTACACAAACATTATTTAATTAAACGTGAGGTTCTGGTCTTTTTATTAAACATATCGCCATCCCCGTCTTTTATCTTCAACAAAACAGAGATAACAATATTTTTTAAACGAGGTTTTTGGTCTGAGAAACCGACGGTTAGGGTTGATGACGTTCTATGTAGGTTAATTTATTCTTATTTCCATTCATTTAAAATTTAATTCTCGTTTGTTTCTTGTTTACAATATTTAAGACGTCGGTAAAACAAAAGAAAAAAAAAATTAGATTGAAAACAATAACATGTTTGTGTAATTCAGTAATCGAAGCGCCAGTAGCCTAATGGTTACAGTACCGACATCCGATCACGTAGCAGTGGGTTCGAATTCACTATT
Source organism: Papilio xuthus (assembly GCF_000836235.2). Lineage (NCBI taxonomy): Eukaryota > Metazoa > Arthropoda > Insecta > Lepidoptera > Papilionidae > Papilio > Papilio xuthus. The sequence goes on from NW_013531716.1 coordinate 5,457,474, forward strand.
TGACTATGATGAACCATAGTAGCACAAGTCTAGAGTTAATTTGAAATAGCTTAAAATAAATATTAGTTAACGTATGTGTTTAAAAAATTAAAAAAAAATCTTTTATTACCTTAATATCATGTTGTCCTTCGCTTCGATCCAAAGTCAAAATTATGTAAACAGAAGAACGCTAATTTCCATGGTAGCTTCGCTATCAGATATTAAGATATCTTTATTTTTAATTATTTTCTGAAAATTTTGAGATAAAGTGAATATGTTCTAAAATATCTATAGGTAATCTATACATATTTATATTTATCTATACTCTATACTTTTATTAGAGGTATGATTTGTATTTTTGTAATTAACGAATAAAAATTCACTAAGTGACAAGCTATAAAACATAGTTGTGAAAAATACAGTAGTATATTTAGTTTTTAGTAATAGTAGTAATATAGAGAATATAGTGAGAAAACGTAAAAATATTTTGGACTTTCTTACGTTTAAGTGTTGGTATTTGAATAGGGAATAGTGTCAGCGTATTTATGTGTATGTGTGCAGATAAGTTGTGTGGGTAACGTGTGTATCGAGAGCTAATTAAAGATGACGTGTCTTCGTTTTTGCAACTCGAAGCTGCGTCGCGACACAAATTGCAATGATAATTTTGTTCTGTATTAGTAGTTGTATGCTTAGATATATGGAACGCTATGTGTGTTTGTTTGTGTGTGACAGTGATCTATGTACTGTTAGGATGAAAATCCGACACTTTGCCGGAGTACTGGGCAACACTAGCCTTACTAAAATGTCGACGTTTATGTTTCCTTCCTAATCATTCTGTCGCTCAATCTTGTAACGAAAGCGCGACATTCACGCCAAAAGATACTAACTAATCTATATATATATAAAAGAAAGTCGTGTTAGTTACACTATTTATAACTCAAGAACAGCTTTACCGATATGGCTGAAAATTGGTGAGGAATTAGCTTAGAGCCTGGAGTCGGACATAGGATACCTTTTATTCATTTTTTTTTAAATCTATGCCTTGAAGAGCTGCTTTTCATTTAACTTACTAATATTATAAATTAGAATCGCGGGCGATAGCTAGTACTATATTAAAATACACATCGGTGAACTTCATAAGTAGTTTAACAGTGGTAGAGCCCGCTTTAACATCTTCGCACGAATTGGCCCGGTGAAATACCACGACCACACAGAAGACAGATGTGAAGTGGAAGTAATTCCGCGTTTCGTCTGATGAGTGTGCGTCCCTAATTAAGTCCTCTTTCCCTTCCCACCCTTTTTCTTATGAGGAAGGGTTGGGAAGTAGAAGTGGACTTTCCGGATGGGAGGATGCATGGAAAGAGAAAATATTTTCTTTCTGTGCATCCTCTCCTCCGTCGATTAAAGGTAGGCAAAGCATATGCAATTGCGTGCGTCTATGGGCAACATTCACTTCGCTATATCAGCGTTTTCAGGTGGCCGCTCGCTCGTTTGCCACCTTATGATATAAAAAAGTAGTGTTTTGTATGTTTGAATCAAATTCTGACTTAAAGTTCATAAAAATCGATCTTACCGTTTTTTAAGAAGACGAGTTTGTTAGTAAAAACTACATGTTATATATTCTAATGTGTTCAAATGTATATTGTGCCAGTGTCATTTATAAAATATGCTTACTTAAAAGTAAAATTAATTACATGGGATACTATAATCTGTACTAATTTACTAATTTAAAATTTTATTCATAATTCAATATTAGCGTAATACAAACATAATTCGATTTTTTTTATTAAAATGTATAAAATAAAATCCGGCGAAATAAATAAAAATAATTGTATACATTGTTTATAAGGAAAGTATTTGTTGTCAGGCAACTATGTTATAAATATAGGTTTAACCTTTTTTATTTTATAAATTGCACTGTATATAAACCCATAAACTTCCTGTATAGAACAAAAAGAAAGGCCTCAAGGTTGATCTTTGTTTTATTTAAAAAAAAAAACCAAAATACAAAGAACAAATATAATACGTAAATACCAGCTTCTCTAGTTCTATGTTAGTTTGTTATTGCTTACGATAGCTTTGCAAGTTCAATACAATATTCGTTTTTTTTCATATCTAGCTGAACTCTACGTCATTGACAATTTGAAATTGTCTGAATTAAAATCTAAATATTGTCAAAGATTTAAGCAATACGAACTTTAAACGCGTTTTATTCATATAGATAATGATTTCTCGTGGTATTTAAAGATTGAAAATTTCACCTAAAATCTTATATATGTTTATGTAACATATATGTATATGTTAAGCTGTATGTGATTTAATTTTAGTCGACCTTAAACCTATTTATTTTACAACTTTTAAAGTAAACAAAGTTAACATTTAATAAACATTAAAAAAATTAAAACATTGTATTTTGTATTTTCAAAACAAATATGATATTTAATTTTTTTGAAATTCAAATCATAACTTGATTAATATAAATAAAAAAAACATAAATAATATGTACAAGAGGCGGCTATATAACATTTATTTAAAGCGTGCTGTATTCTACTATTCGAGCGGTATCATTTGATGCCCATAATGAGGTTGCTTATATGTCATCAGTTCTAAAGAAACTAAACTCGACTAAGTTCTAAGTTCGAAAGTACTAAACTCAATTATTAAACTTGACCTAAACAAATAAATAAACATCGAGTGATATCAGCAAAACTTTGAAAGCAGTCATAACTTTTTGCAAAGAAAACAACTACATTGATAAACAATCTGTTTTTCCGGAGAGTTGTCGAGAGTTTTGATATTGTAGAACACGGTGTGTCGCATCTCGGTGTTCCGAGCTATTAAGTCCAGATAAATGACATCTCGTGTCTGGCAGTCGACCAGATCACTCTTCACATCTTTGTTGCGAAAAATTGTTTGCAATTGTTATTAGTCTAGCCAGCTTATTAACTGTAATAGTTCTTACAACTTTACCTTATAACAGAGATGGCGTATAAGATATCCAACTACAGGATATGTGGAATTAAAAAAGTAGAAAAAGTTATGAACATTTGGTAATTTTAGCTACTATAATTTTTTCCATACCATGCCATCCAAAAATCTCTGTCTTTCATTTGATTGGATATTCCAGAATGTTTGATTTACAATTTAACCTTTTTCTTATCTGTGATCGAATTTAATAAATATTTTATAGTATCCCTAGTATACACTTGTCCTCAAGACAGCAAACTGATTAAATTTTAAGTCACTTTCAAAACTTTCATTCGATCTTCAAAGTTTATAAAATATTAACACATTGGCAACTTGAAGTTTAACCGCGAACCCTATCTCTATTTATACGTATTCAGAATGTCACTCACATTGTTCACATTGGAAACCTTATAAAATACAGCTGTTATACTGATATGTGTTTCTGTCCTTCTTTCTTTCATAGAGTAGAAATGAAATAGAACTATCGATGAAGGGCGAATTTTATCAACTTACATTGGCGACAGGGCATGACATGACGCCGTCGCTTGCGTGACCTCCTGTTACAACACCATGTATCCCTAAACTCCAATTTTATAAAGTTAATGCAATTCATCTGCTGCCTTATTGCTATAATAATAAGGCACTTTTTGTATATTAGATATAAATGTATATTTGCTTCTTGTTTGAAAATCATTATCATAGTAATGCGTCATTGTCCAAATTGCAGCTCTTGTTTAAATGACTCATAAACTTTGATAGTAAACAAAATTGAAGCAACCGCACAAACTGAAGCCACGCAATAAATATTGAAGACAATGGCCATAACAGAACAACTATAACTTTTATATGCATTTTTTATGCCTGCATTTTATAGTTTGACATATTCCGCGACCGTCGGTTCAGTTTTATTTGTTCCATAGTTATAAAACTTATAGTAGTAAAGGAAAACGATAAATTATTAGCGCATTGTGTTAGGCTTCTTATTTTTATTTATCATTTTCCACAGGTCGCGTGAATAAAGTCATTTTTCAACATTCAGACAGGGAGAAGCATGGTGGTGATTAATCGTTTCGTTTAAAAATATTCGTGGAAAAAACTATACGGTTATTTTCAGTCGAGATCAAAAACGGTAGAAATCAATTTTGATTTAGACTAAAAGTTTTTATCGTTTTTGATTTTTGTCAGTCCGTGAACCAGTGAACAAATCGTTTGATTTATTGTTAGCTCGTTCCATTGTCACGAGGATTTTTATCGATTTATTCCTCGAGTTTTAAATTTTTTTAAACCAGGATTGTGTTCTATACCAGTATTTTGTACTTACATTTGCATACTAGAATATTCAAAATATAAGTTATCGATTATTCAATATCCAAACTGTTAAAAAGAAAATCTGAAAATGAGCTAGTGTATTGACTCAACACTGGCCTTGTTAAAATGTCCACGTATGTGTTTCTCGTGTTGACATTCATTCTAACACTAGACTTAGTAACGAAAGCACGTAATTCAAGCCAAAGGATTGTAACGAATAATGTCTAAAAATACTTAAAACTTATTTGCTGATATTTGATAGTCAAGATTTTTTATGGAAAGCGAAACCAAAGCAAGATGATAAATGTATTGATGACTAGCAACGCCATCTGGTATGTTTTTCCAGTACTACAATAATCAGATTTAGTAAACTTCCACCATACTGTAAAATCTTTCTGCATTTCCCTTAGGTGGATATAAAACTTAGTAAAACATAAAGCACTAAACATATAGTCAAAGAATAAATCTTTTGTTTTAAAGTTATATACATTAACACGATTGGCAATTTGTTGTTAAAGTTTGAACTATCAAACTTTCTAGTTATCGAAGGAAAGTAATAAGTTTTAACAAGACGTATTAGTAGATTGGAGAAAGTTGCAAACATATTCTTAAATCATTAGATCTTAACTAGATACTCAGACGTGTAGAACGACCTGTATTAACATGAGACTAGTATACACTGTATTATAAAGAACTCTTTGACCCTTACATCTGTAAAGCCCCAGTTTCACTAAGAAACTATCCGCACAGTTCTGGATGTGTGCAAGCTATTTAGATTATATTATAAATGTTGAAATAACAGTCGCATGAAGCTTGATTCGCGCGGCTAGTCGTGTTAGTGGGAATGAGGTTTTAGCTGAGTTCGTAACACAAAAAATAACATTCCTTACACCGCTGTAGAGTCTAAGCTTTGTTTTTAATGTAATTTACTCGCCTTTGTTCTCCGCGATGCTTTGATGGAACGCGAAACGGAATGGGTCCTTTAAGCTTTTATATTTCGAAAAAAGGAAAAAAAAATATGTTTCTTTTTTTAAGTCTACAGACTGTTATTGTTTTGATAAAATTTGTTTCCGACTCTAACAAGATTCAACGAACTCATATCCAATGGAAACTAGAGAAATCGAATGAATTTACAAACTAAACTATCATCAAAAAGAACGTAGATATCTTGAAAATTTCCATATGGAGTTTTGAAAAATATATTACAAGAAAACAAAACTTTACCTTCAATATTAGTATAGGTTAAGACGAATCAATTCGTAAATAACAGTGAAAGTTATTTTAACAATGTAGTCGTTGCAGACTTCGGTCAGCGTTGTGTGGGCGGCGGGTCTATGGCCCCGGAAATATATCTTTTATAGCATTATGGGCACAATGTTGTAATGAGTTACAAACTATAAATTGCGTTACCCGCTATCAAACTTTATGACTTAGAAAGAGTACCTTATTTTATTCTGATAAGCGAATTTACTATTAAATTGGTATTTTTTTTAGAAGCAAAATGTGAATAATTGTTTACATATCTTATTGTTATTATGAATGCGAATATTTAGTTGGATGAATGGATTGTTTGAAGGTTTCTCCCGATCGTTGTAGTTTGTCTTACACATGTAAATGCTTTATTCCAATTCAAATTAAGAACTGGGTATATGGTAGTTACTCAACAGTTAAAGAGTTTTTTAAATCCGTTTAGTAGTTTTTATAATGCAAAGAAACAATCAAATCTTTCTTTTTATAATATAAGATGGTATGTACAAAGTAAACTAAACTAAGTACATACAATCTTACTTTTTAAATTAAACTGAACTGTACATAAGTATGATGTAAATTAATTTCCTTTTGAAATCTCGAAATGCATGTCGCTTCTAATACGACTTCCTATTTCAAAGTCAGGGAGTAAGCCATAGGCTTTTGCGAAACCTCATCAATATATCTTATTGCGTTGGAATAAAGATTGTTATCGTTTGAAGGAACTGACCGTTGGTTTTGTAGCGGGTTCGTGTAACGTCTGAGGCCATGTCCCGTCTACTAATTAATTAGGATTACCGTTAATGCGCGTTCACTGTGCTCGCGTCAGATAAAACTTTGTGGAGTACAACGTCTAACCGCACCCTTAAATCATTGCGGCCCTTAAATTTCTCGTAATCCTAGCCGCGACTCGACTCACTGATTGTGGCTTCTTTGAGTTAAATGATAAGTCTTTTCGGAGTGTATATTTCACGGGTTCAAAGCAAGAAAATGGGTTTAGTTTCTTTATCTCAGGTTGATGTGATTGATGTTCCTATTACCTTTGTAACTTTGTAAACGTGATATTAAAGTCCGGCACAAGTAATTCGCAGAAATTTATACCAAACTTATATTTTTTTTATGAAGTATATAATTAAATATCATAGTCTTATTTTTAAGAATAACAAAACCAACATAACTAAATTTGTTATCACACAGTTTCTGCGAATCATGACAAAGAGGTGATATATTGTCAAAGATTTAGACATTTTGAAAAGGGTAAGCTTTTAACGTGTTTGTTTTTTTTTAATCGATTGTTGATAAACGTAAAACGTATATGATCACATCTACGGGATAATATTAATGCTTGAATTTACATATTAAAACATTTAATTGAATCGTAAATTTACACTTTAATTAAAAATATAAATGTTCGAGATAAATGTCGATGGTAAAAAAAAAATATATTTTATTTTATTTACCTAATTAGATAATATTGTAATGTATACATAAGAGTTTGAATTTTTGATAAATATGAATTTATTATATACTTTTTATTGAAATTGAAGTTATGTATGTTTTTATTATTATTGACCTTATTAAAGTCTTTTAAACGTAAACCCTATCTTTATAAAAACAGATTTTCATCATCATCAGCTCACTATACGTCCCACCGAGGGGCTCGGAGCCTACCCTAAGTAAAAGGTGATTAGGCCATAGTTAACCACGCTGGCCAAGTGCGGGTTGGTTGACTTCACACATATCTTGGAATTAGTTCTCATATATGTGCAGATTGCATCACGACGTTTTCCTTCACCGTAAGAATGTCGGATAAATGTACATATGTAAATCGGAAATCGAAAAACATATTGGTACATGGCGGGATTCGAACCCAGGACCTGCAGATTGCAAGTCAAGTGCTTGACCACTGAGCCACCGATAAAAACAGACATAAGTCAATAAAACATTAATTTGTTAACGTGTACTTTTTAAATTATTTCAAAGATGAACTATGAAAGTTTGTAGGGTATAAAATTCGAAAAGGCCGTAGCGTAGTCAACAAACATCGATTTGTAAATGTTGCAAGTTATCAAGCAAAATGATCTGTACAGACTCAAATGAGTCGGCGTCGTAAAATTTAACGTTGTGCCCGACTGTCGCTAGATAGTGACGTTGGAAAAGAAAGTGCCTATAAAGTGAATTGATGAAGCGATGCCTTCGTCGTTGCTCATAATGTCCTTCTGATGTCTATTGTATATTTGTATAAGGTACTTATTACACAACAAGCTTATAATATAAAGCTAGTACCCACTGTGAAAGTAAAGAAACACATTGTACCTTGTAGGTATACACTCGAATTGGTTTTCAAATTATATTCAGTAATTAACTTTGATCTTTTTTTTGTGACTGAGTAGTCAATGTTTGCCTTGAAGAGGCATTTACAGCTTTCAACTTTGACTAGCAATCCTCATATTTGTGACTATTTTGTAAATGGAAATAGTCAAATATCCATAGTGAGTTAACATTTGAAAAGAGGCGATAACTTGCTTTAAATTTTACAATGACCTTTTGAGTTTTTAATACGAGACCGTGCGCTTTCACTGGCGAAACATTTGTACAAAAACATATGATTATTTCACTATAATTCATAGACAATAAAAAACATTTGTCATGTTCTTCGTCAATGGAAACTGACTGTGATTTCGCAGCTGTTAAATTTGCACATGTAAAGATAAGAATAAAACTATGAATTTTAAAGGCATTTTTTTATAAGTGAATTGGAATGTGCCTCCAAATAAATATCCGCAAATATTAGCGAACGATTTTTTGTGTGCGCAATACCTAAAAGCGCTCATTAGTACTACATAAGATTAAATTCAAACTCAGAAATGGGTTATCGTAATTTATAGATTTCCATTGCTAAGACTTGTTTTATTACCTTCGATAAAAACTTTAAAAAGTTTATTGATTATTTTTCACGAAATTAAAAAACTTTTCTCCTTATGCACCTAATATAATCATATCTTTATTATTCTCTTTATTAACTAAAAATAAATTGATATGAAATTTCGACTGCTCGATCGAAGAATCGTGATGGTTAGGATTCTATACCCGTAAGGTTTTCGCGCAACTTCTTTACTCTACAAAAGCGCCTTTTTGGAGTACTCTACCACAGCGATATTTTTAAAACAATTAGGATTATTGTTCCTTAAAAAATTGCTTATGTTTGTTCTAAAAATCCTTCCTACTTTAGAAGTGATTTTTTATATCATAAAGTGGCAAACGAGCGAGCGGCCACCTGAAATCGCTGAAATAGCGAAGTAACCGTTGCCCATAACATACGCAATTGCATATGTGTTGCCTACCTTTAATCGACAGAGAAGAGGATGCACAGAATGAAAATATTTTCCCTTCCCATGCATCCTCTCATCCCGAAAGTCCACTTCCACTTCCCATCCTTTCCTTATAAGGAAAAGGGTGGGAAGTGAAAGAGGACTAAATTAGGCCTCCGGGACGCACACTCATCAGACGAAACGCGGAATTGCTTCCACTTCACGCCTGTCTTCTGTGTGGTCGTGTTATTTCATCAGGTGAGCCGGGCCAATTCGTGCGAAGATGTTAAAGCGGGCTCTACCACTGTTAGATTGGAGAATTAAGTAAATTTTTAATAAACGTAAAATCATTGCATCAAACTAACATGAAAATTATTCAATTATTAATTTAGTTATCTGTTAGTACTCAGTTGTTGAAACATTGACAAATGTATTTGAATGTATACAAATCGAACAAATGTTATTACTAAAATCAAACCAGAGTTTATTTGATTAATTCACTGTTGTTGGAAAATCAAATGTTACAAATTCGAGCGAATCTAAAACATCGTAACGTTTTATAGTGCATGACTATTTGCACATTGGTACTAAGCTTTATGTAGTATTTTTATTATTCAAGTTTTGTTACAATACCACACAATAATAACAAAATGTGGTAGATAATAGCGATAAATAAACAAACAAACAAACATTTTTATTAAAAACGAAAAAAAATTGTTGAGATTTTTTTGAGGTACAAACCTTTTCTGATGTTTTTAAATATTTTACAGTCTTATAATATTCATAATCTTATTAAAATCTATCTTGTACTTTAGGAACTTATAGGTAAAAAACTTAACAAATAATTTTATATAGATATGCTTATAATATATTGTGCTAGACCATAGCAATTCTGAGTGAAACTAGTAGCGGAACCGTATACATTCCATGTCGGCTTTCACATCGATGTCGAAACATGACTCAGGAGCTCCGGAAATTCCATACAGACGGATGAAGAGATAATTTTTAATTAGTGCAGTGCGCACCGAACTATTAACGGCCGTAGCTACCGCTTTATTATAGTTATATTTAGTTTTTATGTGCACTAAATGTTTTAAATAAGTAATAGTTTATGGCATCGGACGCGTATGGGTGCACACTGGTAAAGTAAACAGATAAGATAGTTTTTGTGTGGTCGCCATTATATTTTACGTTCCTCATTTGTTTTTAACAAATGAGAAAGAATTAAGTAGCGAAGCCAGCGTATCACCATCTCAAAGGCCGGCAACGCATCTGCGATTCCTCTGGTATTGCTGATGTCTATGGGCGTCGTTGAACAACTCGGTGTTCCCGCTGCTCGTATGCCCCCTTCTGTTATAAAAAAAGCAACATCGAAATTTGGCTCTGAATTGTAAAATATAATTCTGTTAATGCCATAAGTTAAGGAAGTGGAATTCAAGATTATAGTTGAGTCGGTTACAACGATCACGTCTAGAATTTAGACGTAAACTTTGCGGGTAGTACATAAGTTGAGAACTAATGTACGTGAGGCAAGTTTGTTAACGCTGTTCTAGAGCATACCTTGGAGTACACGAGATATTCCAGTGAGTCTCCTAGAGTTGTATTCCAACACGCAACGATGGCGTGCGTTGCCGTGTTTGCTTGTTATAAGTTTCTCGTATGAAATTATAATTTATAATTACAATTTTGATACAGAAACTATCGTTAAAGAGACAGTAATAGCAGATGCCTTATGTATGTAAACAGTGAAGGAAAATTTGGTAGCAAATCTATGTTTGATTTGATTCTTCAGACGGCTCTTGACACCTTTCTTCTATTATTATTTTATTCTAATAACTTGTGCTGATTTACTGAACATGTAAAGTTAATAGAACGAATAATGATTTATACTTTTTTGGTTCCTTTGTCCAACGTCCTTAAAAGTGATAGAACTAAGAATTAGAAAATGTATTAGTATTCAATGTTGCCTACAGATTTAAAGGAGTCAATGATGTTTTGTTTAAGTTATCTAGTTCTAAACATTAATTGTCAGTTAGTAATTAAACGGATATAATATAATACGTCTTCACAAACAAACATTTTAACCCTGCAGAAAACACACTTTGCCATAGATTATGTTGTCAGTATGGCCTCAGAGGAGCCTCAAGCGAGTTACTCATTCTGTGTATAACGTTGGTTAGGTGCCCGTCAGGTTAATTTCTGTGCAAATAACCGAGATTTCAAACCGGTTTTCTGAAACAACTACGCCTGTTTATACTATTTAAGCACTGCAAATGGCTAGCGCGAAGTGCTTGCTTTTAGCAAATGGATGCTACAATATTCGTGAGTGTATTTCACACTTATATTTAATGTTTGTTATACAAAACGAGTACATTATGTCTCCGAGAAGATAGTGATTTAAAGAAGCCGTTTATATCAACTAAGCGTAAATTCCAATATGTAACGGTTTATAAAGGCTTAAAAAGTTTAACCCTTGCAGTAATTAGGGTTATAATTTACTAGCTGTAGCCCGAGATTCCGTCTGCGCGAAATCGGAGAAAAACACTTAATTAGTAGCCGATATGTTCTTTCAGACTATGTTCTATATACATGCCAAATTTCATCTAGATCCGTTCAGTCTTTTTTCTGATACCTTTCAACAAATATCCATCCATCCATCTATTAAAATGTTGGCATTTATAATATTGATAAAATATTCTTAACAAGTTATGTTGCTTAACTCAAAAATAAACAAATTAAAATTGGTCTATTTCTGTAACTAAACTTACTTTGTGGAAAAATCTTTTAGGAAACGTACAAATAAAGATTTCATTTTCATTACTTCATGCCTATTGTTTGGGCGTTTGTATGGCGTATAATTTATATAAAGCTTGTGGTGGGATCGTAATTAGTTCCATGTTTTGCGTCTTTGGCAACATTCTGCGCTGCGTCGACTACTTTCCTCAGAGTATAAATTACTTTGAGAATGTTCCGTACACCGGCTTGGATGTTATTTAAGCAACAGTGTATTTTGTAAAGTAATAATAAATACGATATTATATGAAATTTTCTTAGTTATAAAATAATATGAAGAAGATAAATTCAATGACTTAAACCTATTATTTTTAACCTTAACTAGCTATTAGTTAATTTGTTTTAAGCTTGATTTTCTTAACAAACAATTTCACTATTTACATGTTTAAAACTATACGAATGATATTAAATGTATACTTTACTTCTCTTTTTGCTACCACACTATTGTTAGACGAGTTATTGTAACAAGATATTGTTCAAGCGTAATTCAATTACGTTAGAGGGCGCCACCAGAAAACTAAAAGGTACTGGCACATATTGGCGGCGTGAGATTTTATATTTTTTTTTATCAAATCGAGTTGTCTTTTGTTTTATTTTTTCTTTATTATTGAGAGTGAGTTTTTACAATGAGCTGAGAAAGTGTCCTTAAAGGTCTATTTATTATCGTATTGTTTTGTTGTATATATTTTGTGTAAAGTTGTAATGATAAGTTCATAATAAACGTTTCAGTGAAGTGTGTGTTGCTTTTGAACATGTATGATAATTCGTTTTGCTATTTTAATTATTTTTAAATTATCCAAAATTTTGTAAATCACATCGTGTATTTGCAAGAATCGCTACGTAAATTTCTTTTAGAAAGTTTTAAATTTATGCGACAATTAACAACATTTCAGCTAATTTTGAATTTGAAAACAGCCGCGTCGGTTGTCAACGTAATTAATTTAATGTAGCTCAAAGTTGTTTGCTTAACAATTTATGACAACCTCTATTTAATATTTCGATATTAAAGAACATTTCATGATGAGAGTGTTCTGTGAAAACTTCACAAATAAATTGTAAGTAATATAATTTTATTATTATATAATTACGATGCAAAATTAATTTAGTGTTCAAAGCAAAGATTATAGACGAAGAATATAAATTTAAATAAATGTAAATAATTTATGACAGGAATATTATCTTTCTGTGCGTCACCTCCTCTTTAAAGTTAAGCAACGCATTTGTAAATGATGATGTGTATGGAAAGTGGTCGCTTCGCTATTTCGGCGAATTCAAATGGCTGCTGGTATTTTTGCCACATTATAATAAAAAAATTGATAATTACTGGCTTAATAAAACGTATGTTTACCTTATAATAGCTTTGTACACATTTACATATTTTAAATACTACTTTCAAACACAAACTGATTTAAAATGAACTAATTTGTTATATGTAAATACACGTTTAAGAAACATTATTATTTAGATGTTAGTTAATAAACGGCACGTGCGGTTACGTACTAACTTTTAGGGTTATTTGGTTGAGCTACAGCTGGTGAGTTTTAGTTGTTAACATTTGCAGCTTAAAGTCCCAGTGCTCGATTTAGCTTAGCAATATCTGTGATTTAAATGACAAACTGTTTGAGTTAAATTATTGATAGAGAAAGTTTGTCTTACTGCTTTGCGATGTTGGACCTTAAATAAAATATTAAAGTCTGAATCTTTGTCATCTGATTCGTATAGGAATAGCTACACACTAGCTAATGTAATATAATAAATGTATTTTCATTCTATTAAACAGTTTAATTTAATGATGATTTTTAAGTAAAAATTTAGCCCTTTATATATAAAAATGGGTTACGTTTTATAATCTATAAGAATTTTGTTTAAGTAATTAACGTATTTTTCAGATTTAATTAAAATTAAACTCTTTAAGCAGAGAATACGTAAGTGCTCGCTTTATATGAATGGCTGTCCAAGATTTTAATTATTCAAAGTTTATAATAACGAACCTGAAAAATTTTGTTAACTCAAGTTTTGTATAAATTACGAAAAATTGTTTGAATCCAAATTCTTAGCTACGGCTATTAATAGCCTTTTTAATATATATTTGAATTATTTCTTCATAAAATACTAGACCTTATACAGTATTTTTAAAGTAAAAGATAAAAAAAAATCTTTTCATTCGCACAAAAACATCTTTTTCTATTCACGAAGAAGAGTTGCAATTTCTTGCGTGTGTCGTCAAAAGGCTAGATTGTATGTTATCTGTGAAGTGGAGATGATGATTTATGTTGAAATACGTTGCTACATAATTTTATACTCTTTGAAGCGACTTAATTTTTATATTTTATGCATTCATACTTCGGTGTGGAGAGTTTCGAGAGCATTCTTTTTATTGTTTTTTTTTTTCATTTTAATGGTTTTTTTATTAGCCAGTTTCAAGTACACATTCCATTTTTGTTGTGACTATAATGACGGATTTACCAATATTTTTCTTTAGTTATTTGGAACCCTTGACATTGTTTAAATTCAGATGTTCCAACTACGGGGCTTTTGGGTCTTTTAAACTAATTCAACGAAAGGGTTTGATTTTCGAAGTATGTTCATTAATCAAAGTATACTTCGTAAACGAAATTGATGATTACTAAGGTCAAGAGCGTCGGGGGCTCAGTGGTCAAGCACTTGACTTGCAATATGCAGGTCCTGCGTTCGAATCCCGCCATGTACCAATGTGTTTTTCGATTTCCGATTTACATATGTACATTTATCCGACGTTCTTACGGTGAAGGAAAACATCGTGATAAAATTCAAAGATATGTGTGAAGTCAACCAACCCGCACTGGGCCAGCGTGGTTGACTATGGCCTAATCACTCTTAACTTAGGGTAGGCTCCGAGCTCCTCGGTGGGAACATATAGCGAGCTGATGATGAAGGTCAAATTAATAACAATTTTAAAATAATTCAAACATGCTGTGATAGTTATGTGCTTAAGTATAGCACTTAATTTCGTTGTTAAGTTAGAAAATAGGAGTCTCAATGGTAACAAGTTGAAGAGTCTTGTTTGTTCAAATAACGTTTCAAAATTGCACATTAAATTTAATTGTGGTAATTAATATTGCTTAGTTCTTATTAAGAACTTAAATTACTCAAAAACATTACCATTCTCTTAAAAAGCTTTCGAAAAGGTTATTGTAGCGTTACAAGTATTTTTATAAAAAGAGGAATATGTTTAATAAGTCTAGTTATTTACTTTACATTTAATAACTTAAATATTTTTTGTCGATTAAAAATAAAAACAAGTCAAACTACAATCCAACACAATATCAATTGGGCAATTAAATTGGAGTGTTTATTTTTAACTTATATTTTTTAAATATTTGTAACACTGGTAATAATTTTGCGGCTAGTATTTTTTAAACGTTACGCATTTTAAATAGTGGATTCTATTTCTTATCAAAACTGTAACATTTAAGTATTATTATAGTATCATTAGTGTTATCTGGCAGCTATTATCGGTTTCAAAAATTACATACGGCTTATATATAATTTTCAGTTGATGACGTTCGTACTTAAATACAAAATATATTAGGTCACTCTAACTCATTAAAGTTTTTAAAGTGGGTTTTTTGTCTATAGTCTCAATGACTTATACGCGTTTTTGGATCGTCGGAAAAAGAGGTGGTTTATTTATGATTATAGCAATTCCAACTCATTTGGTCTTTATCATCATTTCAGCCACGTACAAGTGACGTTTTGCATCCTTCAGAATTAAAAAAATAGTGGTGCGTATTTATAAAAATTAAACAGAAAAAAATATAGTGTCTATCCTTGCCACTTTATCTATTTAGATATTTGTTACATTTTGCGTGAGTATAAATTTTCATCCATCTGTAAGATAAATTGTATTATAAATTAAAACAGGAATATAATTGCAAAACTACAGGGGGCTATACATAAATTTACATATAAGCAAGATTGTTCCAAGTCCGAATTCAGTATAAACACGACACGCCAGTTGTAACCAAGCGCGGCCCGATTTAAGCCATTTGCATACAAATTAACCGGACGACTACCTAGCCGACATTTCACACAGAATAAGTAACTCCTGTACGCTGTTCGCTCTGATGGCTTAGACACATAATCAGATTTAAAGTTAACCTACCTCTTACTTAAGCTGTAGAAGTGAAATTACCTATGAATATCTTCAGCATGTTCTAATACGACATCACCTATATGCAGTATTTCGATACTTCGAATAATTGTGTCCCCTCTTTAGGTTATATTACCAAAAAAAGTTGTAACTGCTTTTTGTCTAGCTTTTTATTTTAAAATAAATAACACTTTTAAACCATTGTAAGTATTTTTTTTATAACAGAAGGGGGCAAACGAGCAGCGGGAACAGCGAGGTGTTCAACGACGCTCATGGACATCAGCAATACCAGAGGAACCGCAGATGCGTTGCCGGTCTTTGAGGTGGTGATAAGCTCGCTTCATTTTAGATGAGTAAATTTGTGACTTCGTACTCCCAGAATAATAAAAATCTATTAATAAATATAGCCTATATCACGCCGATTATCATATTAATATTATTAATGCGAATATTTGATGGAGATGGATGGGTGGATGTTTGTTTGAAGGTATCTTCGGAACGGCTTAAAGGATCTCGATGAAATTTGACACAGATGTAGTACATACCCTAGAGAAGCACATAGGCTACTCATTAAGTTTTATTTTAATTTCTCGCACACGGAGTAGCGTGCAATATCTATTTCCAATAAAACGACAAATAATTCCAATTATAATTCATGTTTCGTAAGTTTTATTCGAATCTAAATGTAATGAATTTCAATCAGAACTAATTATACTACCGTTTAATCGTTGTGAATACAGATTAATGCATCTCTTAAGTCTATTATAATGAGAAAACATTAACACGTGCGAACAGAATAAAGGATTCTTAATTGATAACTCACTAACCACTTCTTCAAAGGAAATGAGTAATTGATTCAATCAATTTAGGTAAACTTTGTCTATAGTATGTTCTAAACATTTTGTAAACTCTTTAAATCAATCGTGTAAAGAACAAAGAAAATTTTCCACACAAAAGCTTTGTTAATACAATGCCCCGGTGTAAGAATGGGATTAAAGTTTAACGATATTTTAAATAATGTTTGTTAAAGTTATTTTGAGCACGGATCGTTAATTAATTTTTGTATTGAAGTTCTGTTACTTTAATACGTATAAAACTTTAAGATTTAAATTGAATTATGTCTAAAATTATTAATAGTAGGCATATTAAAAGTATAAGTAATATGGTCATCATCATTATCATCAGTTCACTATACGCCCTCACTGAGGTGCTCGGAGCTTACCCTAAGTGAGGGATGTCCAGGCAATAGTCAACGACGCTGATCCAGGGCGGGATGGTTGACTATTATGTATATATATTTCCTGTGATGACTAATAAATTAGTTAAGCCAATGCTATAAAAGTAGACTTGTAAATAGCTATATGTTAACTATCTTGTGAATACTATTGTCACTTTCAAGCTGTAAGTCTACCATATAAATACATAAATAAATCTCTTCTGCATCATGACGTTCTTTCACCGTAAGAACGTCAGATTAATGTACACAATATGTAAATCTGAAATCGAAAAATTGGTACATGGTGGGATTCGAACCCAGGACCTACAGATAACAAGATAAGAGCTTTAATGTTTTATAAACTGCCTATCGCCAGTCAAAACTTAGGTTAATTTCTTTATTAGAAACTACAGAATATGCAAAAGGATGAGACATTTCCTTTGTATTGTTATTTAAGTAGTATGTGAATAACTGAAATATTTTCTATAAACTGATGATTATTGCGAAAGGTATTCATACAACGTAAGTAATGATGCTCGTATGGGAAAACAATGAAATGAGGACGCGGTCACACGGCCACGCTGGGTAAAAATAATGCCATGTTACCTCACAATTAGAACGTGAATTAATAACAAATGGGCATGTGAACAGTCCTAATTTCACACGAGGGCAAAATAGTAGATATTGTATTCACTGTGGAAACCGCACTGATCTGTCTCTTCGTTGTTGGTTAAAACAGTATTGCCCTGTTTATTCTGCCCTCGTGTGAAACTAGTTTTATGTAGGCAATCTGATGATTTGAATAGATTGAATTATTCACGCGCTCTACAGGATGTTTGACAATTCGATAAATTTTTCTATTTCATGAATTGAATTGTGCAAGTAATTTTGTCATCATGGTGGTGTGCTAGGTACTTTTGCCTTTAGATATCCCTATAGTCTATCCATTCGCAATCGAGAATGGCTGCTTTTAGTAAGTTTGTTGTTAATGTTTACACATTTATATACAGGCATATTGTCGATGTTGTTTTTCTCTTTGACAAAATAGAGAATGTAATAATTCAACTTTTACGGCAGGGGTGTTCTACGGTTATTCAAAAGAGCTACAACTTACGTTGTTTCAAACAATAGAACACAAACCGATTAGGTTTTAGTAAAACTATAGTATAATCTCAAAGTACGAAGCTACACTAATGAAATTAGGTCACGTAAAAGTTAAAAAAGTAAAACTTAAAACTGTTTGCATAATCTGAAAGCTTTTTAATTGCTTTTGAATTCCCTGACGGTCTTTAGTGGCGGGCGCTGTATAAAAATTTTACTTTTAACAATATTATATTTGTATTATTTTTTAGTTTAACCGCGGTAAGTGTACTACATTTTGATGATATCTAGACCTAACGTTGGACTTGGACTGCCGAAAAAAAAATTTCATATATCTTATTAAAAAAAAACTGATATAACACGATTGTGAATAGATGTTTCGGCAATGGAGACACACGAAAAGTTGATTATTACGATGTGATAATAATGTGCCTGTTATAAAATATGAGCAAAATATTATAAACGCATTTCGAAACTCCAATAACTTTGCTATTTTTTATTGCCTATTTTCAAATAGTTTGGTTAGTTGCGGTAACAAATTTATTTCGAACTTTCAGCTTTTCGCCATCCTCGGGACGGAAAAGTTAAATTAAATAAGAGCTTGTAAAAAGTATATGGCGAAATGGGCGCCTATAACGAAGCTTAAAATAATGGCTCGTTATTTGCACCGCGGAGCGGAATAAAAATGAGAAAACACACACATTCTGCATACTGTGGTTATAATTTGATGAACTTATTTCATTCTGTTAGGATATCGTTATGGACTTAGCATAACTTGCGCCAAAAATTCAGACGGCAATTGTTTAAAAAGGTATAGATTGCTTTTGTTATATAGACAAGTAATTTAACAAAAAAAAAATATACTTTGATGACAATGAAATACACATACTTACAAACACATTAAAATACTGGCAAACATATGATTTTGTCAATAAGTAAGCCATTTAGTTATTGATATAATGATATAAAAACTTGTCGTATGGAGAAATTAATGTAAAATAAATAGAGCGCATAATTTCAAAACAATGAAAGCTCTGAATCAAATACAATTAAGAGTAACATAAAAAGTTTATTCAGACTAAAATGAGCCGTTTTTCTATCATTTGTTTCTTTGAATGTTCTTTAACATTATAATGTTAATTAATAGGTTTACAATAAAGGGAAGTATTTAATTCAGAGATTTTGAGAATTTATAAAAAAAGGCTTTCAAAGAAAAACAACCATGCATTACATCTTACTTCTTATTAATATAATAAATACGATTATTTGAATGTATGTATAATTGGATAGATGGAGGTTTATAACAAGGTATCTCTAGAACGGCAGCATGGATCTAGCTGAAATTTGGCATGGCTATAAACCTTGCTTGCATATTTTGTAACGCTTGTAACGGATGGAAGGAGTTTGAAGCGGTTACAAAATAAACTAGGTTCAGGAGTTCTGTAAATAGCTAGGCATTTGAATTCTAATGGCAGTACTGAAATACCGAATGCCACGTGGTGTGGTCGCGGTCGTTGCACTGAATACTGCTGCCGATATATTTAAATCGGAGTCCGCGCAATTAACGCTGT
Organism: Papilio xuthus; assembly: GCF_000836235.2. Lineage (NCBI taxonomy): Eukaryota > Metazoa > Arthropoda > Insecta > Lepidoptera > Papilionidae > Papilio > Papilio xuthus. The sequence continues at coordinate 5,477,100 of NW_013531716.1, forward strand.
GAACTCATTACAAGTTCGACATCAGGTCTTCTAATTATAATACGATTTCGCTCGACCCATGTAATTGTTTTCTCATATCAGTAGTAGATAATTTTTATAATTACTCTTGCCAGCTATATTAGAAAGTAATCATACTAATATTATAAATGCGAATATTGATGTTGATGGATGGATGGATGGATGTTTGATTGCAGGTATATCCGGAACGGTTGAACGGATCTTGATAGAATTTGGCATACATATAGAAAATAGTCTGGAAGAACACATACGCTATTAATTGTATTTCTTTTAAATTCCGCACAGACGGAGTCGCAGGCGATAGCTAGTTTCAAGTAAATTTTACTTAAATGTTTTAAATAAGACTACATAATGATAAATATGTACAATCAGCTGTATAAATTCGTAAACGTTTATCAAACTTTAGAATATTGTTTATGCCTTCGAATTTAAAAAATATGTATGCACTTATCCATTCTCATACTTCCAATTATGAATGCTACCTATTGTCGAATATGTGTTGACGTTTCTTTGAAAATCGAAGGCGTTTTCAAGTTTCTGAAGTTTTTGCAAATGTTTACATATTTATGCAGCTGACTGTACATAGTAATGTTAAATACAAAAGTTCAACATATATGCGTTTGCATGCAAAATGCCATTCGCTTGCGAACAGTAAATTGGTTTTAGTGAGGAGCGGCATGCGGTTTGTTACAAAGGTTTCGGGCGTTACGTTTATTTGCATTTCGTTAAAAGCTTTAGCTGAAAAAGAATTTATCGTATTGTTTAAGTTATATTCATTTGTTTTTGTTAGAAATCCCTTTGGTACAATGTTTATTGGTTTTGTACTTCAAATTCTGAGTTTTATAAATTATTTTCAACCTCCTAAAATCAAATTAACAAATTATTCTTAGTTACCACTCCCGCAATATTTGTAGAAAAAGGCATTGTCATTAAAAAAAAAGAAAACAAACAGATAATATATATTAGACTAGCTGTCGCCCGCGAATCCGTCCGCGCAGAATTAAAAACGTAATAACTTACTATGTGTTCTTCCAGACTATTTACGTGTGCCAAATTTCACTCAAAACCGTTGAGTCGTTCCGGAGATACCTTCAAACATAACATACATCGATCCATCCATCTAAATATTCGCATTTATAATATTAGTAAGAAGTAAGATATAGCGAATTATGAAACAAAAAACCTTTATTGATTTCAATTTGTTTACAAAAATAATTTTTGATTTAAGAGTATGTATTTTATAAATCACTAAGCACACTGACAAACTGATGATTGACGATATTTCGATTATTGTGTGCATAAATATATCATTTGCTTCGTATAGAGAGAACGATACGTCATGAATTAAGTCCCCAAATTGAAACGGGAAATTAGAATTAGAATTCTTGAAATTCTTTACTAAATTGTTTAAACTTTTAATACGACAGGCCCGCAATTATTAGACAACTAATTGTGTGAGTGCAACCGATTTGTTTACCCTAAAATCTGTTAGTTCATTAACTCCAATATGATTCGCAGATTAGTCTTTCACGTTAATTAATACGTATAATGGTCGAGATTATCTGGACATTTCCAATTTAATCAGATAGAATTTAGTCTATCGTAATCACAGTTATCAAGGATTAATCTTAATAACATAAATGCGAACGTTTGGATGTATGTATAATTTTTTTTTTAAATGATATATCTAGTCTGGAAGACCACATAGGCTACTAATTAACTTTTTTTTCAAATCCTCGCGGATCGAGTCGCAGGCGACACCTAGTATCTGAGTAAGAACTGGGTACTAAATAAGTACTAGGTTCCACACTATAGCAAGGTCTACAAATAGTCTAAGAAATAAGTAGAAGTGGTAGAGCCCGCTTTAACATCTTTGCACAAATTGGCCCGGCTAGCGCGGTGAAATACCACGACCACACATAAGACAGGGAGATATTTTCTTTCTGTGCATCCCCTCCTCCGTCGATTAAAGGTAGGCAACGCATATGCAATTGTGTATGTCTATGGGCAACGGTCACTTCGCTATTTCAGCGATTTCAGGTGACCGCTCGCTTGTTTCCCACCTTCTGATATTAAAAAAAGTTATGAATTCGTAGAGTTGTTTTTTAAATATTATAGAAAATTAACTAATAATTATTATTTCATTACTTAATCGCTTGAAAATCATATAAGATGCAATAAATGTAACATTTACAGTATAATTTAGACATTAAATTCTAAAAAAACTATGCTAAAAGTCAATTTAATAAAGCGATAAATTATATTTATTAGTGGAAGATTTCGTCAGATTATTAAGAATGCATCTATCAAAGTTTACATCTGGAAAAGATGACCATCCATTTGTTTTATAAGTGCAAACGAGGACGGAATTATCAGAATTAGGACAAATAACGAAGCTCTTGCTGCTCATGGTCATCTGTATTGCCTACGTTTAATTAACACAGGAAGCGACGCACAGAAAGAGGATATTCCTTCTCCCTCCTCCGCCAAATTGACTCCTCTTACTTTACCTTACTAGATATATTTCCTTAGAATCAAATAGTGGGAAAAGAACGTGGACTAAAATTAGGCCTCAGACACTCACACTCATCAGATGAAACGCGGAATTGCTTCCATTTTACACCTGTGTGAAGTGGAAGCAATTCCTCGTTTCGGCGCATTTCTAAAATATGTTTTTAGGCTTCCTTTCCTCTAAATAAAAAAAAGTTAACCCGTTATAGGATCACTTCGTTGTCCCTCCGTCTGTCTGTCAAAACATTTTTTCTCTGGAACTCGTGAAGGTATCATTTATTTATAATAAAAACAAACATTTGAAACGTAAACAACATTATCAGAACAAATCGAACAAGTCGAATATGTCAAATAAATCACACCAGTTGAATGTTGGTATTGATTTATACACATGACGTGTTATTGGATAAAGTTTCATGTTTATTCCACTTACTGAATTTTTAGTACTAAAACGTTTTGTTATTTGTTTTTTCGTATTATAACTGGGTTTGTATATAGATAAGTATACGCCTATAAGACCGTACGACTATTTTTTTCTAGTAGTTAAACTGTGTTGGTGGATATTGGAAGACTACAACTTAAGGGTCCCGATCCATAAAGTATGTTCTGTATGTAAGTAGTTACTTCTTTCTGGTTCTTCATAATTCCATAGTTCTTTAATTCTATGTTAATTCTAGTTAAGCTTTCTTTGTCAGTAGTTTTCTTTTGTATCGCTTATCTAAATATTTTCATAGGTTTCCAAAGGAATCTGACTTTGATATAAATACCGAGACGAAAATGCAACTAAAAGTTTTGTCAAGGCAGTATGATAAAAATTACAACAAACATTTTAAGTAGTCAGAATTAAAAGCAATAGGAAATAATGTTCAGAAAATATTTATTGTTTAAAGTAGTTCAAGAATTGATATCTAATGTTGCAAAAACTCATCAATTGGCACTCTATTGAAGAAGATTTTGAGTGTATTGAAGACATTCTTTGCAATTCCATTCTCGATGGGCTCGCCGACTTGCCAGATGGTCGTCATATCCTTGTTGAAGACGTTCATCATTGGTTGAACTGAAAAATACAACAGAAAAAACATTTTATCATTATCCCCAACCAAGAACTCACTATTAGATTTAACTGCATTCAATCTTTACAAGGCCTTTTTTTAAATCTCACACGTAAATTTTAATAACAATCAAAATTACTTTTAAACTAAGAAGCTTTAATGAAAGTATGTCATTAAAGAAAATAGTATTTATTCTTCATATTTTTGGCACAATTTAAAATTGAAATAAAAATAAATTGTACCTTGTTCAAGGTCACCAGAGAAGAGACCAGCCAAATCAATGTTCATGGATTCCCTAGGCTCACTGAAAAATTCATAGGTCAAAAGTTTCCAGTAATTCTTTCCATTTATAAAGACTTTCTCAAACTTAGCTGTAATTGTAGTCCTCATTGAATCTGTAATTATAGATTAACTATGTTCAGAATGGTTTTCTTATTTAATTATTAATATTTTTAAGGAAACTTACTTGTTTGCATTCTGAAATCACCTTCCTTGTCGATATCGAATATTAGCATTTTTCCATTGAATTTGTATGTACCAGTTCCTATCATTGGACAATCGACGATTAGTTTTATAGCTGATTGGTCACGGAGTTGTCTGTGAATAAAAGGAAGTTTTAGCAGATTTTTTCTCTTTTTCTTAAGCATACGTAGCTCTGGCAATCTTAATATTTACCTGAACTCAACAACTCTACACCTTCTTCCACCGCGTATTTGTAAATACGGCAACATGAATCTGAAATTATTTTGTTCCGCCCACATTGTGATGTTTTCGAAATTCATGGGATCCATTCGTGGGACACCGATTTCTGGAATCCCATCGGCGATGTAGGGATAAGCGATTTGCATGTTAGCGGTCAGGAGACAATCCTCGTCGTTCAGATTGCAAGCTTTGATGAACGGCACTAGAAAAACAGAAAACACTTTCTTTGATTATACGATAAAATAAAATTGTCCTATCCTAGATATTGTTTTCATTGTGTGTACATAAAAATTGTTTGGTTACACGTTAAAAACGTTTGCGGATGTGTTGACTTGTCTTAACATTTTGTTCAAACCAAAGAAATTTTTTTTTTCCAATCAATTTATAATTTTATTTTATAATAAAATAATAATTACTAGTAGTAACTACAGTTGTATATACTAAGTAGTTAATATGTCATGATTATATAGAAAATTATACAAGAAAATACGATACCAATTGTGTTGCAGGAGCAGTGTAGAGCAAAACTCAAAATGACAAGAAAGATGTACATTTTTGTAATCTTCACGTATTTTAAGGTAACCAAATCCTTCTATGATTCTTGAAATGCCACCAGTAAGCGACTGATACAAACTTACCAAAGTCTTCAGTATATATACTTATTATTTTGCTCTGTCATTGGGTCAAATGACAAAATTATGATTAGAAAACTAATAAACTAATAGATAATGTTCATAATTATTGAGTAATTCAAGCTTCTTAAAATTTAGTAATAGCTATTTTATTTATATTTCATGTCCTACTTATATTTAGGATGTCTAATATTTTTCCATAAGATTTAATAAAAATGGCTGTCAGGGAAGAATATATCAGGGCTTATAGCGAGACGTTTAAGGATGGAAATGGGGAGATGTATTGTTAGGGGTAGGTACAACAATTAACAAAAAGTCATTGTAGAAGACATCGTGTTACTCAAAGTAGAACTAGACCCAAAAGTAATAAAATATCAAAATAACTATAATATAATAGATAGAAAAAGCAAGGTTTTTAGGAACAAAAATAATAACTAAAGTTAGGAAAAAAGATTAAACTATAGTTAACAATATATTTTTTAGCAAAAACACATCAATATTTTGTCATAATCAGCAACTCTAAATAAATAGCTATCTTAAACTTAATATATTGTTTATAGTTTATTGCGGTAACTGACATAATATTTTATGGTGAAATTAAATGACAATAGATTATGGTATCTACTAAACTCGTTAATAATAAATAGCCAAAAAACAAAATATTAGAAATATAAATTGATTTTGTGTTATTAAGTCTGTAAATATTTATGTGATTTTTTAATGGTTAGGTTAAGTTAGTTAACAAAATGTAGCTTTTTATAACTAAATAGCAATAGTATAAATAGAAGCGATAGTAATTTTTTTCAAATAAAGCGCCTGTGTTAAAGTATCTGCAAAGTGGATTGTATGTAATTTTTTGTACATTTTATCTGATAGAATTGAAATTAATAAAGTATTATACTTTTGATATAACCTGATCCGGTAAACATAATAAATTCTGCAAATAATCTTGCGTAAAGTACTTTTTCTTTAGCGATGTAATTTACGCGTAAATTTCTAAAGGATTTTAAAGAAGACTGACTACCGTATTCTGACTTCTAAATTATTATTAAGGGTATCTCTAAGTAAACATTTCATGTACTTAATGTACACTAAGCATACTAAGGAAGACCAGGACGGACACTCTGAGTTAGTATGAGAAATCTGCAATGAGGGTCTACCTCTAAGTAACCAATTATCTAGTCAGTAGGGTTTAAGTGTTTGGTTACTGGACTTTTAAATGTACCTAAGATATGCTAGAATGGTTCGAGGTCGGTAATTATTAAGTTCAGATGAAAAATTTTCAAAGCGATTCAAATTTCGCTTACTAAGTATAAAAACGGAAGTATGTTAGAAGGTATCTTCAGAACGGCGGCATGAATTTCAGGGAAATTGCATTGATGTAGAACATATTCTGCAAGAACACAAACTCTACTAATTAAGTTTTTATTTCAATTCCGCGTGACAAGCGATAGCTAGTATCCTATGAATGTCTTTACGGATTTAAGTGGATGTCGGTGGGTAAATCCAAATTTATAGATCTCAAGAAGCTCTCGCTAAACAGTTGAATTAAGGGCCCGATACAATAGGCAGTTATCCTAGAAACCGCGCGCATCGTGAGAAGGTTCCTGTCTCTGCAGCCCTGATCACTGGTTGTTTGAGTCATGGGATTCCGCAGCCGGTGGTGTTCTGTTTTGAATTTAATATATTTTGTATAATTTTTTATTTTGTATATGAAATGTACTGTTTTAAGAATATGATAAATAAATAAATTATAAAATTGTTGTCGTGTTAAGAATATAAGTATAAGAATATTGTCATGGTCCATGTTTATTAACCATCGCTATCGTTATTGTATCGCATCGTAAGCTCGCTTTCCTTGACCTTTATTGAGTATTTTATATTTTGGATGCATGTTTTTTGCATTCCATAAAAAGCGTACTGATCTAATTAATATTCATTCCAGATAAGTGTTGACATTTTGCCAAATTTTGGAATCATAATAGCATTAAAATAATATGGTGTAATATAAAGTTGTTGTTAACATCGAAAACTTGTAGAATATATTTTTTACATATATGAATGTCATATATTTTTAATATAACATATATAATGGCCATAATATATAATAACAGAATGGTGAAGCACCAGCATAGACATCAAGCGGAAGTTTTCCTTTTTCTTTCTCTTCGACTGATGAGTTCGATGACGGAAAGAATATGGACTCTATGTAAGTTAAAAATAGTTTCAATATCTGTTTTTAATGGCGACAGGCAGACGGCCAGCCAGTGATAAAATTTAAAGCCAAAGCATTATTATAGTATGTGCTACAGGACATGATCGAGAAATTGAGGAGCAAAAGGTTAGCGTGGTTTGAACATGTTATGCGGAGAGATATAATCAAAACTGAGATTGAATGTGGATGGCTACAAAGGTAGAGGAAGACCGAAGAATATATGGATGGATTGTGTGAAAGAGGATATGGGTAGGAAGCGGGTAGATTCAGATATGACAGCTGATAGAGATGTATGGAGGAGTAGTACATACTGTGCCAACTCACCGTAGCGATAAGGGCAGGTTGATGATGATGAAGATCATATATAGGTGACCAATGGGTCATTAAAAACGAGGTAACCTTGTTCCTTTAGTTAAAGAAAATAATGTTTATCTTGGTTTAATTTTTAAAAAACTTATACTTATGAAGAATTCCTTTGTTTTAAGTTTAAAGATCTATGTTTATAGAGCCACTTGACACACCGACTGACTTGACCGCTGGAGTCTGGTCACACCATCGATAATGGATAAACGCAACGCAGACGAAGCCGGGCATGTTAGGTGGATATGGATATGATTTGCGATAACTTTAATATACTAAAATAAAGCAATATAGAGTTGTTCGAAATTCTTTATTACTTAAAAATATAATTATGTCTTAAGTTACATAATTTAAGCTTATAGAAGATCCTCAATTGGCACTCTAAGGAAAAATGCTTTTAGATTTTCAAAGGTGTTCTTTACTATAGCGTCAGCAATAGGTTTTCCAATTTCCAGTGTACTGTCCCAGTCTTTGTTTACAGCGCTCAGGAATGATCGTGCTGAAATATAATATAGGTTTAAATGTAAAAGATGAATGAGCAATCGAGTGGCAGGAGATTGTGCAGGATAAGCGGCGCTGGCGATATCTTGTGTCGGACGCAAAGACCCACTTTGAGTCGCTGCGTCAGCGCAGTACGTGTTCCTTTATCATTTTATCGTTCTTTTTATTTGTATACGTCTGAAAGGAACGTAATACTGAGTTTCATGCCCTTTCTACTTATAAAGAAATGGGAAGAAAAATATTACTTGCCAGGATAGGGGACTTAGTGGAAAGAGTCATCCTCGTTCTGTGCATCTCTACCTCCGTCTATTTAAGGTAACACCGCATCAACTTGTCTATTAGTTGGGTGCACGCTTGCTCGTGTGCCATTATTTATAGTAATAAAAAATCAAAAAATACCTCTATTCAATTCACCGGAGAAGAGGCCGTCAATTTCTATATGCATAGATTCTGAAGGCTCGCTTGCGGATTGGTAACTCAAAAGCTTCCAATGTTTCTTTCCGTTGACGATAGTTTTGTCCATCTTGATTGTCATGGTCGTCCTCATTGAATCTTAAATTAATATTTATATGAATAAAGACCTTTGTAAAAAAAACATAAAAGACAGAGTTTTATAATGCTAAATTGAATTTATTGGTATAAAAGAAAAAATAAATAGAAGAGGGAGTTTCGTACTTGCAGAGAAAATTATTGAATTTAAAATCATAAATTAACATATTGATATCACAAATGGCATTATTTGAATATGGATAAGAAATCATAATGTAACATTAGGTTTTGTTATTTCATGATGTTCTTTATTTTTATGATTATTCCATTTAAAATTTGGTATTGTTGAAGAATTATTATAAAATCCTATGGATTAAAGTGTATTGTAATAAGGTAGTCTAAAACACGTTTATTTGTCCGGTGTCGACACCGCGTGCAAATATATATACCTACCTATATATATAAAAGAAAGTCGTGTTAGTTACACTATTTATAACTCAAGAAGGGCTTTACCGATATGGCTGAAAATTATTGAGGAGGTAGCTTAGAGCCAGGAGACGGACATTTGATACTATTTATTCATTTTTTTCGAATTTATGCTTAGAAGAGCTGCTTTTTATATATACTAATATTATAATTGCGAATGTTTAGATGGATGTGATGTGGATGGATAATGTTTTTTTTATATATCCACGCGGACAGAGTCGCGGGCGACTGCTAGTATACCTATATATGTAGCCGTTTATATATTAGTTTATAATAATGTCTCACGAAAATTTCAATATTTTTTTAAATTTATTAAATGTCATTTAGAATTACCTGTATGTAGTTTGAAGTCTCCTTCCCTTTCTATATTAAATATACTCATTTGTCCTGAAAATTTGTATGTGCCTGTTCCTAAGAATGGACAGTCGAGTGTCAACTTCATAGTAGACTCCTCAAGATTTTGCCTGTTAAAGAATACAATTGATTTATTATTTATTTAAAGAAAATCCTAGAATAGTTAGTAGATTTAGGATATTTTTTTTTTCATGAGGTGGCCAACGAGCGAGCGGCCACCTGAAATCGCTGAAATTGCGAAGTGATCGTTGCCCATAGACATACGCAATTGCATATGCGTTGCCTACCTTTAATCGACGGAGGAGAGGATGCACAGAAAGAAAATATTTTCCCTTTCCATGCATCCTCTCATCCGGAAAGTCCTATTACACTTCCCATACTAATAATACAGAAAAAAAACAATAAATAATGTTAGGACATCAATCTTTATCGTAATAAGTTGAAGAACTTATTTGATAACATTCTAAATGAGAATGTTTGGATAGATGGATGGATGATTGTTACTAGGTTACACAAGACTTATTTAACGGAATGGATGAAATTTGACAAATATAAAGATTACAAACGGCATTGTTTCTGGGAAAAAAATTGTTTTAATCATTGTATAAGATTTCACGAGGAAACAAGCTCGTTTTTAATAAAAATAATATCAAAAGATCTAAACGTGCGGAATTAAAAAAAAAAAAACTTAATAAGCAGCCTATGTGTTCTTCCAGACTATGTTCTACATGTGTGCCACATTTCATCAAAATACGGTGAGACGTTTCCGAGATAACTTCAAACAAATATCCATCCATCCTTCTAAACTTTCGCATTTATAATATTAGTAAGATAAGATGATAATAATAAAACTTACTTAAAATCAGCCACCTTGCACTTTCTACCACCTTGTACCTTTAAAGTTGGCAAGACAAATTTGAATACACTTTCATCTGTGTCCATGACTATATTTTCCAAAATCAGTGGGTCCGTGCTGGATATGCCGATCTCTTGAATCCCTTCCGCGATATATGGCATGGCAATCTGTAGGTTGGACGACAACCGGCACTCATTGTCATTTAATTTGCATTTTTTCAGAAAAGGGGCTTAAAAAAAATAGAAAAAAAATTAGTTAATTATTAGTTTAACCATGGGTTACTAACACCAGAATCACCATTTAAAACATATTGTTGTTTCAGTTTTGTTAAAGATCACGATAGGTTTTATAAAAAGATTTTGATCTGAGAAACCCAAGGGAAATGTTTCATTTTATACCATAAAAATCATACCGAAGTAAGTACTGGAGTCGCCGACCACATATGCAAAAAGAAGAAGAATAAATATGCAAGTGTTGCGTAACATTTTAATTTTTGATAGAAGGTCTGGTGCTTCTCGATGCGATTCCAAAAATCGTCTGATTGGAAATTATTGAACACCACACAATATATAGCGTATTATAGATTCATTATTTTAGCATATATTATTTGATACGACGCGGTGAATGTTACACTGTTAATAGATAATATGTATTAAGTGTTTTTAGGGTTCCGTACCTCATAGGAAAAAAAACGGAACCCCTATAGGATCACTTTGTTCTGCGTCCGTCTGTCTGTCAAGACCCTTTTTCTCAGAAACGCTTGAAGGTATCAAGCTGGAATTTATTTTTATAAAAGACTAGCTGTCGCCTGCGACTCCGTCTGCGCGGGATTAAAAAATAGATAGTAGCCGATTCTCAGGCCTACTCAATGTGCTCACAAAATTTCATGAGAATCGGTCAAGCCGTATCGGAGGAGTATGGGAACGAAAATTGTGACACGAGAATTTTATATATAAGATATTATTAAATTTTACCAATGTTACAAAGCCCCTATGTTTATGCTTTTAATGTTACTCCATTTTAGTCAAATTTTCTTTGTTTTTGTTTCATAACATCCACAAATTATAACTAAAGTAAACAAAAAAAACTAAATTAACAAATGTAAGACTAGAATAGTTTTGTCGTCATCGTGATTCCCTTTTCCCTATGTATTATTTTAGCAAACATAACTCATTGATTTAATTTTTACCTAACCCATATATGTACATATATAAGCGAATTTTATGAATAAAATTGTATTTCTATTTTTAGGTACGACATTTAAAAAATTATGATACATATATTAGATTCCACATAGTGAGTCAATTTTTATCTAAATATAAATAATAATTAACGGAAAACAAAATCATATTAAATTAAAAATTATTTCCATACTGCAATAAATATGCAATATTTAATTAGTGTAAAAAACTAAGAGGCCAGCTTTATTGTGGATTTTTTAATTCAATTAAATTTCTTATTTATTGGTTTCCCTTAGTGGTTTCATGTGCTTTTTTGTATTACGGCATATTATATATCGGCTGGCCCGGATACCGCTGACGAGACGCCGTAGACCTGGACCTGTGGGAGCTACAAGCGATGATGGCAAGAGAAGGCGTAAGAAAGGTGACTTTGGCGATCTCTTGTGTCGGAGGCCAATACCCACTTTGGGTCACTGCGCCAGCGGAATAAGTATGTATTGTTGTCTCAGTTTTCTCAAAGAGGTTGTATGAAATTACAATATATTGACCTCTTTTCCTTCCCACACTTTTTCTTATAAGGAAAAGACGGGAAGTGAAGTGGACTTCCCGGATGAGAGGATGCATGGAAAGGGAAAATATTTTTTCTTACTGTGCATAAACATAACCATACGCATATGCAATTGCGTATGTTTATGGGCAACGGGCACTCGCTCGTTTGCCACCTTATAATATAAAAAAAAATATGTACATATTTTATCAACTGTCACTGTAGTGGAGTGCTAAGGTATTCTACCCGAAACCTAAAACAAATCCGGTAGGATTGAGGTTAAGCGTTAGTATATTTATTTATTATATGTAAAATTAGAATATGAATATGCGAATTTTATGATACTACTAATAGTCGCCGTCGACTTTGTTAGCGCAGAATAAAAATAAAAGTGCTGTAGAATATAATACGCCTGCGAGCATCAGCCCCATGAAAGATCCATTAAAGTGGCGTCTAAATCGAGTTTGTAGAGAATGTTTCATAGAGTACCCGTGACAAACGTTACCTTGTGGACAAACATACAGACAGACCAAAAATTTGATATTTCGTTATCACCAACGCAGAAATATCACGTGTACGAATTATGACCTTTTTTGTATTACGTACATACATTCCAATTTTATTTATATGTATGTATAGATAAAGATTAAGATCGCAGTAGGCGTAATTTTATTCTCTCCTAATCTTAGAATTAAGAACTAGTTTAAGTTATGTTAAGAAGTTGTTGAATAAAAAAATAAGCATATTTATATTCGATAAGGATTATTTCTTAATGAAATTATTGATTATTAATAAAAAAAATCCAAGTTTTTATACTGTTTTTTAATAAAATCTTTGATTCCTGGAAACGTATTATTTAAGCGTGTCAATAATTATTGTTGTATGCCAGTTGACATTAAGACGTGTTTTTTTTTCATTGTAGAGAAATCATTCGACACAGACAATCTTTTTTTTATAATGTATGTATGTAATGATATCGTTAAAAGCTATGAAGATTTTTTTTAATAAACAACTCGGAAAGTTGTTACTACGCTACGAACCAATTACAAAGTTTGTCGAGTTCGTAATGGTAAGTATTTTTAAGTTATAAATACATATTAAAAATACATCGCAACATAATGCATTTTTTAAACTACTATGAAATTAGCTAATACAGATTTTTTTATTTAACCTAAAACAGTTTACATTTCCGATTCAGATATTAACAGTGGTAGAGCCCGCTTTAACATCTTCGCACGAAATGGCCCGGCTCGCCCGATGAAATACCACGACCACACAGAAGACAGACGTGAAGTGGAAGCAATTCCGCGTTTCGTCTGATGAGTTTGTGTCCCGGAGGCTTAATTTGGTCATCTTTCCCTTCCTACACTTTTTCTTATAAGGAAAGGATGGGAAGTGGAAGGAGACTTTCCGGATAAGAGAATGCATGGAAATGGAATCCTCTCCTCCGATGATTAAAGGTAGGCAGCAACGCATACGCAATTGCGTATGTCAATGGGCAACGGTCACTTCGCTATTTCAGGGATTTCAGGTGGCCGCTCGCTCGTTTTACCAGCTTATGATATAAAAAAAATGTCATGTTGCAAGAATGATAATGTGGGTATTAACGTGTGATTAATAGATATTTGTTATGATTAAGATTTGACTTTTATAAAGTTCAGTTTATGTAAAAGCGATCCACCTATGTAACTCAACTTGATAAAAGTCAAACGTGGCGCATGTCGCTATGTATTCAAAGACACATGCGCCACATTTTGTGTCGTAATATGCAATACCAATTCATCTGTTTTTATGCTGTCTTTAATAAAAAAACAGCTTTTGACTGCCACTAGTTGAACGCGCTTAAAAAACTTATTTAATATCCTATTTATTATTCGAGACCATGTTCTATCGTGACATCTATACAAAATTTAAGCGAAATTTGAAAATAATGTTCTAAAAATAACAAAAATACATCCAGGCATAAAAACTTACTCATTTATAATATTACTAAGATAAGATACGCATTATGCGGTCAACTATAATATTAATTGTGCCTCATACTTATTTCTATTTGTATTGGAACAAGCTAAATAGTAATTAATTACTCGAGCATACTAAGTGACATTTCAGATTTAATGCCGATTAATGAAAGCCCCGCCTTATAGCAACAAACAAAAACAGTACAGAGTTCAAGGTTAAAAGGGACGCCGTACACAATGAATCATCATTTACGATCAATTAGTGTTTGATATTTAAGTTCTGCGTAAGACAAAGGCCTTTGACATTATGCCAACGATGTCAAATATTTCCTGATTGTTTTTCGGAAATTTCCGGAAAACGTACAATATGAAAAGTTTATACAGAAATAATTTTCTCAAATTTATATTCTGTATACTCACATCCTTAGTTTCTACTAATCCTTATTATGGATTTATTCTAGATAACCGGTAGTAAATTAAAAAAATAAGCCCAACTAATAGTATTTATTTACATATTGGGGAGGACAATTAATCGAATAACATCTTTCTTTAAAATCGGTGAAACCGTTAAGAATGCGGCAACATTGGAACAGACGTAACTAGTCTAGATACAGACATAGCAACAAAAAATGTAGATAATTTTTGGTCTTAAATTATGCGCCGATCTATTAAATAAATAAAATAATTCCTATCCGACTTGATTTTTTATCTGTAATTTGATTCTTCACAACGTTAGAAGAGTTGGATTAAAGGTTATGTAGAAAGAACTAGACTAGATTACATACTCAATGGCAAGGAGTTTGTCTTTTAATAAAACTCCTTACAACGCGTTGCTATGTTTTTGCCATGAAAGAAGAAAAAAACTGATTTTTCAACATACTAATAAAATTTAAATAAATAGCTAATTTCGTATATATCCTTGATTATTATTTGAAAGCGTAAATCCATTAGGATTGGATATTAACATAATTTAGAAAACTGTTTGTGTTTATACATCATTTGGATTCGCTTTTGGTGCTTTTGGCATAATTAAAAAATGCGTTTTCTGTTTAGATAAAATAAGTATAAACAAATATAAATGTTAGGAAAACTAGGTCTTATTAATTGTGGATACACACTTACGCACTACGATAAACTTGCTCCGTATCGATATCGAGCAAGTACGATTGTACTATCCATTTTGATTGAGCTTTAAGCTTTGACTGTTTGTTTTGAGACTTGCATGATACAGACGTGTATGAAATCGAACAAATTTATCGAACATGTAATGAACTCATATCTTGATTTTAATATATTTTGCTTTAAATTTTGCTCAAGTAGATTAGCCAACGTGACTTGATTAACTTTTCTTAGAAACCACATTAATTATGTGAATTCTGTGACAAATCTCTGCTAATACGCAACAAAACGGCCGGTTTTCATTAAAATGATACTTGTACAGTCAACACAAAAATCCTTAACATACCAATACATTACGTTAAGTACTTGACTTGCAATCTGTAGGTCTTGGGTTCAAATCCCGCCATGTACCAATGTGTTGTTCGATTTACGATTTACATAAGTACATTCATCCAACGTTCTTACGCTGAAGGAAAATATCGTGATGCAACCTGCACATATCTGAGAAGAGATTCAAAGATATATGTAAAGTCAACCAACCCGTGGGCCAGCGTGGTTGACTATGGCCTAATCACCCCTAACTTAGGGTAGGCTCCGAGCTTCTCGGTGGGGACGTATAGTGAGCTTATGATGACCAATATATAATGCTAAACACAACCTAACTTAAATCGTTAGTGAAAATCGATCAATCCGTTTAGGCTTTTGGGGATAACGATAAAACGACAGTTGAAATTCATAGTAAAAAATTATATTTAGAAAATTAGACATCAAATGGCTTGTTTTTCTGACACTCCTTCTGAAACATGAATTAGAACTTCAACGGATTTAAATTCATTAGTCTAATATATTATGTACGTCATTATCATGAAATAAACAAGACTTTAGCAATATAAATTTTGTTATTTAGTTATGTTAATGGACAATACTCGATAAAAGTTAATTTGAATATTGTTTGTTACTCTTAAATTCTTTGTGTGGTCGAATTAACAATCGATTTATATAAATTGAGAGCAGCATGGCAGCCAAAATGTATGTATTTCGTTGTTAACACTTCCCAAGTGATTTTCTTCTCCTTTTTACCCATCTTTTTCTTAATTGAAAAGGCAAAGATTTTCAGTAGTCAATACGATGTTTTTACCGCGGTTGCGCTCGGAAGAAAACTCTTATTATTTTTAAAGCAGAAGAGAAGACAGGTATATTCAATAGTGATAACCGACAATTTTTATACGAACACATAGACACATACTAGGTTTTTTTTAATTGCTCGTGGACGGTGTCACAGGCGACAGCTTGTTTTTCATTAAACCTAGCCTATTATTTCTGGTTCAATTTCTGTAACTGATTTCTTTTGTAATCCAAACAATTTTAATAATTTTTAAACTTGAGATTTTATAGAATTCTTTGTCTTCACCACAATGATATTAGGTAAGTTGAGTCGGTATTGATGGTTTTTAAAATTAGCTACTAGTAGAATATATCTATTAGTCTCAAAATAAACAAATTTTGGCATTTAACATTTAAGAGGATCAATTCATTTCAGACGGTATTATCTATTCAAAAATTAAGTATTTAAAATGCTAATTAATATATGATAAAACACCTTTTTTATTTACTTGCATCCTATTTAAATTTGAGCTCGTCTTTTGCTACCTACAGAGCTGATATGTATATGTTTGTGGCGATTTGCTGTTGGTAATATTCAATTTTTAACCAAAGTAAGGATTGCACATTAACAATGATAGTATGAATAAAAAAGCAGAATTTGAAATTCAATGATATGTGTGAAGTCAACCAACCCGCACTTGGCCAGCGTAGTTGACTATGGCCTAGTCACCCCTAACTTAGGGTAGGAATCGAGCTCCTCGGTGGGGTCGTGTAGTGTGCTGATGATGATGATGAATAAAAGAAGCTAAATATATAAAAGAAATTAAATGTACATAAAGAAGCTAATAGTTGTTGGAAACACTGAAGGCAGGATATCTCATCGACAAGGTCGAGCGACCAAGTGAAGAACCAGTCATCACCCGATGTCTTCGCAGTCGTGAGAGATGCGCTGGACCGCAGTCGGTGAAAGCGAATCGTCTACTCCAGAAATAACCCTGATGCTGACCACAATCCTCAGCCATGAGAGATCGACTCTAGAGGAAGAGGGATATACATACTATATTACTTATTGATTAGTTTCTGTTAGTCGCTACATAAAGACTATTTTATTAAACAAACATGCACAAACAGACCGGAGTATGTGTCTGGAGTTTTCACTTGTGTTTGTGTGAAAGTCGATGACTCTTATCATTCAACACATCAACGTAGTTTAAAAACCGACGAGGGTTCTTCAACAGGGTGAGTGATTACTAGGCTGGATTCTGTTAGACTAGTCAGTGCCGACAATGGACTAATTTTATATCAATAGCTTTTATTTAATTAATTACACTTCTCATTAATATAATAAATACAAATGTTTAGATGGATGGATGTATGTTTAACAGTATATGCTGAATGGCTGAACGGATATCGATGAAATTTGGCATACATATAGCAACTACTAATTACGTTTATTTTTAATACCGCGTGGACGGAGTCGCGGGCGACAGCTAGTTTATAATAATTTCCCACCAGAGTTTCATTATTTAAGCTCATAAAATTTTATATGACCACCGAGTCATAATAAGCAGAGTAACTCAAACAATAAAGTGATTTTATTCCACAATTTTTCATCATTTAAAAACATGAAGATTTTGTACCGTGGGAAACGGATATGCAGCTTGAATGGAAGATTTAGCGAATTGTTGCGAACCATAGGTATTCCTTTCTGAGGATAGTTTAGTTCTTATCTTCTTGTTCGATATCACAGTGTAGCAAATCAACTTACAGAAGAATAAGCAAACAAAATGAACAGATACTAAAATGGAGCAGTATTTTATCCGCGTTTAATTTTATGGTCTTATTAATATCTAATTTATTTTACATTATTATATTAAAGTAAGTTAACATTATGATGCAAATTTCATACAATGGAATTTAATAATACACTTGTTTTTTCCAACACACATCCACTTTATTATCTTTATATATATAATTCTTCTGTGAGTGTGTATGTCACTGAACTTCTCTCAAACGACTGGACCGATTTTGATGAAATTTTTTGTGTGTGTTCAAGATCTGGGAATGGTTTAGATTCACAATTTTGTCCGCTTGACAATGTTTTTTTAATTAATTTTTAATTTATTAGTAGTTGTTGATTTTGGAATGTTTTACATTGGATCCGACAGACGGCGCTACCATCGCAGTGTCAAATTGTCAGACAACGTCTGTCGGGTCCGCTAGTTTACGATATAATTTCAATATTATATTTGTAAAAGATTGACAACTTTAGTAATTGAGTGTTTCAACGTGGCATAACGTGCCGTGTCGGAAGCGGTAAAATCAAAAAAAGAATTCTGAATGTAATATATGAAGAGTTCTTATGTGGGACTGCTTGATTGGATGAAACGTTCTCCCCTTATGTTTTACTGTAAAGTGAATCCCAAAATCCTTTCGTTTCCCTTACTGTTATGGTAGAAATAAAAGATGTTAGGGTTTTTATCTTTTTATAGGATCGCTATTTTATAACGTACTAGCTGCTGTCCGCGACTCCGTTCGTGCGGGGTTAAGAAAAAGTAATTAATAAGCTATGCGTTCTTCCAGACTATGTTATACATCTAAGCCAAATTCGTACTATAATTGTAATATCGATGATGGATTATATTTATGATAAATCAGCATGGTAAATAACAAGCGTATAAATTGCAAAACAAGCATTATTTTAGTGTATTAGGATTTTTATATCTAATCAAATCAAGATCTAACTAATCTACGGATTTAAATACTAAAGCGTGCTAAGGTGTTTTTCATTGTAATAATTAAGCATGCATTAGTTGAAAAATAAAGATTTTATTGATACGATATCTCATTTACATTAAGATAAAATATAGGTAGCTACCGTAAATAACCATTCTAGTGTTATCCAACGGTAGTTTCCACAGTGAGTTGAGGATCATTCCACTCTATCTGCAATCACGCGCAGTGGAAATGTCTCTTAACTAATAATTGTTATGCAACTGTTAATATTGTTGTTTCTGTAAAATATTGCATAATAATTTGATGTTTGCATAAGAAATAATAAAGATGTTTGTTTTTTATTTAAATATATATAAAAACATCTTTTGCCAACTCAAAACTCGAAATGGTTCGTCTTACCTTGAGCATAAACTTGTTAGTTGTTAACGTTGTTACAAAGCAGAAATTGTGCTTGTTCTTAGAGTTACTTTATCTTATTTAAAATTTAGTTTGCCTTTCTATTGTGTAGCATTTTCTATATCCTTTGTTTGTTTATGTGATGCATATATTTTTGAAGGGGAAATATTTCTCTGTGACTATGGTAGTATTGTTGTAAGGCAAATTGTATTACAATACAATCCTTACGACTGGATTTTTTTTTTATATCATAAGGTGGCAAACGAGCGAGCGACCACCTGAAATCGCTGAAATAGCGAAGTGACCGTTGCCCATAGACATACGCAATTGCATATGCGTTGCCTACCTACCTAATATACCTACCTAAATCGACGGAGGAGAGGATGCACAGAAAGAAAATATCTTCCCTTTCCATGCATCCTCTCATCCGGAAAGTCCACTTCCACTTCCCATCCTTTCCTGATAAAGAAAAGGATGGGAAGGGAAAGAGGACTAAATTAGGCCTCCGGGACGCACACTTATCAGAAGAAACGCGGAATAGCTTCCACTTCACGCTTGTCTTCTGTGTGGTCGTGGTATTTCACCGGGCGAGCCGGGCCAATTCTCGCGAAGATATTAAAGCGGGCTCTACCACTGTTAAATTTTTATCACCTTATTACCATAATCTTAACTGTCACTGCTAATTGCACTTTTAATATCCAAAGCTTTAAAAAATATTTAAAACCAACGACCACGCAGAAGACGGAACTAAAGAGAAGACAGGTGTAAAGTTTACTTCCAATCCATTTCGCGTTTTGCCTAATGAGTGTGTGTTTTGAAGGCCTAATTTTAGTCCTCTTCCTACACTTTTCTGACGAGGAAAGGATAGGATTGTTGTAGAGACCCATAGTAAGTTAATATAAAACTTTAAAAATGTTATTTGTGGTGGTCAGTAATGTATAATTCTAATAGCCCTCCATGATACCGACAGCAAAGATGCAACACAACAAATTGTGTAACGTTAGTCTCTACAGCCGAGACACGTATATAAAATTAACACCATCACTCTCAATCTCTTTGAAACAAGATAGATAATAATATGACTAACATGCTGTTAACGTTTTCACTTCGCAAAGGCTTAATGAGTCGATTTAATCATTGCCCGCTTTGTTTTGCAAACCATTCCCTTTTCAATGCGAAATGAGAATAAAAAAATAATAAAAAAGCGGCTCACGCTCTAACAGATAATCGGTGATGAGATCTCGGCTGTCGGGATGATTGCATTGTTTGTAAATGAGGGCCCGCAAATAAAACGAAATGTTTATTCGGTACTGTTTTCTCTATTGTAAGGGCCGTTAGAACCTTGTCTTGATCTTAACAACAGTCTTATTGAAACATTTTGAAATATTTATTCACAAAATCATACATTGCGCAATTTAGATTTCCATTGAATAGATTGAGAAAAATATTTCTTAGTGCTTGCCTTTGTAATAACAAAAAACTGTAATTTTTCAGTGTATTGTCAAGTGGTTAGGATCTAATCTTAATCAGTCAGTCATTAATCTATTTAAGTGTATTGTTTATGTTTGGTTTTCTCATCATTCGATTTATGTCACAATTTTGTTCTCCGTCCCCAAAAAAATGAATGTATGGAAATTTATTTAATTTAGGCGTTGGTTAACATGAAATATAGATCTTATGATTCCTTATTATTATCTACGTTTGCTGCAAATGCTTTGTCTGGTATTATGTGTACTGGGGATGTTAAACGGCAGATTTTAACAGTCAAGAGGCTGCCTTGCGGCGTTAACGAGCATCTCCAAACCCCTTGGATTGTGAGGATTGTGTTTGTAATCTTTATCTCCCTTCGTTCCTTCCCAATGCTTCTATTTAATGCTTAGATGTATAAGATTAAATGAGGATAGGCATGCAGACGATAAATAATAAAAATTATTTCATATTAATTCTTTTTTCATAACTTAAATGAGTTAGAATATTAAAAAATGGAGTTATACTTGATGTCTACCGGCTGTTGAATTAGTTTTATTCGCGTTCATTGAATTTTATGAGAAAAACTTGCTTTGTAAATATTTATTTAATTAAGAGGGTTTACAAAAGACATCGTTTTAATTTATAGAAAAAAATATTCGTTCTGTATTTGTGGCAGTGAAAAGTTGCTAATTATATTTCGACAGGCGCTGTAAAAATTTTGTCTTGTCTATTACTTAGATAAAATTAGTAAATGTCATTTTTTTAAATAGATATTTTTACTTTAAAGTACTCTGATAGGATCCTAATAATATTAAACTAAAACAAAATTGATGTGACTGAAGAAAAAAATGTTAATTCTTCAATCTCTGAAAATAAAATTAATCTATGTAGATATAAACATCAATACGAAGTTGCTTCAACTATTCAAACTTTAGAGTTATTTTATCGAACTGGAGCATAGAACTGATGTATGCACGGAGTGTAATGATTCAACGTTGCGGATCATTGGCCCATTTGAATGCAATGTGCGATGGTTGCAGGCCATTTACAATGCTCTCTGCTAATTGATTACCTTCATTACCTTATAAATGAACATTTATGTTCATATCTTAAACCATTTCACGGTAGATTTGTGTTACAGATTACACCTGAGTAGTATTCCTTTGCAAGAAGCACCACATTAACTACGTTCCTTTTAACTGTATTCTTGCTGTCGATCGAGACGAGAATTAAAAAAAACAACTGAACTTGTATCCCGTGTGTTCTTCCGAACTATGTTCTACATATGCGCCTTTCTCCAAAATCTATTGATCCGTTCCAGAGATACCTTCAAACGTACATCCATCAATTCATATAAACTTTCGCATCTATAATATTAATAAGATTTAACTTTAACTGAGCGGCGCGCAAATCGATTTTTCAATTATCAAAGTAGGAGGAGTGTTAACAAATAATATCATGGAATCAAATATGAAAAATATTAACAGAGAATAGAACTATGTTATCTTGTCTATTTCAGTTGGACAGCAATTCGGCTTGGTACAAGTTCATAATTCATCACGTCGGCGACGCCATTATTGGAATGAAGAGCATTTCATTGCGAGCGTCCGCGACTCGTTCCAAATTCCAGCGCCGCTCGATGTTTTGTCAAACTTTAACCTGAATTATCCATTCATTCTAATCATTCTGCCACGTATAATACAACCCTAATTAAATAATAATTCCTTCTTAAATGAGAACTCTACCGGACTCACATTTGTAATACATGACGTCATCTCTTATATATTCTTTGATATAACACAGACAACAATGTCTTTATTGTAACTGTTCTTACTATCTTGCTAACACTCATTCATTTATTATCCTTTTTCTTTATATATTACATTTCATATAAAAAATAAAAAAAATATACAAAATATATTATATTAAAAATAGAGCACCACCGGCAGCGGAGTCCCATACTAATATTATAAATGCGAATGTTTTGATATATAGATAGATGTATGGTCGTCAAAAGGTATCTTTAGAACGGCTGTATGAAATTCAGCATAGATGTAGAACATAGCCTGGAAGAAAACATAGTCTATTAATTAAGTTTTTTAAATTCTGTTCGGACGTTTCGTTTATTATTTTGCCAGTTTTTAACTTCTTCGAGTAATACTATTTGTTCTATTATTCTATGATATAGATCCCATTAATGAAATTGAATACAATTTTATTTAATTTAAAATTTAAAAAAATGTTTTAAAAACCTTGTATGCAGTATTTTCTTACTGCGTATATTGTTCCTGAATATCTTTGATGTTTTCATTTTGTTACATATGAAAGTCATAAATAATGAACGATTGCCACAGAAACCTTACATTTCGAATCAAGCATTCTACCCACGTTCCACGTAAATTGGTGGGCTTTGACATAAAAAAAAAAACAAAACGGCCCGTTCCATTTGTCACTGGGTACCATAATACTTAGATATTTGATTTGTTGCCCCCGTCTGAAGTTGTCAGTGTTATTGATGTGTAGCGAAATTGGAAAGTTGAAACGCACTTATCTCGCAGATTTAGATAGCGGGGCAATTTATAAGGCGGGGGATTTCTCCCCTAAAGTGCGTTCTTGACAGCACGCTAGACGCCGACGGCACTGTTGCCCACAGACATTTTGATGCGTAATGGTTGGGACTCGTAAAATTAAACCAACATTGCTAAAAAACAAAGGAACATCTATAAAATGAATCCATGAGTAAACATAGAGAACGAAGAGAACAAACTGACCAGAGTGAAGTTGAAAATTTTTACAATAATTCAAACAAAATGCTAATCTTTTTTTTAATTAACCGCTAAAATGTACAAGCAAATGTTCTACTCTTGAAAAACTATTCATAATTTACAACCCTAACAAAAGGGATCTTTGTAGAATGTTGAGATATTGGTTCCATAGCAACGCTATTTGCGTTGGACGCGATCCGCGTTGAGTCTGCTATTCCAGCGGTTTTAACAGCTTGCAGCTCCATTCTGCCATCGGAACGTAGTGATATTAAGCACTTCTGTTTTGCTGTAGACAGGCGTTACTTTAACCATATTGACTATCAGTTCATAATATTATAATAATAAGCCTTTATTTAGATACATTGCATTACTTAAAGTTTAAGTTAAGTTAGTATTTAAGTTTATATCTGTTAGTCTCACGTAGACAAAGGTCTCTTCCAAATTCTGCCATTCTTCTCTTATTTTAGCCTTCCTAGACCTGTCCCGTAATCGAATTTGTAAATGGAATATGTTAAAGAATAAACATACCTTGGTAAAATAAGTTTATAATATTATCACGTAGCAAATCCACAAAAAGAAATGTGTCTATTTTCTGGCCACAGACTTTCCTGAAATCACTTCGATTGGACTCTTCAATTCATCAGTTGTTGTCCGTAATTTAGACCAGATCAAAGGACTATCTTTTGAAATACGTAGTTAAATTATAGATAATTTGTATCAACTTAGGAACCGTTAATTCCAATCACTACTTATTCTACGACTAATAACAATGGAGAGCGAAAACTAATACTATTACAGATGTTTGATTGCATTTCATCTTCACCATGATCACATCGCATCAATAGAATGGATAGAGACAATCAACCGAATCGATTTAATTAAGATCAATCAATTGTAAGGGCGATGGATCGCGGTGCGGATTTCTAGGAATGCCTCCAATTCCGTACAGCCAGTCTGCAAGATGAATATTTATGTGCAAAGACCTGTCCGGGATAATTGCTGCTCCCCTGACGATATATTGCTAGTACTGTTATGGCTCTGTATATTTTGTAATCAGCTATTATTTTAATAGATTCAATATTGATTTAAAATACTTGATTACTTAATTGATTTGATTTTTTATTTTCTTCGTTGCTGGTTCATTAAAATATAGTTTTCTTTTATCCATTATGCCAGTGTTAAAATTTCTATTATTAATACTTTAATTTTGTAAAATATTATGGTTCTTCTGTGCTATAGACGAAGGAAACGCACGAGCGTAAATTTTGAAAAAGTATGAATGTTAAAAATAATAATTAAACGGAAGAGAGAAAAGATAAGATTAGCACACACTATAAGAATTTATATTCATAACTGACATTTTTTAATCATAAAAAAGAATAAAAAACATAAAACATTCTAAATTTAAAAATAATGAATAAAAAAGTGTAAAGAGGTCCGTTTGTATCGGCTACATAGACGATGCCTGATACGGATAGCTAGATATAACTATACCACCATGTAGTTTCGTTTGTTTAATATAAAATTAATTAATGCAACCGGTTCGTAATATAAACACCGCAGACAAATTATCACGCGCACGTGGAAGCGTTAAAACTTAATTTTCCGCGGCCAACCGCATTTAGGAACTTAAAAATTTCCAGTCGTTTAAAACAGTTTATGAGCTCACTCGCCTGGCACAAACTTCGCTGCAGCAATGAAAGTCAACTAGTTTATGTTACCTAACCGAATAATTATGGTAACGGACGTTACACGGAACAAGTTTAGTTATTATTTGCTTTTATAATATTTCCATACATTTCGTTTAATAGTTGTTTATGTTAAATATTATTTTCAGATTACTAACTATGGAATGAAGTATTAACTGTCTTAATTTGATTTATTTTTATAACTATAAAGTACATATCTGATTGACGAAGATTTAGATCTCAATTTTGATTCAACGGACATAGAATAAGTGCTTACAAAACAAACATAAATTTTTACTTACAATTAGAAAAATAAAAATAACAGAATTGAAATATAGTTTTGCAATTTGTTAATAGATGGCATTAAACATAATTATTATTGTTTTATTGTGTTTATTAGTAAAGGGCATTAGATCAATATAAATAATGTTTAACATCATTTTTTAACATGTGCATAAACTAACAATGTAATTGGACATTATTTAAAATTAATAAATGTCCAATAAAATAAACATACAAATAAAAGCATGTACAAGATTTGTAATTAAACAATCCATTAGGTTGCATCACGATTTTGTCCTTCGCCGTAAGAACGTCGGATAAATGTACATATGTAAATCGGAAATCAAAAAACACATTGGTACATGGCGGGATTCGAACCTAGGACCTGCAGAAGAAATTCAAAGATATGTGTGAAGTCAACCAACCCGCACTTGGCCGGCGTGGTTGACTATGGCCTAATCACCCTTAACTTAGGGTAGGCTCCGAGCCCCTCGGTTTAGACGTATAGTGAGCTGATGATGTAATCCATTAGGAAGCTGGTAATAAAATTTCTCATTAAATATTCTTCTGCAGACACCGTAAAATAAAAATTAAAGCGTTATTGTATAAACAATCACGTCTTTATTAAGTAATAAAATGTGGTTGCTTTATTTAAAGTTCTAGTTTCAGTTGTTATGTTAGTCTATGAGAAGAAATGAAGAGAGAAGAAAAATATAGTAATAGAGAAATTGGATAAAATATTAGTTTAACGTGGTATGAAAATATAATACGGAGAGATCTTACTAATATTATAAACGCGAATTTTTAGATGGATGGATGTATGTTTGAAGATATCTCCGGAACGGCTAAACGGATCTCGCTGAAATTTGGCATAGTTGTAGAACATAGTCTGGAACACCACATAGGCTTATTAAGGTATATCTGCGTGGACGGAGTCGCGACAGCTAGTGACTACATAAATATCAAAGTAATGAGACTGAATGTAAATGGCTACATTGAGGAAGACAAAGGAAATTATGAATGTATTGTATGAAAACAGGATATGCTTGAGAAGAAAGTGAATTTAAATATGTCGGTTTATAGAGACATCTCTAGACAGAGACTCTCCTTCTTCTTCGTAGGGAATAGCTACCATGTTAGGAAGAGTTCACACTTTACCTCTGTGAACTATTAAAATTGTCAATTGGTAATAAAATAATTATTATTTATTTTCAAGTTCAATATAATTTTATTTTTCCCATAAATTGTGGAAGATGCTAATTAGGTTAATACAGTTTTTTTTTTTATTTAATCATTTAATTATGTGTAATTTAGTCCGAATAAGGATAAGTAGTTTTTATTTCAAAAAAATACGAACTAAGTCCGGGCGTATTAGCGCTAGTTGCATATATTAATCAAGATTGTACAAGTTCAGAAATAGATACAGCCAGGAAGAACTTCTTCACACGTTCAATAGCGATTTTGACTACGTCTTTTATTATAGGTGCTCCTAATTCTGTTATCAACTCCTTCCAGCTTTGATCAAATAATTCCAAAAGTGGCTTGGCTGTAGACAAGAAAATTGTGATTTAGGAAATTCTACATCTAGGTCTCTAAACGTAGTATAGTCTGTCTATTTAAGATAGATTAGTTTGACAATTCATGTGACAATTTACTAGAGATGGGTTGATTAAAATCGGTCATGAAATTTTTTGTTTTTCGATGGTTTTTCTCATAGAACTTGCAATTGAAATTATTTTTGATTATTGCTTTTGATTTACGGTCACAATGAAATAGTTTTTTTTTATAACAATTTTATTCTTCTAAATTAGGTATGTAGTAAAATAAAATTTCATACCAAAAATTGAGATTTTCAGAAATTTTTAATTAATTGCATGAGTCAAAGGTAAAGTAATAAGATACCTAAGTCATAGTATTTGTTTCTTCGATTAATATAATTACAAAACCGATTCTCGGTAGTTCATAGTTATTAGTAATGCGCGTATAGTCCTACACTATGAAAAGCGTCTATTAAGTACAACATTAAAGCTCATACAAAATTAATTCTATAATTTATAGGTGTCACTAGTCAAAGTAATCCATCTTAGACATACTATAGTAGAATATTTCGTTTCAATTTAATCTTTTTTTTTAAATATGGTTTTTAGTAACGTATTTATTTTATAAATAACATCCTGTAACTGTTCATAATATTGATTTAACTTACCTCTAGTAGCATCTCCACCGAATAGATTTTCAGGCATAAAATAGACTTTGTTGATTAAGTCATATTTGTAATCGTAACTTGTCAACTTCCAGTACTTATCACCTTTTTTGTCCGTGATTGTTGTATATTTTACATCAATGAACACCTTAACTTTATCTGAAATTAAATGTTAATATGATATTTAAAGAGACATATAAATATTAAATCTTACTAAGATTGTATTAAAATTATATAATAGTATTCTTCTCGGGTTGAAATTAAGTTATTTTGGATATTTTTAATGGATTATAACAATAGATTCTCTGAATTAGGTGAAGATAAGTTGGTATCACGGATAAATGGATTTAAGAGTAGGTATATGCACTGTCGACGCTCTCTACACCACTTCGGGGACATAGGACTTTAAGTCAAGTAAGTCAAGTCATATTTAAATTATATGTAAAGAATACGATGACTTGTATCGTGTATCAATTTACCTGTTTTGATCTCAATGTTTCCTTCTCCTTCAGCGGGGATAAAGAGAATTTTGCCTTCTAATTTATAAGTACCGTTAGCAAAAAGAGGAGTTTCTAATTCTATACGTATTACTGATTTCGCCTCATCCATTCTGTAAAAAAATAATAATAAATGTCAACGTGTTCATAATTGTATATTGCCTTACAATAAAATATAGTAGGACCAAACTCAATGGACCTTACTATAGAAATATTAGACAATGTTTTAAATACATTTTACGTTGACATTTCAAACTTTTTATACCGTGATTATAACTCCGCGGATTTTTGATAAATAACGGCTTTTGAAAACATTTTTTAAGACCAATAAATAATGTATTTATACCGAAAGTAGTATGCATAATTATGGTAAAACATATAACTTTGACGTCCGTAATATCCATCACCGGCGGTCAAAGGGTTAAACATGTGTATACGATATTTTTGGTCAGTTTTTCATCTTTAATTTTTTTTCGGCATTTTATAACAACAACATGTTTTGTTATAATTCAAGTTAAGAAAACGAAACTTACTCTACATTGTTAAAGGTACTTTGGCTTAAACCATATATGTTCATATCGTTAAAGGTCAGTTTCATTTCACCCTGGTCAGATGTGGCTTGTTTTATGTACAAGGGTTCACTGGGTGGGATATCTAGGGCGGGTATTCCCGGTACAATAAAAGGTATCGCTGCTGTTGCACTGGATTTTACACATTCTTTATCATTAAGCTTGCATGGCTTTATAAATGGTGCTGGAAAAATACAGTACAATTGATTAATAACACATAAATTACAGGTCATAGGAGTTCACAAAAAAAAATTACTCAAAAAATCTTTGTTATAAATGCGAAAGTTTAGATAGATGGATCGATGTTTTAAGGATCTCCAGAACGGCTCAACGGATAATGATAAAATTTAGCACAGATTTAGAACGTACTCGGAAGAACACATAAGCTACTATATAAGTCCTTTTTGTTCCATCGCAGACGGAGTCGCGGGCGACAGCTAGTTATTCATAAGTGTATAGATCAATATAAAAAGCTATAAAATGGAACCATTGGAGACATAACATAGTCGCTTCAAAATCATAATAGAAATACTGGCTAAACTGGTTTGATTTTGTTTTCTACTTTTTACAAGATATCAGTGCATAATTAAATCACGTTTAATTCCTTAAGTAACCGGTTCCTGAGAACAAAAATCCTCGTTTAAAACGTATTATTATCTCCGTTTTGCAAACAGACAGTGATGACGATAAGTTTTATATAGAAATGATTTCAGAAACCGACTATAAGTGAAGTTAGAAATTGGAAAAATTTTATTTAGTTGTATTATATTTAACAACACTTCAAACAATTTCTTTTATGACAATTCCGTGACCGTGAGTTGCTGAGACAAACATTACTGTATAAAAAGTGCCATCATCTCTGCCTTTCTTTTTTGATAAAATAAAGATAACAATAGGTTTTAAGCGAGGATTTTGGCGTTAAAAACCCACGGTTAGATACGCTATGAAATTATCTAATAACGTCTACGCCTGTGTAGTTGTACTAAAACTAACTTCAAAGCGTAAATAGCCCAATAGTTAAGGTAACGGATTACCACGTTGTCGGGGGTTCGTATCCCGCCATTTGACTATTGTCGTAAACCATGTCCTTGCACAAGCCTAGACCTTAGTTGGAATTGTGCAAGAAATATTGGTAAATTAACAAAAATCTGATAATAATAAAAAAAAAACTTACCCAAAGCAGCATTAGCTCCAGTTAACACAACTGTTAGAAAAGCAAATAAATGTGTCTTCATTGTTATTAATTTTGTCTTTATGTTACGAAAATGCAATGAACACTGCCGTAACTTGAATTAAATTGGACTATTATATACGATATTTTTGTAGAGATGCTTATGAACTTTTTTTACGAGGTCAGACTATAATAAAGTAATTAACAAAGCATATCATAGAGGCGTCCGTGCAAAAAAATTGTCATTACTTATGAGATTGTTTAGCGCCTAAATGCCTTATTTTTCATCTATTATTATTTTAATTAAAAAATATATTCTAAAATATATTAAAAATCATTTGATGTTCGTTAGTCTCGGTAAAACTCGAGAACGGCTGAACGGATTTATCTTATCTTAGTCTTGAAATGTTCGTGGAGGTCTTGGGAAGGTTTCAAAGGTGAGAAAAATTCGAATAATTGCCGGGAAAATCCTTTAGAAACCTTTTCCGTAACACATTAATACAAAATTATGTACGTTTAATTTAAAGTTCAAAAAAATCGTATTTTCATAGATTCCAGACAAAGACTAGAAGAATGTAAATGGCAATTTTGTTTTTAACCACGGCTTGGTACCTCCAAAAAGGAGGAAATTTGGACGGCTTAAGCTTAAAAAAATGCCTAGAATAGCGCATATGTTGCTTAGTTTTATTTTTATCACGTGCGGTCGATGACAAAAACTATATGTTTTTAATACGTAGAAGTTTAAAATAAATTATTAGATTCCTTTGTGATATATCATACATCAAAATTACCATCTTTAACAGTGAGTTTCTGAGACCAATATACCCGTTTAAAATATATTGTTATCTCTGTTTTGTCAACGATGAAAGAAAGGGATATTTTATACAGAGATTTTGGTGTAAGAAACCCAAGGTTAATACTTTACGGAAGACAAGATCGTTAGGAATAATCTACATTGTAAATATATTATAACAAATAAATTCATTTTATTCAGTTCCGCTAGAGTTACGGCGATACTCGTTTCGTTTAATTTAAATTAATGATGAAGTGTTTTTATTTTAATTAAATATTTCCAAAGAAAAAAGATGCGTTGAGGTCATATACCTGTTTAGACTTTTGTAAGGTGACTTGAGGACGAACAGGGGACAAAGGTTTTGGAACTTGATGTTGGCTAGTTTTAGTCGATCAAATCAGCCCTGTCTCCTCCTAAAAGGTAAGGTAACATTGTAAAGTCCTTCTCCAAATAAAAAAAACCTATAAATATTGATATTTATTTTAATCTTCATATTATTATAAATGCGAATGTTTGGATGTATTGCTCAACGGAGTTAACCACATAGACTACTTGCTTTTTTAATACCGCGTGCACAGAAATGCGAGCCATAGCTAGTAGAGTAATAAATCTATTTTACTTTGCAGTGTTCTGCAACCGCTTTATGTGAATTTATATTGCTCTAACTACACAGGTTCTAAACATATTATTATCTCGTACTTTCCAAAGAAAATGAAAAGGATGGGTAATATGTTTAAAAGTAATTTAAAGTTATCGTTATTGATGTAAGGCCAAAAACACTAATCATCTATAGAAAAACTATGAAGAGACCTTTTTAATCTGTAAGTGTTCTGTTTGAATTTCAATTTTGTTATCAGCTAACTTATAATTTAAAGTGAAATTTTATAAATACGATTCTAAAGTGCGAACAACTCGCAAGGCAATCGAATGCTTTGAGTTGAAGCTGTTGAATTTTGTATGAAACAGATGCACTTGGTACCAGCGAAGACAGATGATATTTCCTTCCAAACCAACATCTCTGGGCTAGGATAAAATATGTACGTGCTATCTTCACATCGATTTCCTACTAGTATACGATTTATGAGAGTTTCGTTGTACTGAAATATATGAACAGAATATTCTCGGTCTTAAACAAGAAATGCGTTAAAACATTTTTTTTATTTATTTATTTAAAAACTGCATAGCATCCTTACAGTATACAACATCTGCAATCCTAAAGAAATATACTTTAATATTCAGGCTCGTATACCAAAACTTCTATTCAAAACATATAGCACATGTAAAGAGAGATGTAGATTAGATTAGATGGAGTATGAAAAAGTCGTCAGCTTATTATATCAATCAATTTAAAGGTGACTAGGCTATAGTCAACAGTGCGGGTTTACACTCTTTGAATTTATTCACCGATATGTGCAGGTTGCATCACGATGTTTTCCTACAACGTAAACACGTTGGACGAGTGGCTAATTAATGAGTCTGAGTAAGATAAGTTGAAGTAATTTGAAACAAAACAAATCTGCGATAAGTTTTTATGCACTGCTTTTTATCTATTATGGGTTTTATTTATTAACTATAAGTTTAATAGGGACTGGTTTTAAAATAAAATACAACACTTAAAGAAACTAACAAAACTGTTCTGTTTTGTTAAGCAACATCATCATCATCAACCTGCCCTTATCCCTATTGAGGGTCGGCACAGTATGTACTACTCCTCCATACATCTCTATCAGCCGTTATATCCGAATCTACCCCATTCCTACGCATATCCTCTTTCATACAGTCATTCTATACTTTTTTGCTCTTCCTTCACCTTTGTAGCCAACGTTAACGTTTTGTTAAGCAACAGCAATACGAAAAAAAGAAAATAAGTGAAATCATATTAATGACAGAATCCACTGATTTTAATTACCCTAGATTAATCTACATAATTTAGTAGTATTTATGGTCTAACAATTCCGGTTTGGTAATTTGGTAGCAAATTATTCTGTTTTGCATACAGTAAAGTTTGTTTCTTATTTGTATCTTAATTTAATTGAATGGCACACCAACTAGCCATCAACCAGATTGTAGACCAACCGCTGTTTGGAATTTCAAAATCGTTGTAATTTAAAAATGGCGGATCGATTCTGTAGGGTTGACATGTCGTCGCTATGCGTTAACCGAATATACAGTGACAAAGTTATCTGAACCGGTGGGTATAAGTCAAACTAAATTATTACAGCTCACTAGCGCCCCTCTCTTATAACGAATATTGTCACAAAATTCTTTGTATTGTAGCTGTCACGTCATTTGTTTAATTTTATATCATTTTCTATGTCGTAAATAGGTTATATTCTGAAAGACCCAGCCGCGATGGTAGCGCCACCCTCACCGGTTCAGATATGCTTGTTTAACTATACACAACTCGCGTCTACGATATCAATGTTTTGTGCACGGAGCGCGCGACGAGATTCTCGCGACGCAACTATAGTTTCGATGATTTACATTGCCTGGTGTACGAAGGGTCGACATAAATGTCCGACATGACTATACTCTTACACTTGTATTTATTTTTATACAGCGGCTAACGCGACATTAGTATCGTTTTGCAGTAAATTTTGTAATCTCAGATACTCGTGTACATACAGAGACATTCGATGTAAACACAGAGAATATCGTGTATAGTATCTGTCTAATTGGACCTGTTTTTGACTTTAAATGTAAATAAAAAATGTATATCAGGTTTAATGAGTCATTAATTACAAAAATAGGAAAAAAAGTCAATGTTAAATATCTTTTTAACCCCCATTAAAATATATAGCAATCAAAGATGATTTTTTTTAAATTAAAAGTTATAAGCACGATTTTATGTTTTTTTGTGTAAACACTACGTTTTAGTGTCGCATTGAAGTTTCCATGTTTTCTGATCGCGCTTTTACGCTGACGATAAGGGAAATGTGTGTCACTTTAAAAGGCACTGAAGCAAAACTGTGTTGGTGTTTTATTTTGTAGATGGGGTTTGTGTCATGAAAAAACCAAGCTCTGATGAATTATTATTTGTCTTTTTACGTATAAACATTTGTTCTAGAGAGAAGTTTAACTTTTACATATTTAAAATGTCTTATTTATTTATGACTGCCAGCTTGACTTTTAAGGTATGAGTTATAATTCGCTTTCATTTTTTTCTCCTCAAAATTTAATAGCGTTAAGTTTGTAAAAGTAAGAATATAATAAGTATAACGTCACCAGTGTTGCTTTTGGATCGGATTGGAAATTTATTTTGGTATTGATTTATTTATAGAACTAGCTGTCGTCCGCGACTCCGACTGCGCGAGATTAAAAAAAAACTTAATATCTGTACCAAATTTCATCAGAATAGGTTGAGCCGTTTCGGAGATACCTTCAAACAAACATCCATTCAAACATTCGCATTTTTAATATTAGTAATATTACAATAGAGTGATGAATGTTTATCATAATTGGAAATATTCTGATAATATATGATGATATATAAATTCTCGTATCTTGCAATTGGTAGTACATATTGTTCTGGTTTTTACTTCCATACAGAGAAGGCATAATCCTTTCAACGGTGGCACGGTTTCCGGATCCATTGTTTTAAAACAATTGTTCAGTACATTTTTCTGCTGTCGTTCTTTCCGTGACATGTATTCCGTAAGTGCATTATTGACTTTAAAATATCTACTCTCTAAATGGGTAAATAAAAGAATATGTTTAATTAAAAAGAAAATAAATTTATTGCATTAAAATATCTACTAGTTTACTACAAGATATGTTAAGTAATATAATTGTGTTTTTTCTTTCTTAAAATTCATCTGTTCTCGTAAGAAAGTAAACGCTATATTGATTAGCTATTCTAAAATCTATGTCTTGTTTTTGTAAACTCGATTACAGATAAGTATGTTTAATTCTTCTCATATTGGTAAATGTTATTTACGCTCGCAATGTTATCATCATCAGATCACTGCGTCCCTAACGAGAGGCTCGGCGCCTACCAGAAATAAGGAGTCAATAGGCCATAGGCAACCATGCTGGCCCAGTACAGGTTGGTTGACTTCACATATATCTTTTGAATTTCTTTGTAGATATAAGTATCGGTAAGAATTAGATGTAAGAATCGGATAAATGTAAATTAAAAATCTAAAAATACATGGTGGAATTCGAACCCAAGACCTGCATATTGCAATTCATGTACTTAACCCTTGAGCCATCGACGCTCAATGTAATACGATATTCTATTTAGTGCGATAGGAATTTTTTTACTGAATAAAAGAGGTGTTAATTTTCTAACTATTCTCAGGACCTGTATGCTTAGAGCTTTATTACAGCGAAGTGCACTTGACGTCGATGCTCGCTCACTGTTCGCATTATAATTATTTAAAAAGTTTTCTCTCTATTTATGTTGAGAAGTCGGCGAATACGAGGGTACGATATCAAAGAGATCTTTTGTGAGTCATGATTAAAGCTGACTGACATTACTTTATAAGAGAAATTTTGTACAATTAAATTTTAATTAAATGCATATTTAATTGCAGCGTTTGTAATCTTGCAATCAATACCTAAGAATTGTTGGTTTTTATATCAGAAAGAAGATTTGAAATTATAAAATGTTTGGATGTATGGATGTCTGTAAAAAGTATCACCAGAACGGCGATATAGATCAGGCTAAAATTTGGCATAGATGTAGACACAGTCTGAAAGAACACATAGGCTACTAATTTAGTTTTTTTTTAATCCGCGCGAAATCACGGTCGAAAGCTAGTTTAAAATAACATTGTAATAGTGCATGAATAAATTTAACAAGCCTTTTCTAATATCAAGTTTCTTAAGTGTTTGACGTAGCACTAAAAAGCATTTATAATATTAAACATGTATTACGAAAGTGCAACATATATGATTTTCAAGATGCCAAATAATGTTTTAAAGTTTCGTATGCAATACGTTCCCTAGAGGCTAGAATATTCATAGTACATCTTGCTGGTGAACTTGCCACATCATTTTAATTACAACCACGGTCGCCTTTAGAGAGGAAAACTTTCATCTACTTATACAACACCTGCTCGGTTAAAATGCTTCTGAAAATAATGAAATTGAAATAAACCTTTGCTTTTTCGAGTTTAAATTGCAACTACATTTTGAACACGAATTAAGTGATTGCGGTACATTTTAGAACGATATAGAAATTTGGATTTCTATTCAATGTTAAGCGTCAATAGCCTAATGGTTAAGGGTACGGATTTCCGATCACGAGGCCGGGGGTTCGAATTCCGCCATTCGACTATTGTCGTAAACCATATCCTAGCACGAGCCTATGGTAAAAGAAATATTTTAATAAAAAAATGTTATTTACAGGTAATATCGTATTTATCAAGTAATTAATAAATTGATACAATTTGAATAAAAAAAACTTTTTAGAAACCCTTCTATCAACGAGCAAATGTTTTTAAAATAGAAATATTTCGTTTGAAATTCACATAGAAAATATTTTGCGTTAAAAGTTTTCTTATGAAACGTGCATTTCAACTGAATGCTAAGGCATAGCTCTTTTATGATCATCTTTTAGAGTGGCTTTAGCGTTTGTTCCCGAGGTGTTTTTCTCTCATAGCGATCGCGGCTTTCACCTGCATACGCTGACGATTCAAATGACGGTTAAATGAATGTTTTGTGTTCTTATGTTTTTAAATAGTATTTTCTGTATTGCCGATATACTGATATGAAAAGAATATTTAAAAATAATATCACATTTA
Organism: Papilio xuthus; assembly: GCF_000836235.2. Lineage (NCBI taxonomy): Eukaryota > Metazoa > Arthropoda > Insecta > Lepidoptera > Papilionidae > Papilio > Papilio xuthus. The sequence continues at coordinate 5,513,505 of NW_013531716.1, forward strand.
TAAATGAGCGAATTAATTCATCATCGTGTCATAATATGGTATCAAGCTACGAAGTGTAGGTACTGCAGCCTACGAGGTGTTCTACGTCGCGTCGTAGGCATTTCTCTCTTTTCTCTGTAGGCAGACATTTCTCTTTGTAGGCAATATTAATGTTCATTGTTTTTTGACCAAATACAGAATGCTACTTATTTCTTAAATCCACAAATAAACTACAAAAATGTTTTTGTTGTGCGTTCCTTCGCTGACCCAGTCTATGGGGCTCTCACAGATATGCAGATTTCGTACCCGGGAGAATTCCAGAGACCGACTCATGATATGGTCAACATGTCTTACTTGCGCGTGTAATTGTCATAGCAAGATTATAAATGTAATTTTCTATTGTTAAAACGTAAAATATCTGTCAACCCATATCATTTTACTAGTCAGCAGGTACTTTTGTACCTACTCGTGAAAAGACATAGTTATGTTTTATACATATTATTTCAATATGTATATGTTTTATATATACATATAAGATTTCATGATGGTTATATTGTTTTTTTTATATTATAAGGTGACAAACGAGCGAGCGGCCATCAGAAATCGCTGAAATAGCGAAGTGACCGTTGCCCATAGACATACGCAATTGCATATGCGTTGCCTACCTTTAATTGACGGAGGAGAGGATGTACAGAATGAAAACATTTTCCCCTTCCATGCATCCTCTCATCCGGAAAGTCCATTTACACTTCCCATCCTTTTCTTATGAGAAAAAGGGTGGAAAGAGAAAGTGGACTAAATTAGGACTCCGGGACGCACACTCATCAGACGAAACGCGGAATTGCTTCCAATTGACGCGTGTCTTCTGGGTGGTATTTGTATTTGCCGATGGTACCAGATGTGTCCTACAATATTACTATTGGTTCTATTCTAAAAGACATCATTTGAATTTTTTCCATAATTGACTATTCAAAGGCGTAGAAAGTTCCTATTTTCCAATATTAAACGTTATGATTTTATATAAAACGGAAAAGATTTCAACTTATATCGCACATGCAAATACGTCAAAGAAAACTTTATTCGCCCGGTGCAAGGAAGACTTAACGAGCCAACGAGCCAACAAAGCTGTTACGAGTAAAGACTTGGGGTATGGTACAATCCCAAAGCGTTAAGTTAATTATCTATTATTCAAATGTAGCCAATTACATCTCTTCACCAAAAAAGAAGGACAGGGAAACAGCAGTGGTAGATCCCTGCAATACCAACATCTGTACCACGAATGGCCGACTTGGCCGATGCTATATCACGACCACACGAAAGACAGGTGGGAAGTGCCGGAGCCCTAATTTTAGTCTTCGACCTCTTGTGCTCGTCCTTCCACCTTCTTATAAGGAAAGAGGGGGAAGGGTAAGTCGATTTGACCAACGAGCATTCCCTTCTCCGTCGGTTTAAGTAAGGTAACGCATCTACAATTGCGTATTGCAATGGTCAGCCGTCGCTTCGCTATTACGGTGCTATAACTTTGGTGGCCGTTCGCTCGTTTGCTACCTTATAAAAAAATCATAGTCTTTCTATCTTAAATAATGTTCACGCTTAGGTGTGTACAAGAATGTACACAGGAATATTTACAACATTAAAAATATTTACAAGTTTTTGAAAAAATTATGAATATATGTAACTATGAAAAAATTAATTAAAAAAATAAAAACATAAAACGCTTCAGCTTATATCTTGCATCCCAACGAAGAAGCACAGCTATTCTCTGCCGCAAGCTGCGAGCTTCCTCCAGAACCGCAGCTACCCTGACTAAGCGCTTTATCGTTCACAGCCAGTATTCTACCTCTACGCGAATTGGTTGTAATGAATGTTAGCTGTTAACTAAATTAAAAGATAAACCATCATAAACGCCACGCCAACGCCAAAAATAAATAAACGTTTCTTACTCTTGGTTGTCGTTGTTCTCCGTAGATAGCAAATTTCAAGAGCCTTTTCAGATTTATAGTAACGTCAACCAACAACCGTAACTTAGGGTAGGCTCCGAGCCCCTCAGTAGGGACGTATAGTGAGCTGATGATGATGATTTGCAAACTCGTGCCAATCTTCTGATTACTATAAAGTTCTATTTTTGCACTCAACGATGGACTATTGAAATATATTAAACCAAATTAAATCACAATGTAATTCTTTGTTTAAAACATAGTAACCTTAATAAGCAAAGGAATGTTATATTTCAGTTCAAAGGAAAGTTGAATATTATTTCTGTGTATAACCACATACCTCTGAAATGCTCTTTGTTGTCACTGACCACATGATTTAAAACGGAATGCTGTTATGGGTATTGCGGTCAAATGTTTTCGTGCTTACCAAATGAGTCTTTGAGAAAGGATAACACAAAAGATTTTAAAACCGGATTTAACCTTTTGTTGGCTGCCTCAAACCACATCTTAAAATCTGGATTTGTAATATAATTAAGTCGTTTATACTCATGGCCGTTTTAACCCTAATCTGGTTTGTTAATTACTCTTAATTTCGACTACCTATAATAAGCTTACAGTATTAGATTACATATATACACAAAATACTACATTAAAAATAACAACTAGATCGTGGATACTGAAAGTCTTTTTTCTTATAGAATTTCCTATCAATAGTATTTACTCTACTTGATATAGGGAGGCAATAACAAGGGACATGCTGTATGTTACATACATGCATACATACAGGATGTCCCATGTAAGTCAAAGATAAGGTTACGATTGAGATTAAGCTACGATGAACTCTAGGCGCGTTTTAAAACGATTATGAATATGAAACATTAATAAATTATCCACACTGTTTACAAGACGTTGAACTAAACGCTCGATTTGTTATGAAAGAAGCAATTATTGTGCATTGTGTACAGAGTTGGCTCAGTTGAATAGCTCGAGATCAATTTGATGGCCCAGTTTCCGAGCAGCCTTGCATAGGTCAGCGGCTGCTTATAATGCATGAGCAACACAGTATTGGAATACAATCAAATCATCGAAAATCCATTCAGTTCGCTACCAACATGCATTATGGAAGCTTAGACTATATAGGGTGTTCTATTTACATATTACGGAAATGACTATTTTCCATTCGAGACAATATTTTTTTTGTGCTAAGCGCCTTTTTCGAAGAAAACAAAACAGGTGGAATTGTTTGACCAATCGTTCCTAACGCTCGCCAACCCCGGTTCGTGTATGGCACACCTCAATAATTGATCGCCCAATTCGGAGAGATATAGTTCGTGTATGTTGTCCCTTAGTTTTAATTAATTATTAATAGAAAAAATAAAAAAGACATTATTTGCAACTTTAATATTATTTTCTTATAAGTATTCTCTTCTTTAAGTATTGTGTTTCTATTTTTATTTAATACAAATCTCATTATTAAGCTTTATGTAGACTACTGTGGAAAAAAAGTTAAAAAAGAACGCGCTATTGGAAGAAATAAATTTTCTAAGTGCAAGCTAGAAAATTTTCATTACATTCGAAGTCACTTGACCGAGTTTAACTACAAAGGAATCTGACTTACTTTTATCTCTTTAGTGAGGCATTTATTGCGGTCAGCAAAAAGGTCCCCGGATCAAAGGCGATTTCTATAAATATATTGTTGAAAACTGAGGGACTCCAGAGACTTTGTTGTTTTATTTGTTCCGATAGAAGAATAATATTACTTTTATCTTGTACAGATTTTCTTTACATTGTATTTATAATTTTTAAAATTGCAATTTTCTTTATAATAAAACAGCTAACTGTTTGGCTTGTAGGAATTTATGACGTAAGCACCTCCAAGTGATATATCAAATGAATAAATGTAATTCAATATGATTGCAACATGGGTTTCCACTGTCGAAACATGTTCATAAACATATTGCCATTACTCACTTCGATGAAATAGGGATAATTTTTTATCTATTTAAATTTTGCAATCTTACTTCTTACCACTATTATAAATGCGAATGTTTAAATGGATGGATGGATATTTGTTTCAAGGTATCTCCGAAACAGCTCAATAGATCTCACTGAAATTTTCCATAGATATAGAACATAGTCTGGAAGAAAACGTAGACTACTTATTAAGTTTTTTTTTTAATTCCGCGTGGGTGGAGGCCTGGAGAAAGCTATTGGTATATAAAATAACGAGATTTCATAATTATTTCATAGTTTTTATGTGTGATTACTAAGGAAATATAATCCTAGCCAGTTGCACATACATCATAAAAGTACATAGAAACATTCAAAGTAAATACTGTGCTTGGGAACCAAGTACATGCCTCGCCTTAGTTTTATAGTTTGCAGGCTCGTTGGTGCCTCTAGCGTCGTAAACTAATGATTTACATCGGACTCGGCTAGTGAAGGAAAATGCCGTGAGAAAATTTGCATATGTCTGCGAAGTCGCTCCACTGTGACGAGGCAATTCTTCTATTTAGTAGATTTGAGACTAAAAAAAATTAAAATTATAAAATAACATAACATTTTGTATTGTGCAGCCGATGAACAAATGGATTATTTGTTTACAAAACAAGATTATCTGATATAGAAAGAGCATTTAACTAACGCAAAATAAAATTTTCTACATATTTAGTATTATTAATTATTATCTGAATTTCTTAAACTGAAACTATATTCTCAAACAAATATTCGTTCATATTTTCTGTAAGTTTCCATGACTTTTTTGACGTTTTTGTTTTATACATTATAGATGTTTGTTATAAAATAAAGTCACAAGGATGAGTTCCTAAACCGCTAATAAGAAATTGCTATTAAACTTTAGCAAGATATTTGAGAGAACACCCTACCAAAGTTTTATAAAAATAGTGCAAACAAATGACGAACTCCATGGAATAAAAACGTATCTGCGTATTATGTATCAATCATGATGTCGAAACAGAAAATTGATATGAAACGAATAATGTACTTTAAGCTCGTAATAACATTTATTGTAAAATTATATGACATGTCGAAGTAATCGTCGAATCCATTTATCAAATGTGTCACATCTTAATGTGCGTAGATTTATCAAGCCCTTCATAGTGACATTTTATACTCGTGTCTTAGTAAATGATTACTATATTAACGAAGACTTCGTCGCTATAACGAGATAGGGTCAGCTCTGCGCGGTCCACTGTAATCCTTTTAAACCCTTAGAAAGGAAGTTTCGTAATTTCAATTTTATGTCTTAGTGATAAGGTTGCGAATTGATAGTGAAAGTTTTTGGTTGAGATGGAGGATTGAGAGACGCAGATGCGCGTCGGGGTGTCTGTCTTGATTACACGAACGGAATACGAATTTAATTTGTGTGCATTGTCAGGAACTGTATGGAGTATTGGATCAGCTGCATTGCTTGTCGCGAATAATGAATACTTTGGCAAGCTCGATAAATCTCTAGCAACTGTTTATATATTGTAGTAAATCGTAAGAGAATCTATACGCGAACTCTCCGTCTTTTTCAAATCTTTTTCTCCGTTTTGTTATTGTAGCAGGCTGCATTAAATTTTCAGATTATTTAATTTTACTGAGTTTTAATCTAAAAAATTTGTTTGTTTAAACGCGCTAATCTCAGAAACTACTGGTCCGATTTGAAAAATTATTTTTTGTTGGATAGTCCATTTATAGAGGAAGGCTTTAGCCCATATAACATAACATTCGACCAAGAGTTTTTATTTTAATATTAATTGCGCGCGGACGGAGTCGCGCGCGACAGCTAGTTAAGAATAAATAATAATATGGCTACTTGTTTTTATGGATCTCATTGTTTCAGAGTATAAATCTACTAATTACCTACAAATTAAGTGAATATTTGAAACAACATTTTAAACATTGTGTTTTATATTTTCCTTGAGACCAACGAATCTTTATTGCACTGCACATTGTTTCGTAGTAGTTAAGAAGGTTCAAATGTATTTTTTTTAATATATTTTATATAATACTATACGCGGGAATTATGCAAAACATCTCAAACTGATGCTATCTCTTGTTTCACTTCAAATGATTAAAATCTATTTTAATTTATGCGTACATAAATTAATTACACCTTATGCTCAGTTTCCCGCATTTATATTCAATTATATTATATTAAGATAGATTGTTCTGTCAATTAGAATTTGACTCTGTTGCTATGTTACAGACAACGTCTCTGAATAGATAAACGTTTTTAGATGGAGATATAACGTAAATCATGTAATTATAATAGGATTTAGATATTTTCTCCTCCTTTCTCTACTCACTCCGTTTTTAAGACGAAAAGATGGGATGAGGGGATTTGACTGAGTGATGTATAGGAAAGGAAAATATTATCTTTCTGTAAATTTCTCTTCTGTTGAATATAAAGATAGGCTACGCATATGCAATTGTGGATGTCGCATTCGGGTGGCCGCTTGCTCGTCTGTCGCCTGTAAAAAAACGTGTTTCTCACATTTTTTTTAAAATGGTAATATGATATTCTATTAATTTAGTTATCCTACTCGTATAACAAAAGTTTCTATTAAGACATCAGAATACAAACTTCTGTTCCACATATTCGTGTCATGATAAACGGCCTGTATAAAATTTATTTTTTCCTATCCCTTATCGGATAGGGTATAAAAATATCGAAGGGAAGTTGGTGCGCCATACTTTAGTTCGAAGGTCGCGACCTCCCTAGAGGCAGAGGCGAGTGACTTATGTTTTCGGGACCGACGCTGTGTGAGACAAAACTAACAAAGTCGATATTCGATAAATTTATTATCACTGAATCTCACTCGTTACGTACTCGGTGGGCTACTTTTCATTTTTATAACGTCTTAATTTTTTTGTGTCTACAAAATGTTATAGTTATACTTCTTATGTTTTTATCTTTGAAATACAATTAAAAACAATTTTATATACGTCCAATTATTAAAATATTACATGTTTGTGAATCTGGCAAAACAATCGGTCCATCTCGAACCATTTTTTGTATATTCGAAGAATTAAGAATTATTCTTTTTAATATATTTGCTTCTAAAAATGATCTGAGAATAGCAATTGTAGTGTATGCATAAACGTAGTGTTGTTTTTCTCGAGCGTACACGCCATAAGTACATCCCGGAGAGGGATTGTCAGTCGATGTCAGACTTTTGGACCGGCAACGCTTGTCTGTACGTGAACGAGCCAAATATAACACAACGAATGCTACAGCAATCAAAGATTTTATACTTTGTATAAAGTATCAAATAACATTAATCCTTCATTGCATAAAAAGTAATAAGGTAGGAAATAATGTTGCATGAATCGATTATTTCGTCTTTTATTTTCTAGCCTTACAAAACGTAGATAAATAATCGCCAAAATTATTCCGCTTAAACGAACGAAAGTGGAATAGGCGATAATCGTTTGGTCAGCGCAGTCTCGCGTCTCGAGTGCCGCTTTTGACCCGTTTTATAAATCGTCTACATTAAGAACAAATGCAATCGACTGCACTTCGACCCATCGGAGTCAAATCGACAATGAAATCGCTTATATCGCTCGGGAACTTAATTTCAAAACCTTTTTAACCCACACCTGGTATTCTATTGAGTTTAAATATATTTTTAAAATGAATTAGAAAAATACTTACGTACCGTCGTAATGATTTTTTGTATGTTGATGTATGTTCATATCTATATAACGTCCATCGATTCAAACAATCGCATTTATAATATTAGTAAAATAACTTCTATACGTATAAAAAAATAATAACAATTCTACAATGGAGCACAATGCAATTTCTTTTCTTTATTTGCTGTGTGAATGCAGGGCACGTTTCCATCCTTTTAAAACGTATATTACCTGAAATAGTAAAGAGTTTTAACCTTCCGGCTTCCAGTGTAAATCAATGGATTGGATTAATTTACCTACCTACAGTCGACTAGTGTAAGGGGAATGAATTGCCTTTTTAATTAATTTGTAATTTGATTTCTGTAAACCTAATTCGTTTAACTTTCGTCCTACTTTATATGATTTTTATAAGGTAAATATAGTAATGATAGAAATTTATAGCAATGATTAAATAAATGTAAGATTCTTTGTTTTAAAAATCATGTACTATTTTAAAGCAATCTTCTACAATTGCCGTGAAGTCAAATGGAACAAGACCTTAATTAAGAATATTTTCAGTACATTTCTTTGGCTTAATTACCTTCTTCTCTCGGCTTTTGCATTTAAATGTACTTTAATTCAGAATTAAATTTGTGTGTAGCACGCCACGTGAATACGGAAAAGGCAGGTCTAGTGAAATACTCCGAGGAAGCCTTCTCGTGAAATGTCACCGTTATTTTAAAATGTACAATGATTTAACACGTTTTATTTTTAACAGGTTTTTAAGCATTATTTTCTGGAATACTTCAATGCATGTTTTTTTAATATTGTACTATAGTTCTCATCGTGTTTTGTGTTTACTTTCTTAATTGTTTTCAAGTCATGGAAATACTTCTATGTGTTTTTTTACGCATTAATAACTAGTACGTGTAACACGTAGTTTTGTTCGCTGTGGGTCTATCATGAATATTTATATTAAAACAAGCTGTCGCCCGCGATTCCGTCCGCGCGGGATTAAAAATAGATGTTGACCGATTCTCAGACCTACTCAATATGCTCACAAAATTTCATGAGAATCGGTCAAGCCGTTTCGGAGGAGTATGGGAATGAAAATTGTGACACGAGAATTTTTTATATAAGATTTACGCAGCGCCCCCTATTGGGCCTAAAGTACACTATATACTAATTTAAAATATTTGACTTTGAATTTGTTTTGTCACAAATATTTGCATTCACACTGATTATTATTTTATTAGGTAATATATTTGAAGAAAAAACTTAGGTGGCTTATGCTACGCTGGTATATGACGGCACTATTTTGTGATTCGGTGTCGCCTCAGTATTGGAAAGGGGTAAACTGACTGAAGTGGGGCACCGTCGTATTAGGAGAGATCTGGAAGATGGCTATGGTGAGGGTTTTAGTAAAACCCCACTTAACCCTGCTTCCACTTGAACAGGATATTTGTTAAGATTTCAGTTCTCGATACAGAAAAAGGGATGTGTGAAAATAAAAAACCATTTTCGATATTTCTCGTTCATGCATAATTCTTTGACGAACCAGTGTTGATACAATTTGGTTAGCAATGTTAATCAAAATTGCCAATTATTTCTCTTGGCTCGATAGTAAAGGAACCTTGAGCCTATTGTGGAAAAAAATCAACATTTTATACGTAAATTGAAAGAAAAAAATTATTACGTAAATTGAAATTGCTATTGTTTCTCGCTGCGAATTTTTTTCAAAACTTTATTATATTAAGATTCTTTCCTGATATCGTTGGCGGTATTTGAAGCGACATTTGAAAACGATTTCTGCTTTATCCACAAGATGGCGCGATAGTTAGATTATTAGTTAGAAACAAAAAACTTAAAGGTTTATGTTTCTGAGTTCAAATAATTATAAAGCAGTGTTTATTGTAACGCAAATGAAAGATATGTGATTAATATTATAAATACGAATGTTTGGAAGGATGGATGGATGTTTGTTAGAAGGAATCTTCAGAAAGGCTGCATGTATCTCGCTGAATTTTGGATGTAGAGCCTGGATGAAAACTATTGCTGCTACTTAAGTTATTTTTAATTCCACGCGGACGAAGTCGCGGCCGACAGTTAATAGGTTATAAAAAGACCAACATTCTAGTATTATTTGACACATGTATGTGAAACTTTTCAACTACTTATACTTCATTATTATGAAGGAAATAAAAACAGAGAACGAATTAAATATATGTAAATTAATTCAACTTATATAAAATGATATAATTAAAATTGACTTAGCCTTGATTTACAATTCAAAGTCAAGGTGGGTTATTATATTGTGATGTAACTAATTGTAATGCGTTTTTTAAATTATTATCCTCACTAACAACCTCATTCAGAGTTAATAGTCGCACTTAGTGTATATTTAATGCGCGCGAGTGTGCGTCCCAGAGGCCTAATTTTTTCCTTTTTCCCTGCCTACCCTTTTTCTTATAAGGAAAGGATGGGTAGTGGAAGTGGACTTTCCGGATGGGAGGATGCATGGGGAGGGAAAATATTTCCTTTCTGTGCATCCTCTCCTCCGTCGATTAAAGGTAGGCAACGCATATACAATTGCGTATGTCCATGGGCAACGATCACTTCGCTACTTCAGCGATTTCAGGTGGCCGCTCGCTCGTTTGCCACCTTATATTAATAAAAACTTAAAAGTAGCCTATGTTTTATCTGTGCCAAATTTCATCGAGATCTGTTGAGCTGCTCTGATACCGTCTAACAAACATCCTTGCATCCATCCATCTTATTATTCGCAATTGTATTTTTTTAAGTCGACGGAGAAGTATTCGTATAGTTTCATGTAATAAGATTTCGCGCAATGGTAAACAAGTTTCGGACAATGCGACCTTGACAAATGGAATTCACTAGATCAATTCAAAATCTTGCGTAATTAATCTTTATTTACATTTATAATTGTTTTTTTTTTCAACTTAAAGAGGTTTTTGATTGACAGTAGCGTAGTATTTATGTATGTATAAATGGACATAAGTTAAAATGTGTTTAAAAGGCTCGAAAAATTTTGACGCGATCCAACGAATCTATGGATGTTTGTTTCAAGATATCTTAAGAACGGCTGCATGAATCTCGCTAAAATTTGGTCTAGACGTAAAACACAGTCTAGAAGAACACATAGGCTACTAATAAATTTTTTTTAAATCCGAGCAGACTAAATCGCGCGCTACAGCTATCCTACACCAGTACCAAATACTTGCTTGATTCATTCACAACGACAACAAACACAAAATCACAGTAAACAATGGAATATGCATCAATTATTTCGGCTTTGTGTTTGCAGTACAGGGGAATATGAATTTCTTGATCCTGTGTAATATTTGATCGGACTCAGTTCCAATCAGAGTAACCATTGAATCGGATGCTAACAACGTGGGTATGAAACCGGTATATACAAATAAGCCTGCATGGTATAGTATGTTTGCTTTTTATCCTTCAAAGCTGATTCAAAATATCTCACAAGAATAAATTTGTGTTATTAAGTCTTATCATTACTTTGATCATGTATTGTTATTCTGACTATATCGACAACACAAAAACCGCAGCAGCAAAAACAATATTTTCTATTAAAGTCATCATCATCTGAGTCGCTACAGTCGCGGCTAGGACTGGGCCTGGTCAAATAAATTTCTTCTTTTTTTATAAGAGAAGAGGGCACACCGAGGTGATCAACGACACCCTGAATCTGCAACACCAGAGGAACTGCAGATGCGTTGCCAGCCTTTAAGGAAATGGTATGTTCGCTTCTTGAAGGTCCCTAAGTCGTATTGGATTGGAAATACCGCCGAGGACAGATCTTCTATACAGTTATAGACTTATTTTTAATTAATGTGTTAATCTAATCTTACTAATCTTACTGTTATAAAAGCTAAAAGTTTAGATAAGTGGATGGATGTTTGTTAGAAAGTATAGAGATGCTCCAGAGGAACGGCTCAACGGATCTTAATGACATTTGGCATATATGTAGAACATAATGTGGAAGTTCACAGAGGCTATTAACCTTTATTTCTAATTCCTCGCGGACGGAGTCGCAGTTGACAGCTAGTTCGAGTATAAAAAGAGGAGAAATGAATGGACATCTCATTGTAAATTTTCGTTTAAGTATCATCAATCATCTTTTCTACGATTTCAGTGAATTTAAAAATTGAAAACGTTGTATAAAGAACGTGTATTTTATTAAAACGCGTCAGCGGCTACAAAGATTGTATGAAACGAAATCTTTAAGAATTCAGTGAACATTCGACAATGAAACTTTTCGAAGAGGAATTTTGTTATCAATGAGTTATTAGAAATAAAGAATACATACAAATACTAGAGATAAATAAAAGTTTTTCTTTTATGAATGGTATAAAGAAAATAATTTATAAGGCATTGTTACTGAATAGTTTATGAACTATGGATTGACATTTTAAAATTAAACTGCTATATTCTATTTATTTTTATTGTCCAAAACCTTTAATTACAATCAATGAGATTGGTTTTGTTTTTTTTATATTACAACTAGCTGTCGCCCGCGACTCGGTTCGCGCGGAATTAACTTAGTAGCCTATGTGTTCTACCATGCTATTCTATTGTATAATTTATGCCAAATATCAGCTCCAAATCCATGCATCCATCCATCTAAACATTCGCATTTACAATGTTAGTAAGATTTTATTATTACGAGTTCAGACGAGAAAAGATCAGTAATCAAAAGTAATAAAATGATTTCATGGCTTTTTGTACGAACGTAAAGTACGATTATATTTCAAACTAGCTGTCGCCCGCGACTCCGTCCACGTGGATATATAATAAAAATAGTGTAGCCCACCCATCCATCCCTCCACATCACATCCATATAATTATTCGCAAAAATAAAAAATAAATGAATAAATAGTGTCCTATGTCCGTCTCCTGGCCCTAAGCTACCTGCTCACCAATTTTCAGCCATATCGGTAAAGCAGTTCTTGAGTTATAGTGTAACTAACACGACTTTCTTTTATATATAATATATAGATAATGAGTGTCACTCAAACCTTTGGGTTTTAACAAACTAATGACACTCATTTACAAAAGCTGCTTGTTTCATTTAAGAGGTTGTGAGTGTCGTGTTTAATTCATTACGTGATGAGAGTGTTTTGTCACGGGTATATCATGTCAAAGTGTAAAGTAAATTAAAATAATTGCGGGAGTGAAAATGTTTTACGCTTTACTACTTCAGATATAATGTTTAAATTTTAGTTCCATTAGACAACATTTTTTTACTAAATTTTGGTTTAGAACTAGTTGTAGTAGCCTATGTCTTCTTCCAGAATATGTTCTACGTCTATGATAAATTTCAGCGAGATCCATGCAGCCGGTCTGTAGACACCTTCAAAGTAACATCCATCCATGTAAACATTCGCATTTATAATATTTGTGTAACCAATGATAATTTTATACAACTATTCAACTTAGTGGCACAATATGACACTATTGTTTGTGCTAGAAGTTACCGTCTACTCGATATTAGATGGCGGTAGTAGTCTTGTAATATTGGATAGTAGATTCAATATAAACACCGAGCACACTAATTGGATTAAAGAGGGAAACAATATTGCCTATTAAGCTCTTGAATTATAAGGGAACCTGTTTGCGTATATTCTAAGGTAATACCGCAAGATCATCTTTTAATAATGGGCAAACATTTGTGGGCTGCTTCCGACGGTACCATTGTTACTTTACTTGCTATTATTTATGTATGAACCTGGCATAATACAATTTAATTATTTCACTTAACTTGATGCTACTTTGCTTATAATGTAATAACATAATGGATTTCATAATGCGTTCATTACATATTTAATAACTTTTATATTTGTTACATTGTTACATATGTATGGTTTATTGTTAACTAGCTGTCGCCCGCGACCCCGTTCGCGCGGAATTGAAATAAAACTTAATAAGTAACCTATGTGTTCTACCAGACTATGTTCTACATCCATGCCAAATTTCATCGTGATCCGTTGAGCCGTTTCGGATACTCACATACAAACATCCATCCATTCAACCATCCGTCTAAACATTCGCATTTATAATATTTTGTTTTTATTATATTTTTATTTTATTTTATATTAGTAAGATTAGTAAGATAAACAGAATATTAAGCAAGTACTATCGGGGAATCTGACAATATTCCACCTTAGAAGCGACAATCGTTTAAACGTCTTATAGCAAATTGAGATCTTTCATTTTATTCCTTCATTTTAGTTTCGCACGGACGGAGTCGTGGACGACAGCTAATGATTTCATATTTCTACTGCTACGTACAATTTCATGATAGATCAAAGAATAAAACATCAAAATCGATAATGCGTACATGTTTCCATCTCATTCATATTTAATTACTTCATCGCTACCTGATCGTAAGCTTCATCAGTAACTCAAACAGTCGTCTATCGGATTACTAAAACAGTCACGGGATGATCGACAAAAAAGGCCGACAAAGCGGCGACAGTGGAACGGCTGCAGCGGTGCAGTGGCGGCCATCATTTTTTGCCGTATACTTACGAACTTTTAATTTGACATACAATGTATGCTAGAATGTGTTACCTTTTACGAGAATATGATGAAGAAAGAATACATTTATGCTTATAAAAGTTTTATGTTTAAAGTTTATATAAATAGAATTTTTGCATTTTACGTAAAATAATTTATTTGAAGTGAAACACTTCTTAATACTGTTATCTCCGTTTTTTTCAAAGGGAATAAGCGAAATAACAATATATTCTTACGCAAGTGTTTCGACAGAATCAAAGAAACATTAACGTTTCACAAAATAATCGTTCGTGTGTCACAATTTTAAGGGTATCTTGTTTTAAAATGTATCTGCTTAGAATCTCGATACTGAATTCTCAGACTTTAAAAAACAGCTTCCGAGACCTTAACTTTCAGGTATACTAACATACAATGTTAATTCGTAGCTATTTGAAATATGTTACGGTTCTCCCATTCCTGGTGTTGTAAAACTTACTACGGGATCTACGGAACGCACACAAATTCGAGTTACGTTCGACTCGACTCATGTGATGTGAATAGGGCTTAATTTATTTCTTAGTTGCGCGAATGGGAATTCATATCGTCTGCCGAGTTTGCCAATTCTCGAAACACGTCGCTGTAGATTCGTACCAATAAGATGTATCATGAATATTTATAGGAGTTGAAGTTATCTGCAACAGAGAGTCATTTGTTTTAAGATTCTCCATTCGATCACCAACACGCACCGGCGGACGTGCTGCAAGCCTTCCTAAAGAAATAAATTTAATGAGATACTCCTTGATCTCTTGCGTGCTGGGAATAATTAATTATCTCTCAAGATTTGTACGACGAGATTTTATACAAGGGAACTAGAATTACTTATTCAGTTTTCTTACTTCTTATTGTAATAGTAGTGAATCAAGATACCACAAAATCTTTAAGTGATGCTACATAATATAGGGAATTAAGAAATTTCACAATTGACTTCAATTAAAGACCACGTTTGCAGTCATTAAGATGGCCAGTATCTTCATAAAATAGCTATTACGAAAATTATGTCTATAAATCATTGACAATGCAAGTAAGATAAAGTGTTTTTTAAAGCAAAAGAAGTAAATAAAATTTCCTTAAAAATTCCTGGTCATTTAAACCAGGGGTTGGGTACATTCACACGCAGAACCAAAAACAAAAGTAGTTGACATATGAAGCTGGCCATTGAAAAGAGAGGATGTATTCAAAAGCGTTGTAAAAGTTGATTAAAATAAAAGGGGGGCGACATTAATCCATATATTATTTCATCGAAACAAAAGAAGCAAGGTGTTTGTATAGGACACCGTACAAAAAACAATAATAAAGATAAAGCGGTCACGGTGCACGAAATCCGGAGGCAGGTGTTGTCGGTGCCACTGATATTGATACAGTTCACGCACCGCCCACCACATTATTCAAGATAAATTTTTGGTCACCATATAAAACAATCAAATGAAATGCTTCAGATGTTTGGTGGTTTCAATGATCTTTCCACCTTAATCATTGTTACTACCGATGAGTACTCGTTTGTTTTTAATTCTTGACATACATTCCTTTCAAGGTAGCTGTTCTGTCCGCGGGGCAATAAAGAAATTAGTAAATAGCCTATATGTTCTACAGTTATGCCAAATTTCATCAGGATCCGTTGAACCGTTTTGGAGATACTTTCTAACAAACATCCATCCATCCATCAAAACTTTCGCATTAATAATTAAGATTATCCTGACACATTTATTGCGGTAAAAAGTTTTGACTAAGTTAAGCAATATCTTTTCACGACCATTTTATTCTATTGAATTTGCTTTATTTTCTTTCAAATTTAATCTATATCCTATTTGTTGTTGATTTTTGTCGTTGTTGAAATTCCGGTCCATAAAAAGGTATATTCAAATCACAAAAAAATATTGCAAACGATCCCAGACTTCCATGTTTCCCGTCTTTTATTCTATTTCTTAATACTTTAATCGATCGAGCAAATTTGATCATTCCCTTGACGACAAGTCCTAAGAAACACGAGAACGGGTTTTTTTTTCGACCTAAGAACCGTGAATTATAAAATGCACCTGCAACCTGACAAAAAGGCTTCTTTTGTTTTTAAAACGTTTATCGGCTAAGATGGTGGTGAAACAAAATAAATCTTATCAACTTAAAAAGATAACATGACCCATGTATTCAAGACCGGTGTTAATTGAGGTCCAGTTTTTTTTTAACCCTTGATCTCTGTTTTAATTTGATTACGGTTTATACGCTTTACTTGTAGCGTCCGTGTGTACTTTAAGCTTAAACAAATTAATTAAGGGCTTTTATACTAATTTAAAGTGTGTTTAAGAAAATTGTTTCAAGTAATCGAGATTGTTTTAATTTAATTAGGTTTAATTTGTCAATTACATTGCGTCCTTATGGTTTATAAATAAAAATTAATTTTAGTAATTTGCAAATTCTATATTTGTAAAGTCTAAACATAATTGTGACCGATTTTTTTTTATTTGAACATGTAATTTATCAAGTATACGGAATTTTTTGCATGTTTTCGAATTTCGAATTTCGAATGTGCTTCAAAAGAATTATTTAATTATTAAATTAATTTTATTCTTCTTCTTCTAGTGCCTTCAGTCTTGAAGGTTGGCCGTTAAATTGGAATATTTGGTTCTGTTTAGTAAAGTTTTATTTTTCATTTTTTATAAATATTGTTAGATTAAAAAGTTTTAATATTAATTAATTTTGTTTAAAAATGTACCATATTAATTTTGGTTTACATTAAAGGTAACAGGAATTTCGAAAGAGAAGCGAGACCGTACATTAGTTTTTTCATTCGGCTTTTGTGGTGTTTCTAGCAAAAGTTAACATTAATGTTGGAGACGCAAAGGTGAGATAATATCTACTTAGGAGAGCTAAGGCGTTGTGATTTAATACGGCGCCATCCCACTAAGAAACCATAAAGATTATCTCACTTACTTGCTAATGGATCCACTAATTAATTATAACCAAGGTAACAGTCTCACCCAGAGATTTCCGGGTCATTTGGGCATAACGCTCACATCCAGAGTAGTTGCATACACTATAGAATATTTGAACCGATTCTAAAATCTTTAATGTAAATAGAAAAAATAATCAAATCGATTGTGGGATTAAATATCTCTAAGTAGTTATCAGGATAAAAGGGTCAAACAATCCGCAAGCGCCACAGCGGTGATGGATGAAACATGGGGGTTCGAACGTCTCTGGAGGTTCGTTCGTGCAATGCAGTGTAGTCAAGACTCGTAATTTTAAAGAAACAATACATATTTTCTTCAGTTATTTACTCAAATGTTTTGATTTTATCTTTCTTTTTTAGTTAATGTTACGTATAATTTAAACTTATTGTAGGTATTACAGTATCGTAAACAAAACTATTAATATAAAATTTCGGTTTAATTTAGTGATGGACGCTACTTAGTTTTATTATGTGTGAATAAAAGGTATATTTTTTTAGTCTTCAAGGGAGGAAATAGCAGTAATTGCAAGTACTCCACGCAATGAAAAGAATTTCTGTCCCGAGTGTGGGAGAGATGTTACAACAATTACTCAACCGTTGCTCTTTATAAAGTTCCACTGGAACTAAACTGCACTGTATATTTTAATTTCTCCAGCATTTTAGGGATTTCTTCGCATTTTCCTCGTAATGAGAATTTTTAATTGCATTGCTGTGGATTTATTTTTCCCACGCATTTAAAGGTAATCATCTCGGTTGTGTTTTGTTTTTCTAACGAACCCTCGGTAATAAGCTAACATAATTTTTTTTAATATCATACATAAATGTTATTAAAAATCTACATAGATGGTAATTTAGTTCATTTTGTTAATTGATTATTATTATTATTAAAAATTCTCGTGTCAAATTGTTTGTTACCATGCTCCTCTGAAACGACTTGACCGATTTTTATGACATTTTAGATGCATATTCAGTAGCTCTGAAAATCGGCTACTATCGATTTTTTTAATACCGTGCGGACGGATTCTCAGGCGACAGCTAGTATTATAGAATATTATTTGATAATATTGCACTGTACACCTCTATATTTTATTTATTAATAACTATCCAATAATATACAATTTTTATATAACTCAGTTTAAATACATGACATATACATATTTTTAGACATTATTAATTAGAATCCTTTTGTGCGAATGGCGCGCTTTCATTACCAAATCAAGTGTTAAAATCCTTAGTGAGGGGACGTAAATGTCGACATTTTAGTAAGGCTAGTGTTGTACTAGTACACCGGCACAGTGTCGGATTTTCTTCCTAACAATATCTATTAATGTTTAAAAAATATATAAATGCTACTCTTCAATCACTACCGCAGCCACAAAATATATGACGTAATAATGTATCCAAGTCTTAATTTTGGATGAAATAAAATATCGTCAAGATTGAAACAAAAGAATCAACACACGCCGTCGAATTACTCTTTTAAATATAAAAACTTCATTTTCATAATGCACGGGGGCGGAAGCTATAAAGCGAAATTGTTTCTCTTTTTCCGCTGTTTTTATCCTACCTAATATTTTTTAAATTCCTACGTTGGCGAGTGCGTTAAAACCGACCGGCTAATGTAGGCTTTGTGGGTAATAATTATATCCTGTTTGAATTTATTAGTCGTTTATATTAATTTTTATTTTAATATGAATTCTTAGTTGTATTACTTGGTTGTATACTAATATTGTGTTGAGTTTTTAGCTGCAAAGTTAGTTGTGGTTGTAAATGCATATAAGTAACCAAAGTGTCTATTGCAGAAAGAGTAAATAAAAACAAAGATCGAGAGGATACACACAGAATGAATTTAATTGTACTAACTTAAATATGTACTTAGAAACCTTATTTAAATTATTTGGTCTGCATTTAAAATTCTTTTTTAACTTTAAATTTAAAGACTATCGCAACTACCGTACTTCAAATAAGCAAAGATAAATATATCGTTTAATTATTCGAAACAGTCGAAGAAAATCATTTCAAAAGGTCAAAGGAAGAAATATTTCTAATCGGTTATCCTCAAAAAGTTTATACGATGCTTTTGAATTCGTCCACTCATTGTGAGACCTTGGCTAGGACAGGGCGGGTCATATTTCTCCGCAACTTTAATTCCGCTGTCCGTGTCCCTCCCACCTGACTGGGACCGGTAATATTGAGAGAGTAAATCATCCGGCACGTACGCAAGCTCTTTGAGAAAAACTCTAGAACTTTTATAATGATTCCGCATATTTAGAATTATACGCTGACTTAAACTATTACTTAGTTGATAGATTTTTTATTTTATCTTCACTTATCATTCACGGCTTACTATTAAGTTTCTTTTAATCTTTTTGTTGATATTAATTTAAAGATATTTACAGCTGGTAGTACTGAAAATTGGTCTATTTTTCAGTAGCTAAAGTGAGTTAGGAACATAGTACCGTCGTTAGTTATTCATTTCATGTATACTTAGTATATAGTTATTGGATTATTTATACAATGTATTGGTTTAAGTAACGTATAAACCTTTTTCTTTTTTTATTCCGCATTAAAACTATTTTCTCCACTAACCTCATTTCAGAATTAGTAAATTAGACGACTGCCTTAAAAGTATTTATTTTAGCAATTTAATTAAAAACATTTGATGCACTATACATTGGTTGAAGTAGTGTTTCTATGTTGGTATAAAACAACAAGAGTCTCAAAGAAATGACGCTCCAAAGCTGAGTGCATCTTGTAATTTTCTCTCGAATATTCTTCTTATAACAGCAAAAGTGAAGATTTGCGACTGCTATGATGAAAAACTCGAGTTTTATTACGAATACAATGGTATTTGGTACTTTGATATCTTATCTTACTAATATTATAAATGCGAATGTTTGATTATATGGATGTTTGTTAGAAGATATCTCTAGAACGGCTGCATGCTGGTGAAATTCGTCATAGAAGTAGAACATATTCTGGAAGAGAATACATAGGCTAATATTTGAGTTTTTTAATCCCGCGCAGACGGAGTCGCGGGCGACAGCAAGTAATGAACTAGATAGGTATAACCAATAAACTAGCGGTCTTATTTTTTTTAATTCATTTTACGCCGTTCTTTGCATTGCATAGTAAAAATTGAAGATTTATCTTTAGACATTATTAATTACAATCCGTTGGCGCGAATGACGTGCTTTCGTTACAAAGTCCAGTATCAGAATGAATAGCGAGGGGATACAAACGTCGACACCCCAGCAAGGCTAGTGTTGAGTCAATACACTGGCTCATTTCCGGATTTTCTTCCTAACATTACGATGATAAAGAAATTTATTACTTTAAGAAATTAAAATGATATAGATTCCCCATTTCGATAGGGATCGGTGTATCCGATCGATCTTGTATAAAATGTGAACAATAGTCAGAAAAGAGACTGCTTTAGCGACTAATATGACATTACATTAACCCTTTACTGTAAAATACAATGTTAAAGTTAACTAGCAAAATATTACCTACTACGTATTGAATTCAAACTCTTTATATGTATGTAAGTTCAATATTATTTATAGTTTGTTTGTTTTTTTTTCTCTAGTACTTTCTTTATTTACACTAATGTTGTGTTTGCCTGTAATTGAAATATGTTTAGCTTACTCTTTATCATGTAACCTTCCTTCCTAAATAAATCATCATCAACCTGCCCTTATCCCTATCTAGGGTCGGCACAGTATGTACTACTCCTCCATACATCTCTATCAGCCGTCATATCCGAGTCTACCCCCTTCTTACGCATATCCTCTTTCACACAGTCATTACATACTTTTTTTGGTCTTTCCCTACCCTTGTAGCCATCCACATTCAATCTCATTACTTTTTTGCTTATATCATCATAATTCCTCCTCATAACCACGCTAATCTTTTACCCCTCAATTTCTCGATCACTGGCGCTACTTTCAAACTTCCTCTAATATACACATTTTTAACTTTATCCTTTCTTGTCACACCACGCATCCATCTTAGCATACGCATTCCTAAATAAATAAATAAATAAAAAATGAATATACTCCAACAAATGATATTATTACGCGCCCATTCAGTATTTCAAATGAACGACTATAGTGATGAATCAAACGGGCAGTTTCAGTAATATAATTGATTTCAGTTTGAATTAATGCAATAATAAATCTAATCACATCCTTTCCCAGAACAAACTGATATGATATATGTTTCAGACAAATATTTTAATGTCCCTTAAGCCAAGATGATGTATTGAACGAATAAATAATGCCAAGTTAACTTGAACTTATTCCGAAGGTGTCGCAAAACATTTATCTTAGATAATGATTTCTAAATTTGTACGTTCTTATATTCCCTTCTGCATTTTTATTTAAAATGTATTTTATTTCTGCAATTAAACGTAAATTGTCGTTTAAGATAAAGTTTTACTAAATTAGTTTATTTTAGGGATTCTTTAGGGATCACTTAACGACTCTCTCTCTTTCTCTCTCTCTGACCAGTTTGCATCCCACAAGATGGTGGTTTGAGCTTTCCCAATCAATGTCTGCCACATCTCTCTATCCTCCAGATCTTCTTCTGAGACTTGGTACTCACTCAGGTCTGTTACCACTACCTTTTTCCATCTAGTTTTGGATGTGACTCTGGATCTGCACCCGGGAAGGGAAAATACGTCACTTTGTAGTCAATTAATTAATATTGAATTGTTAACATTGTTTAATGCTTAATAAAATAAAAAATTTAGATCTCCATTTTAACATAACACCAGGAAACATTTATCTCCTCTCAATCATGTATCAGTTATACACAATAGTTATAATGTTTTAACAATAATTATGCAGTCCATCGACCTCACGAAATGCAAATTGAAAAATAATGAGTTATTTTATAATAACTCGTGTCGGCTTGGCATATGCATGTATGCGCAAAGCATGGCAGTTTGCAAGTTTGCGGCAATCACTTATGTCGCTTAAACTGATTGCATGCGGCACGGCACACACTTCTAATGCCCGTTCATTTGTTGTTTATACCTCGTGGGAGGTAACAATATACATTCCCGTTTCATTGTTCCATGGGCGAAAGTTTAATTGTCATCTGAGTGTAACCGTAGAACTCTACTGTGTATAATGTCATCCCTTTTATTCTTTTTGTAACAAAACATATAGATGTTGATACAAGTATCACTGCAGTAAAAACCCACATTAAAATAGTATGTTAAGAAGCCATTTCATGTAATGATCGCATATCTTAAGTTTATGAATGCGATGTAAACTTCATTTGATAATTTAAACTAAAATTTTAATTAGTAAAACACCCTGTATTTTATTTAGAAGAAACGATATCTACAGACTCTTGTTCGGTACTCTTTTTTGCACATGTTCCTTATAATAAATTACAATAGTGATTTTTACAATATACAATGAATGTATGTAAAAAAAGTGTCAATAGCCTAATGGTTAAGGGTACCGATTTCCGATCATGAGGTCGGGGGTTCGAATCCCACTATTCGACTACTGTCGTAAACCATATCCTAGCACAAGCCTAGAGCTTAGTTGGAATGGTGAAAGAAATATTAGTAAAAAAAACTGCTAAAATTCCTTATTTACATTTTTTAATTACCAAAACCTGTGGTCAAGGACGTAGGAGCGTAACGGGACTTTACTCTTGACAAGTCCGTTACAGGGTTGTCAAGCCTTTACCGCATTTAGTAAATTTATCACTGAGGGAGGACCTTAGTGTAGTATAATAGTATACAGTTATAGAGGAATGCTGATATGCTATATTTATACTTTAGTCACTGTATAATTACGATTATAATTTGTATATAATAATTGATGTTTTCCGTAAGCGAGTTTATATGAAGCCAATTAATATGTCATAAGCTTGACAGGTATTATTTTGCCTAACATACACTTATTAATTTAATCTCCGTGCAACAATAAAATGTTATAAATGAAAATAAATATTTTATGGAGTTATAAATTATATTTATTATTACTCGTATATATTTAAAAAAAATAGTGTCGGTGACTCTGGTATTTAGCATTTGACTTGTAATACGCAGGTCCTATGTTCGAATTCCGCCATGTTCCAATGTGTTTGTTGACTTCCGAATTGCTTAATTCGAAGTTAATACGACAAAAGAAAACATTGTTATGGAACTTGCACATATCTGCGAAGAAATTCAAAGATATGTGTGAAGTGAACCAACCCGTACTTTAGGAGCGTTGTTGACTGTGGCCCAATCACCCCTAACTTAGCGTAGGCTCTGAGCCCCTCTGTGGGGATGTATAGTGAACTCTTGATGATAAGTAATCTAGGCTTAACAACTAAAGCCATAACAAAAAAGATATTACACTAATGCAGTCATAGACAATGATATCTTTTGCGCATTTGGAAAGCATTTTCCTTTAAATAAAGATGTTCGCTGGTTGATATGTGAAGGGCACGAAGTAATGGCTTGTTATAGTTAGTTCCAGGTTGTTAAGCAGCGTTAATGAATCCTGTCAAAACTAATATATCAAAGATGATAGAAGCCTCGAAATTACATCGCCTGTTATGTAAGATTACGTACAACGTCTCGCTAATGGTTTGTTTGTTGACATATGGAAAGTATGTTTCATTTTCAGACACATTATTTAAATTTTAGTTATTTATTTTGATATCACAATGATTGTAGTTTTATTTAATTTTTACTATAACTATTATATATTAGCTGTCACCCTAGACTCCGTCAGCGCGGAATTTAAAAAAAAAAGTTAACGAGTAGGCTTTGTGTTCTTCCAGACTATGATCTATACTTGTGCCTTATTTAATCGAGATCCGTTTAGTTGTTCTGGAGATACCTAAACGACAAACTTGCGCATTTATAATATCAGTGAGATTTATTTTAAGTATACGGTTTAGGGTTAGACTAAAGTATTAGATTTCGCAGCCCCATCTCCACGATGACTCATCAGTGGGCGCACAGCACGCGACCTGTCACTGTTCGCTTATCGCGATTTGCAAAGCCAATGAAATATTAAAGACGCCACTCTGTATTTTCACCCCTCTGTCACGCTATCTGCAGGCTTGTAGTTAGGTAGGTTGTAGGGCGGTGCGCGAATTATCTTTAGTTTAACACCCTCTCCTAGATTTTAATTAAACTCTTCATATAAATCATTTGAAATACATAAATAAATACTTACAAAAACGTCTATTATTTTTCTAATAGCGTGTACTTTTAAAAGAAGTTTTCGCGATTTAAAACTACCTACGTATTTAATTATACTTATTAATTCTGGATTAAAATCAAATGTAAAGCTTGAAAAAGCAGATATTAAAAATATTGGGGTTCAAGTGGAGAATCTTTACCACGTCAGAAGGGAAGTGAAAAGTCGAAACAATTACTGAGACAGTTAAAACTTTATAATACTTGTCACTAGGCACAGTTGGAAACTGTTCCTGGTTTATCATTGTTTTTTTTTTTAATTTCAATTTCGTTTACCCAGAGTTTTTATAATAATTGCATTTCATCAAAATAATTTAAAATAAGTTAAAATTTAATTAGGGTACTTGGATCATGTGGGTCTTTTAATTCGGTCAATTCCTAGTGTAAGTTATTTGTCAGTAGTAAACTGTTAAATAAGAAAGTTGCAGTTCAATGTGAACTCGGCCTTAGGTTTCGCAATTCATCAATGTCATTAGTAACATAGGATGTTAGATTGTAAAACGTGTACATACTCTTGTATGGTGATTATACGCTGTTGTATGTCTAACGGGAAACTAATTAATTAACTATTAAATTAAGATTATGAATTAAGTAAAAATAATAATAGCCATACAGAAGACAGGCGTTAAGTGGAAGCAATTCCGCGTTTCGTGTGATGAGGGTGCGTCTCGAAGGCCTAATTTTGTCCTCTTTCCCTTCCCACCCTTTTTTTATAAGAAAAGGATGAGATGTGGAAGTGGACTTTCCGGATGAGAGGATGTAAGGGAAGGGAAAATACTTTCTTTCTGTGTATCCTCTATTCCGTCTCTTGGTTACATAGTTGTATTTCAAATATATTTCGGCTAAAAGGTTTTTTCTTTATCGCAAATTTTGAAACTGCAAAAAGCAAAATTTCGATGCATCTATTGCCATCTGTATAAGAAAGTACCCAATTGTTTCGTTCCGTTCCGTTCACGGCATGGAAACAAAGGCCTAAAAGCACCTATGTTTTTTCATTACATTCCTATTTTACAAAAGCTTTAAGTTAGAAGCGCATAGCGGATTTAAAAAGAAATTATATTTTTATTGGATATGAAGACTATGAAAATGTTGTACCGATTTTATTCATTCTGAAATCTACAGCTTTATACAAATGATGTGGCTATTTATGATATCACCGTTATGTCTGGTTTACATTATGCCGGTACAGTAGAACAGTAGCGCTTAAAATCGGCATTGGCATACAAATGCCATAATGCAACTGGCGTCAGTGAGCCAAAACAGTCCATGCCAGGCCAGCGTGCTCCTCAGGAAAAGAGCAATCCGCCAGATTGGAAGCTAAGTTTACCTGCAATATTTTATCTTATTTAAATGGGAACAAAAATAAATTCATACCATCACTTTTTCCTTTATTTGTAATTAAAAAATCGCTTCACTTGTAACTTAACAATCACATATTACTCCATTCGAAAACCCCTTGTTATGTTAGCTGTTTGTGGAATTACTTTTTTTTAATTCTCCGTCGACACACGCTAGGTGTTGTATATTCATTAGGATCGACATGAAAAAGGGTTTCCGCTTTAAAATACTCGGTTTTACATTTAAACAATATTTTTATCACGGTTTAGTTCGTCCTTTTCAATATTTGCAGTTTTATGTTCAACATATTTACATACATCTTATAAAATATTATACTACTTCGATTCCTTTTAATATTTCAATTTGAATTTGGAAGTGATTACAATAAATTGATTCTTACGTTTACAGCTTTGCAGAGAGAAACGCAAACAAGAGCTTTTTGGCTTATGTAGATGAAGGCTAGCAACATTTTTTAATAAGGTTATTGTTTTCCACATTTATCTTATTAGAACTACCGGATATCTTATTCTTAAGTTAATTTGGTTAGCAATTTACATCACTTTATAATCTGCAATTAAAAATGTTAAGGGGTTATTATAATTTTTAATATTGCGAAAATACTGATTTCATATAAGAAATGTAAGCTTTCTCATACATAAAATTGCAATAATCACGACAAATTGTAATTCGCAAATTGTTTGTCGGTTATTTGTTCTTTCAAATATGCATGCACGCAATGGTCATGCACCTCGATAATTATACCGAAAGGGTCACGTTTGCTAATGTGATATAAATAACGAATGACGTGACAACTGGACATGAAACTTTGTACTATAACTTGAATATCAATACAGCAGTGGTAGAGTTCACTTTAACATCTTCGCACGAATGGGCCTGTTTGCCCGGTGCAATACCACGACCACACTGAAGACCTCAGTCAGAGTGTGCCTCTCGTAGCCCATCCTATCCTCCTTCTCTATCCCATTCCACCCTTTTTCTCATAAAGAAAGGATGGGAAGTGGGAGTGGATTTTCCGGATAAGAGGGTGCACAGGAAGGGAAAATATATTCGTTCCATGCAACTCCTCTCCCGTCGATTACATGTAGGCATTGCAATTGCGTGTCTATGGCCAACGGACGCTTCACTATTTCAGCGATTTCTGGTGGCCGCTCGTTTTCCAACTTATGATATAAAAAATCGGACTTTGTCTTATAATAGGTCTATGCTATCAATATGATCAGAGCCAAACTTTTTTTAATTATTTTATTTATTTACTTGTTACCAACAACATATATAGTATAATTTACCATATATATTAGTACACAGTACAATACAGTATATATGTTAGTTAGTGTTACTATATAGTATAATTTACTATACATATATGTGCATTAATAATAGGTTTTAAAAATAATAAATGTTTTATTTCATCTGTATGGTGATTTGCGAACTTCACAGATTTATACAAGGTAATTTATTACTAGAAATAATGAAATGACCATTCATGAATAATATCAGGTCGTTATTATAAAACTCTATAAGTCGGACTTATAACGATTAGTTTAATGTTAGTAATTACAATATAACATATCTATGCGATTCATTAAATTTTAGTCATAAAGGTACATTATTTTTTGACAAACTTATATCTTTTAATAAAATTTAAATGTTTTGCAATTTTACTCTTGCGATAAATTAAAATAATTATTTTTTTAAGCAACACTGACAGTAACCTGCTGGGTTAGACAAAGTACATTCCCTTCAAAGCGATTCCATAGCGAACTTCAAAATTCTGATCTGATGCGCGAAAATCACGTGACTAATCGAAAGTTACTGTCAGTTCTATACATTTTTGAGGTTCGTTATGGAATCGCTTCGTAGCGAATGCACTTTGTATATGATGATGATAGCTGATGGCACTAGAGAAAAAATACGAATCGAAACACCTCACGATCCACAATCTATCAAACGTAGTCTACCAGAGATCACAGTAGGACGGACATACGCATGAAAACCATTATCAGGAGGATAGCTATCGGGCAAAACTAAGGATTCAGAAGGAATTACTTTTGCATAAAACTTGGGGTGCATTAAGACTCGAACTTCCTTTTGTACTTTCCCCTAGAGACCCTCTGGATGCAGACCGCAGCTCATTTGATGTTTATAGTTGGTTAACAAGAGAAAATCCCAGCAAACGTCACGCAAATGGCTCAGGCACGTGCCGATACCCCCGCGATAACTGCAAAACATTTGCTAGACGATTTACAAACATACCATCTGAATTAATGCTTCAAAGATCTTAGGGTTCCCATTTCATTTAGTAAAAAACAAATATCTTGTGCATTGATATACTTTGAAAGCTTACGACTATATACTGTTTGTACGGGATTTTTTTCTGTCATTGATGTAAACTCGTAAACTTTATTTTTTGGCAGTAAAAAAAACTTGAGCATAGTTAAATATTTCACTTTTCCATGTTTTTCAACAATTAATATGTCTTATAAAAAAAAATTGTGTTCGTTATGCAGCTCTTTAACATAAAATTCTGTGTTTAAGTATTGTGCAACATAATATTTATAGTCAGCATATATAACATAATATCTTAAGTCTTGTGCGGAACCCTAGTTATGAACACAGAATGCACTTGACAATTATTATACGGTTAGTATCGCCCCTGACAGATAAATTGTTCGGTTATTGATTGGTAGTTAGCAACGCCCCAAGTGATACTTTACGTTGTATGAATGTCCTCGTATGCTTAGGGTACATTAATGTCTACCATATTTCTATTAGTATTTTTTGTACATCATTGTATTATTCCTCAATATCTTTCCTAACATTTTTAGTATCTTACAAGAATATGTATCTCGTAACACTGAGGATCCTTTATGAATCTGAAATTATGTTTTTTTTAATTCTTCGCGGACGGAGTCCAAGGCGATAGCTAGTTGTGTTATAAAGTTAAGTCTTAAACCTTAAGTTACGTGAATGGTGGAGCCCTCAATAACATCTTTTAGACGATTGAGCGGGGACACCATGTGAAAGACTACGCGTGAAGTGGAAATAATTAGGTGTTTCGTCTGATGAGCGGAGATCTAATATTAATCTTCTTTCTGTTCTGTTTGGCAGATTCATATGGTTGTTATCTTGTGCTATAAAAAATGTGTGTAAAGTTAGTTATCGCAAACGAATATACGAAAGTGGTGTCACGTCTTTGTTCACAATTTTGGTGTCTTGATATGAAGCAAGGTATTCGAAATCAAATGATCGTTGCATTTCTTTTGCGTATCGAAGCGGGGACTCGTCATTTGTTTTTTTGTTTCCATCCGACTGAATAGAAAACGTTAACGCCTACCATGTGTTTCGAATATTCAGTGCGGTGTTGACGTTTTTATTCTCGTCTCCTCTGTGTGAAGATTCGAAATAATTGTTCTTTTATGGTTTAATATAATACCAACGCCGAGTGTTTAGTTCTTGATGACAGTTTGATGTCGTGATAACAATTTATAGGGCATGTTACGAATATTAAATATAAAATTGTCTACGTGGTAATGTCATATTTTGGGATATATGTCTTTCTTTTATAGTTTTATGAGGGAAGTTATGAGCATAAAAAACACTTAATCTAACTATACATAACCTGTCTTGGTAGATTAAGTAATTTAGAGAGGACTTAAAGCGAATAGAAGTGACCATAGATATAGGCAGTGTAGCGGCCGCAGTTTCGGAACTTGACAACTTTGTTATATTAATAGTAAAAACTATTAAATAAAAGAAATATTTGATAAAATTCATAATTTAATGGAGTCATTTATTTTTTTTTATAAATTAACAACGCGACACTTACTACGTTTTAATCTAAGGCCAATTCACTTGCAGGGACAGCCTTGAAGAAATCTTTAATGGAGGTAACGACTTCATCGACGACGGTTTTAATGACTGGAGGTCCAACTTCTGTGATGATTTCATTGCCGCTGTTTGCGATGACGTCACGGGCTGCACTCGCTAGATATAGAAAAATATTAATTAGAAATTAAATAAATGTTATTCTGCGGCAACAACTTTCCCGTCAAAATTGGTCGATATTACGTTAGCGCGGAAATGAAATTAGTTCCATACTATTCCATTATATGAGATAATTTTATATTTCTGGTTAGGCTTATTGATTATCCTGCATGCATATTGTTCCCTTCAAAGTTCCATTAAAATCGGTATTGCCATTTTGGAGATAGTATTCGAAGTCTTTAAAATAGAAGATAGTTTTGTAAATTGAAGATAGATGGCGTTAGGTTTAAGATATTCTAATGTCTTAAATTGTAATAAAAAAATACATCAAATGCCATCAAGACAATGTAAACAGTTTTTTTAAACAAATTTATACATCGTAGTTATGAATTTGTTTTAAAAACAATACCTTTAACTACATTTTACATTTTATTATATACTAACCCAAAACTTCGTTGCCGTTGAATAGATTTTCGAAAACAACTTCTGAGTTATCTTTCAACTCGTAAGAATGTTTCCATTGCTTGATCTCCCAATATGCAGATTCGAAATTAACGTCAACCTCGACGTTGACTTCCGCTTTCCCTGTAATAGTTTTATTATGTTTAATTATTATTATTATTATTTCAAAGTTAACTAATTATATTAATATTATGCTACATATTTATGAAATGTTTGTAAAATAATCAATCCGCTTTGAGCCAGCATAATTCACTCTGACCTAACCTAACCTAATAAAGCCCTCGATAGAGGCCACGGTCCAGTCGGGCGAAGTAGAACACCGCGGGGTTTAGTGTTTAGTCCAACCTTAACCCTAGGGCCAGGAGTTCCACACGAAACCGTCCCTGTTGTCCCCTCAGCACAGACGGCGAAGTGCAAAAACGCATTCCCGCGTTAACAAAAAAAAAAACTATGCCCTCGACCCCTCGAATTTAAGACTTATTTTATTTACGTTCATTATTTTAAACTTTATAATGTTGAATAAGGAACAATTACAAAATTCCTTAGTTTTATTAAAATACGCATTTATTTCTTAAAAACAAACTGACCTTATTCATACATTACGGAAGCTATTAAGAATGACCCCAAATTATTACTTTACAATTTACTCATAATTTAAATACTAATTAACCAAATGAATGAGTAGCGAAGGTGAGCAGCCCGGAAACTTATTTACTTAATTGAAAATTATAATGAGGACAAACAGTGTAATATATAAAGATATTGCGGAAAGGAAGACAAAGTTTAAATCGCAAATTTGTGCTTTCGCACATTCTAATCCGTCGTTTGCTATCTTAATTCAGATTACACTGATTGGAATGCCATAAAATCCCCGGGACGCTTGTTTGATTTAATGATGGCTGTTGTAAATTAAAAAAAAAATAACATACTTAGCTTGACATGAACCGGCCCTTTGCCCTCAATAGGCAGGATCAACAGCTTGCCATTCATCTCATAGGACCCGTCCATGTCTACTGAGCACAGCAACTTAAGCAGAAGTTTTCCTTTCGCTTTGTCAATTCTGTAACCAAATTGAATATAAGTTTTTTAATGTTCGTGTATCTTTGTACGTTAATATAATTATTTTTATATTTACTTGACAAGGTTCAAATATTATATATCATATACATAATAAGGAGCAAGTGGCCACTTCAATTCGCCGAAATAGCGAAGCGACCATGCCCAGACATCCGCAATTGCAAATGGGTTGCTTTCCTTTAATCAACGGAGGAGGGGACGCACAGAACGACATTAATTTTCCTTTCTATGCATCCCCTCATCCGGAAAATCCACTTCCACTTCCCATCCTTCCCTTGTAAGTAAATGGGGAGGAAGTGGAAGATGACTAAAATTAGGCCTCCGGTACTTCACTCATCAGAAGAAACGAGGAATTACTTCCACTTGATGGTTGTTTTCTGTGCGCTCGTGGTATTTCACCAGGCGTGCCGGCCCATTCACGCAACAGATTTTCTGGCGACTACCGCTGTTGAAACCGTAACTGTATCTAATTTATAAACAGGAAAATAAAGTCACTTACTTCGACTTTTTAGCTTGACAATTTTTAAGGCCTTTGAATGTGACATCAGTTAAAATTAGTTTCAAACTTGGTGAACTTGCGTCGATTTTGTGGAAAGTTATGGGATCCAAAGTTTTGACACCGTATTCTGGAAGACCATCTGCGAATATTGGTATCGCAGCAATACTCGATGCCTTCACACATTTTGAATCGTCCGTTTTACATTTGTTGATGAAGGGCACTGTGGAAAAATGATTTGCGTCAGAACATGGATTTTGCAGTCAGTACCGACGACGGTTTTAAGAATTCGGCGTTAAGCGAACTTTTGTATATAAAGTTGACCTTTGTTAAACACAAATAAAATATAAACAAAGATAACATTTCTCTAAAAAAAACATAAATTGATTCTTAATTTAAATAACATTTATTTTAAATAATACCGAATTTAAATTAGGATTTTCATAAGGTATTTTAATTTACAAACATTTTATGCATAATGTAATTAAAATGTAGTGAATACAAAATAATTTAAACCAATTTAAAATGTTAACTAATAATAAATATGTTGAAAATAATTTATGCGTTTTTATTAGCGATAATATTAAAAAAAATATTTCACTTCGAAATACAATAAAATAAATTATAACAAAAATTTTCATGTTGTGTGTTTAAAAATGTAATAATTATTAAATTAAAGTTCTAAGAACAAAATGTTTTCATTTACCTGCTTCAATAGAACAGGACACTGCAAAAAGGACCGTTAAAATTAAACTTATTTCCCGCATCGTGCTCGGAGATTGTGACAATGAAAACAACGAGCAACTCTGATACTCCTGAGGTTATGTGCGCTGTTATTAAAATCTCAGCATTTATATGATTATAAGACGCTGTCAAAACCAGACTAACAACTTTATATGTGATGACTCCTTTAAGAAGTTTTAGGGTTCCGTTCAATTCTTTCTATTGGTTTTGACCTATTTTAAGGCAGACTGTAGGAAAGTAGAATTCGAAATTTAAAAAGATTAATTTAAACTACCGCTGTTCTTTCTATAAGGCCTCTGCAAAGTTAATTTGTCCGATACATATGTATGTATTTGATTTAGATCCTCTTTCAAGTCATGTTTAAATCACTTATTAGGTAATATACATTGCAATGTAATATTTCCTGTAACTATTATTTAACTAGCTGCCGCCCGCAACTTCGTCCGCACCGAATTAAAAAATAATAATTAGTAGCCTAAATGTTCTTCTAGGTGTTCTACATTAATGCCAAAATTCAGCGAGATCCGTTCAGCCGTTCTGAGTTTTAAACAAACATCCATCCAAACATTCGCATTTATGATAGTAAGAGTAAGATGGAGAGCTATCTCTAATTCTCATTTGGATTGGAAGTAGGTAATTATTTATCGATGACTTTTTAAGTCGATTAAGTACTTATATACATACCCTTTTATTTATTCATTTTTATTTCTTTTATATTTTTTACTGTGTACTGTGTATTTTTGTTTTTGTTTTAATATATTTTTTTTTCAGTTATTAAAATGTTTATTTTATTTAGAGGTTAATTTCAAGGATTTCTGCATAAATATGGTTAACTCTGTTTTTCTAAAATAATGATAAGGATGACTATATATTTTTATTTGAGTTTTTACAGAAGAAATCCAAAGTTAATTTATGTTAGTTAACAGACTACTGCTTATATTAACAATACGTTATAAAGTCTGATTTTTTTATAGATAAACATGTTAATTATTTGATTAAACTTTTTGTAATGAATAAACTAAAGATTGATCCTCGAGTTGTTATATCGAAAAAAAAATTTCGTGAACATAACGTATTTGCGTCGCTCATTACTAAAAGTAATTTTAAGAATGTCTGTCTGCCTGTCCGCAAAGCGTTTGTTCCGGGTAAACGGCCGGCCCGATTTTGACGCGAGTTTGACGGGAATGTATCTATTACTTGCGATCATAATATCGACTTTTTCCGCACCGACGAAGTCGCGGGCGACAGCTTGTAGGAAAATAAGGATAATTTCTACTGAAGACGTGTTAAGGTAAAATAGGGTACCTATTCTTATTTTACCTTATTCCGTATTAATAACCTAATCTTATATTTATATTATCCTCATAATTATGTATATTATAGAGGTAAATGCAGTAAATGGAAATTTTAATACATAGTTCTTTAGTCACCCAAAAGACGCTATTGGTTAGTTATTTCAAAGATCTTTGTTCAATGACCTTGGACTGTCCACTGTGAAACTACTTTTAAGGATACTTCAAGTCCTTAGTTTTGTGTTACACTTGCGCATAAATGATTTCAATAATGTACCTGTCCAAATACGTCTTGGTCTGCGTGTTAAGGAAAAAAAACTTAGCTTATATTTCGTTGCGGCGTTATTAAGTTATATGAAAAAAACATGTCATATAGGTAACTATTTTAGGTAATAAAGTAGTCTAAATTCCTTTTCAGCTTATTATTATTTACACAGATCAAAGAATATTGCGATCATTAGCAATATTAGCATATATTTTCAAATGTATTTTTATTTAGATGTTTTGTTTCTGATTGTTTGACCTTTTTTTGTTAGTGGTTGTAAACTTTGGTGTGTATATGTTCCAAGTTTTATCTGTATCTTTATAACATTCTTTGATTTATCTGGTAACATTAATGCAATAAAAATATCAATAATGTGACTAACGTTAAGAGCATAGTAACACGCTTGAGATCTAACATAAGCTAACAATTGGATGCCATGTTCGTCAAACATGGTCAACTGTTTTTAAAGAAAAAAGGAAGACAATAACAATTGACAGTATTACAAATGTCATAGAAATTGTACGACAATTAAACGACTATGTCCTTGATCTTGAAATTACTAGATAGGAAGTAAATCAACTACTTCAGAAGTCATCGAGATTGCAAATAGCTTAACAGTGTACTTGAGACTTTGCAAAGTTCACGATTGCTAAATAAATGTTTAATATGTGTTAATAAATAATAATATTATAATAAAACCAAGGAGTTTAGTTATTTGTACTAAGCTATCGTAATTTATTCAAGTTGAAGAACACTTTAGGTTATTTCCTAAAGATAATCACGTTACGTCTCGTTCTGACAAGAATGGCGCAGTGTAAGATGTAACAAAACTTAATTTAATAAACCAAAAACCACTGATCTTTTAATTATAACATTCTTAATCAAATAATATTTAATACATAGATATAAAATCTCTAGGTGGTGCTTCACGCTCACATACATGTTGCTATTCATACAAGATTTAATTATTTTGTTTATCTAGAAAAAATTAAAACTCCAAACATTTATAACAACCTTAACATTGTGTTATCGGGCGCGACTCCGTTCGCCCGGAATTAAAAAAAAAACTTAATAAGTAGCCTGTGTTCTTTCAGACTATGTCTACATCTATGTCAAATTTCATCGAGATCCGTTTAGTCGTTTTGGAGATGCCTTCTAATAAACATTAGCATTACATCTATCTAAACATTCGCATTTATAATATTAGTAAGAAAAGATAAATATTAATAAGTGATTTAAAAATGTCACGACTAATTATATTAATAAACTAAGAAATAACCTCGAGCTCCGGAGGTTTTGAAACAAGCCTTTCTATTGTGTTCCAAACACTATGTAAATGACTAAATCTATGATATCACTATATTGAAGCTAAAAGTGCTAATATAATGGACATACATACAAACTAAAACAAATGAAAAACACATACTCACAATAATATGACCCTTCTGTCTGTCGGACAATTAGACAGTAGGAGATAAACATGACGAATTACAAATAGTCAATTGACCATCGTGTTTAGTTTTTATGTTTACGATTTGCGATGTAAAGAAAACACAGTTTAAATATTTAATAAAAAAAACTGACCAAGAACAGATAAATTATTTGTTCAAAGACCGCTAAGTGGTTTATTGAACATCATACAGATTGTTTAAAAACTTTTTTTTTACATACAAGATGGAATAATACTCATTCTACGACCTTTGGTTGAGGTTGGCAGGTTTTATAAAGCAAAAAATTATATTAGTCAGATATATGAATCAAGGAACATTTATAAGTACCTAAATCAACTCAAAAAGTTTCCATTAAACAAAAACAACTGGGTACGAGGGCTTTTAAAAGAGCGAAGTGTATGTACATACGTGGACTAAAATTTGGATTTAAGGACAAACAGTCATCAGGCGAAAAGTGGAAGCGAATCCGCTTTTCGGCTGTGTTCTATGTGGTCCTGATATTGCATCGGTTGAGCTTGCAGATCGTGCAACATCTAACTTGCGGACTTTGCCGTTCCCTTCCCATCCTTTTCTTATAAAGAAAGGGTAAGAAGTTTATTTGACAGAAGGGATGCACACGAAGAGGAAATATTTTTTATGCGTCCCTTCCTCCGTCTTTTAAAGACCGCATCTGCCATTGCTATGCTATGTCTATGGGCAGTGGTTGCTTCGCTATTTCGGCGAACCAAGGTGGTTGCCACTTTATAAAAATCCTTTACTGTATTCAATAAAGGTAGGTATCGTAAGTATATTTGTGTCGGTAATTAAAATCAAGTGACAAAATAAATAAAAAATATACTTTTAACCTTGTTTGATATTGAAGTATTGACGTAATACGATAGATTATTTATTGCGCTTAGATATTAGTAAGTACAGGCTTCTAAATTCTCGTATACTTTTTGTTAACTGTGCGGTCAATGACCTGTCATCTTTTGAATGTAAAAGAAATCTTTGACGCCATATTTTTCATAAGCTATAGTCGCTATTGTCGTTTTAATAACTTAAAATTTCAAGACAAAAAATTTATTGCTGTAAATTTCACACCTTTTAGTGTGTTTGGAGTTTTTGTTTATTCGAATTAAATAATCTTCATATAATAGATTTGATTAATAAAACTGCTTTACGAACAACTTGGCCTAAAATGTAAACATCTTTTAATTATTACTAGCTGTCGCCCGCAACTCTGTCCGCGCGGAATTAAAAAATAGCTATAGGTCGCAGCGTAATGTAATTATATAAAGCCTTCCTCTATAAATGGGCTATCCAACAAAAAAAGAATTTTTCAAATCGGACAAGTAGTTCCTGAGATTAGTGCGTTTAAACAAACAAACTCTTCCGCTTTATAATCTTATATATAAAATTCTCGTGTCACAATTTTCGTTCCCATACTCCTCCGAAACGGCTTTACCGATTCTCATGAAATTTTGTGAGCATATTTAATAGGTCTGAGAATCGGCTACTATCTATTTTTAATCCCGCGCGTACGGAGTCACGGGCGACAGCTAGTAATAGTATAGTTATTTGCTTGTTGCTTTACTTTTTTAGATTGCTTGCCATTGCAAAGTTCTGGTACAGACAGTTATGTAATAAGAAAAAAAAAAGAAATAAGTATAATTATGCTTGTTAAACTGCATAACTACAGGCAAAGTAAATATAAGACAAATGAACCGGTTTTACCCACACAGAGACCAATTCACATGAAACTTTATATAGGCTGTGGTAATTCTTAACGTTTTTCCCTAAAGATTGCAACCAAAGATCACTTCCTACAGAACGCGGCTATAGTTATATAAAACTAGCTGTTGCCCGCGACTCCGTCGCACGAAATTAAAGAAAAAAATAATTAGCAGCCTATGTGTTCTTCCAGGCTATGTTCTACAACTATGTCAAATTTCAGCAAATACCATGGAGCTGTTCTGGAAATACCTTCAAACAAACATCTATTCATCCATCCATTCGTCCGTTAAAATATTCGCATTTATAATATTAGTAAGATATCCTCGGAAAATGTTCATCAAAAAATTTGCAACAATAATAAAAAATAACGCAAAAAATTACGATCAACCGAAGTGCAAAATAATTTCATTTCAAAAAACTATTAATTTTTTTCTTTTATGACTTGTCCAAAACAGGTCTGACTTGTCGCTCAGAATTTTTTCTTACACCATGGTCCCAAAGAAAAACTTATACCTTCATAATTAGTGTAACAAAAACTAAACAAACCTGTGTTTCGGGTAGTGAGATGCGATTCCTATGTTTAACCATCTATTATTTTTAAATAAACATTTGTAAATCGGAAATCGAAAAACACATTGGTAAATGGCGGGATTCGAACCCAGGACCTGCAGATTGCAAGTCAAGTGCTTGACCACTTAGCCACCGACGCTCCTTAAGCGTAAGCCGGTTGCTAAGAATAAAATGTCATTGATAAATTAATACTAACGACTTGCAATAGATGCGTCATTATTCAAATTGATTATTATTGTCTTGTAATTACTATAATGACATTTAAGCGAGGCAGCTTTAATTATACGGTCGATAGCAACTTGCCGTTTTTGTTACCAATACTTTTACAGCACAAACACAAAGCGTGACACGATTAAATATTTCTGTGAAAAACAGCAGATGCATCAGCAGATACTCTTACGTCTCCACCGAGGTGCTCGGAGCCTACCCTAAATAATGGACTGACTAGGCCATAGTCAACCACGCTGGCATAGTACGGGTTAGTTGACTTCACACATATCTTTGAAATTCTATAGATATGTGCAGGTTGCATCACGAAATTTTCCTTCACCGTAAAAACATTCGATAAAAGTACATATGGTAATCGAAAATTGAAAAACACATTGATACATGGCAGGATTCTAATCCAGGATCTGCAAATTGTAAGTCAAGTGCTTAACCTCTTAGCCACCGAAGCTGCTGGAGTGTTTAGTCTTAGTGTAAGTAAAACAATAAGTATGGGGAAAAATAGGAACTATGTCAAATTAGACTTTAAAATTCACCAGTTTTTTCCCAGATGCTGTCAAAATGGAATTGATACATACAACGTAATGACATACTTGCCACGTGGCATTGTAATTTATACCGCGATTTCACTTCAAAATTTTAATTGGCTTTGATTTACTAGGCCTAATTTAGTCCTCTTTCCCGTCCCACCCTTTTCTTATAAGGGAAGGATGGGAAGTGGAAGTGGACTTTCCGGATGAGAGGATGCATGGAAAGGGAAAATATTTTCTTTCTGTGCATCCTCTCCTCCGACGATTAAAGGTAGGCAACGCATATGCAATTGCGTATGTCTATGGGCAACGGTCACTTCGCTACTTCAGCGATTTCAGGTGGCCGCTCGCTCGTTTGCCACCTTATGATATAAAAAAAAAAAACTACTACAGAGACCTCGAATAACTTGAAAAAAAAAGGAAGTTGAATTTGAAAACAACAACCTTGGTAAAGTAATTGAGGAGTGCTAATTATTTTAGAGTAGGCTTATAAAGACTTTGTCATTTTTGAGTTTTTATCATATTAATAACTCAGAGTATAAAAATGCTTAACGTGGTTTTCTGAGAGGAAAATCCCCGTTTAAAACATAGTGTTATGTCTTTTTTGTCATAGATAATGACGGCATTTTATACAGAGATTGTGGTCTCAGGAACCTACGGTTAATGAAATATCTATATGACACAATATATTAGAAATAACTTTTACTTTTAGCTTCGGATATGCGAGGTTATAATATCTACATTTTTAAATAATTCTAGAAAGACTTACCAATGTACCTACAGTTCAGTTTATAGCTGACAGTATTAACTTTCCCTCAGAAAATATTATAATATTCTTTGGCTAAATATACGAGCATCCCACGCCCTCTTTGGTCTAATAGCGCTTGCCCAGTTCGTTGAAATGTTGCAGTCCGCTTCGAGAAATAACCGCAGACAACTGAATTGTTAAAAAAAGCATTACCACACAGATTTATAAAATTTTGTAAAAGAGCTTGCTTAGGGTAGTGGCCAGTGTTTTCGTTCAAGCAAAAAGGTTACTTAAATCGTTAGTGTAATTTATGACAATTAAAATAATTTATGTTAAAGTACAAATTATATATATTGCTCATAAAAATCTTTAAGGGGTATCAAAATATTTAGTAATAAAATTATTGGCTTAGTTAAATTCCTTATTTACTTTTTAAATACCAACATTTTTGGTAATCGACTTTTCTCACTTTTAACGTTAATTTTGACTAACATTGAACGCTGGGTTTACTCAGCATTAAATATCACTTTTTTGTTAGAAGATATTTACTCTATGACCATAACATAGAAATCATTAAGAGTGTTTATTGCATGTAATAATTCGTTAGGCGTTATTTTTATTTTGTAATGAGAAAAAACTACAGCATTCGTATTTTTCTGTGGCGTAAAAGATTATTTAAATATATTATTACATTTAAATAATTTTTTTACGAACTCATGAATACAGTGATGGATGACTCGACCAATAAAAAAACCAAGTTATTAACAATTTTTATTTTTTAATCCATAAATAATTCGTCATAAGGAATAGTCGCAAGAAACCTGTTGACGTATGTAAATAGCGGTCCAAAAACTGCGGCACGATACGCGTCCCTGGTCAACACATGTAATTCCTTGTATCTGTCTTGATCGAAATGAACCAGCGCTTGACCTAAAAAGTGTAATATAAACTCTATTATAACCTAATCTGAATTAAAAAAAAAAAACAGAAATCATGATGAATAGCGCCATCTATTAGGCGATTTTAAAAACAAAATTTATATTAATTGAAATTAAATAATTCATGATTCTTAAATGAATATTCTATATGTATGTCAAATTTCAGCTGCATCCGTTCTGCTGTTTTGGAGATATCCTTATACAAAAATCCATCGATCCATCTAAACATTCGCATTTATATATTACTAACATTTACACTTACGAGAAGAAACTGCATCTGGCGTAAAGCGATAAAAAGCAAAATCTATAGGCTCCTTTGGCTGTCCGGAAACAACGTGTTTTTGGATAGCTAAGTGATGCTTTCCGTCTTTTCCTAAAATCTTCTCGATCATCGTATTGAAGTTTATAAAATATAAACCTATAAAATATAAACCAATCACTGCAGTTAGTAGAAAAACCTCCTTAGATAAAAACGTTCACTGGTAGCAAAATGAGCACTAAAAACATTTAAAAATAGGGACCTAAAAATCATGAGTATTCCAAAAAATGATTACGTTTTCTGATTTAAAACTATCTTTATTAACTAAATTACAATTTTTAATCTGCTTAAATTGACCTTCAGAAAGGCAAAGGCGGGTCAAGGTCCTATAAAAAAGATTTGTTAGCCTTCAGTTTGTGAAAAAAAGATCAAATTTTTAAATAAGGAACAATATGTATTAAGTTTTAACCAGTAATAAAGCTGTTATCTTTATCTTTATCTTAAGATTTAACTATAAAGTTCATTTTTGACAGATAAAAAAGTCTTAATTGATGCGCAATTTTAATTCACTGAATATAGGAGTTATTTTTTTCGAGTCCACAGAAAAAATTATTATTTAACATATTTATTAAAATATTTAAAAATATAATACCGGCCATTTTCCTTTTTTATGTCTAAGAGGAATTATGAGATTTTAAATAATAGAAGATTTCTTGATTTACGACGTGGTTAAATACTTTTAGTAATAGCAGATAACCTCAAAATAAATGGTATTTTTTTCCAATTCTCAGTAAATTCTCCTTCGGAAAATTATATTAATCACTGTAATCTATACATTATGAGGAACACATCGATATTTTCTCACTGTTCACAGGTAAAAGGAAACATAAAAAAGAAATGATTTTTATAAAAAAAAATATTTGAGTTGAATTGCCAGTTTCATTTATTTTTCTTTTAAACAGCTATGATTTAGAAATAAGTTTCTAATGCACTTAAGAAACGTTTGTAATTTGCAATACCAAAATCTTACCTGTGGTGACTTTGTAGGTACCATTCCTTTTTAATGGCAAATTAACAAGTTCTCCTGCGACTTCATAGTGCCCTTGTATTATTAATGAAGGACATTTTATATCAAAGAGTAAAGTTGACAAATCCAAATTCAATCTAAAATCACACGTAAATGGTTTAATGGACAATAATAAAAGATTTCAACCTCTTTTTACATTTATTTTTGACGAAATCGTCGCTACTTACCTTTACCTTTTTTCGTTCTCGCCTACGTAATAAAAGTAGGTTAAAGTATTTATGAAAACTTTGTGTAACTGTTTAGGGATTACATCAGTAATATTTGTACGATAAAACACATTCAATCATGGAGACTAGGGTTCGAATCACACTATTCGTCTATCGTAAACCATAGGAATGGTAACAACAATTATTAGAAAAGTATTATAATAAAAATCTATTATCTTTTTTTTTTAATAGGAGAAGGGGACAAACGAGCAACGAATCGAAATCTTTATTTTTAAATATTGTTCGTTCTGTAAGTTATCTATATGAGATAAAGGCGAATCCACGTGCTGGACTTAAAAATAACAAGAAAAAAAAACTGGTAGCAAAAATTTTGGATAAAATGACAGAGAAGGATGCCGTATAAAACATTACAGCAAGATTTTTGTGAAAAAATCTAATAATTTTTGACATTAAAATGCGTATACTTACTTAATATGATTAAAATCACATCTTGCAAACCCTGTTATAGAGTTATTGGTGAATTTGTACGTAAGTCTTGCACTGTCACCTTCAAAGTCATTGGCTATTATTGGATCGATGCTTTTAATATTTAAGGATGGTATACCTCCTGATATGTATTTAAGAAAATGACTAGCAGATTCAATCATGCAAATCTCATCATTCTTCCTACATCGTTTTATATCATAATCTAAAACAAATAAGAACATCAAATTCTTCTTTATTTTTTAAATATTGTTCGTTCTGTAAGTTTTAAGCGTTTAAATCTTACTTCTTACTGTATCTCAGAATGTTACTAATATAATATAATAAACACGAAAGTTTAGATGGATAGATGTTTGTTAGATATCTCCGGAATGGCTGAACGGATTTTGATAAAATTTGGCATAGATTTAGAACATAGTCTAGAAAATATATAGGTTACTAATTAAGTTATTTTTACAAGACGGATAGTTACTGAAATAAATAAAATTTAATACTTACTTGAACTAGACTTTATCAGCTCGAATAGAAGACAAAATGAGAGCAAACAAATTTTCCACGAGCACATTATTGCAACCATATATTCTCGTTGTCCAAAATGAAATAAATGGAATACAGACATCATACAAGTTTCTTTGAATTAATTATTTTTTTCCTATCCTGGTCAATGAATTATAGTAATAAATGGGTATATATTGCATTTGCGTTTATGAGAACTTTATGTTATTTTTTATTGTTTTTTTTTAAGTATTTCTACCTTATTTAATTCTTTATCTTCCATAAATTATTTTATTCATGTTCATTAAAATTTTAAATGTTAACATTATCATCGAGGCCAGTCAATTTAAGGTAACAATTTGTATGGAGCTGAAAATTGCTAGGAATTTAGATAAATAATATACGAGTTTAAAGTTTAATCGTTACATCAGGATCGGTGACTCGTTAAAAAAGAAAGAACAGGATTTAAACAGGTAAATTTTTAATCTACACCTAACCCTGATAACAAGAAACCCCAGGATTTTAGGATCTTTGCAGAATCGATGAGGTCTTTTTACGAAATTTTAGTAATTTTTAGCTCTAAGCAAATTATAGATAATAGCTTTCCTACATTAACTTCGCTTAATTTGACCAGCGTATTATCATTACTAGTATTTTGTTTTTCATCTTTTTAATTTTTGTAGTTTATACCAGAAGTCAAAAAGCAGTTTAAATCGGGTATAGATTCTGGACATTTCTGTTTGAGGCCTTGAGTATAAATGTCCTTTGTAAATGTCACAGCAAACAGTACTGGTTTCATAGTCAACAAATATTATTTGCATCATAGCCTTCCTTTGTTTTAATTTCATTTATTGTTAAATATTGCATTTGGTCCAACTATTATTTGTTTTGTTTGCAGCGATGAAATAAATGTTAGATGTAGCTCTCATTTTATTGCTTTTATTTATGTGATTAAATCCATATTATGTAAAATTTAGTCTGAGTATCAGTAAATTCAAAACTCGTTTTAAGCTAATATTATAAAATGTTATAAACTCTATTTGTTTGGTTTCTAAGCAGTGTTTATTTTGGGTGTTTAGTGTGGGTTTGAGTTTTGGCCGGTAAATTGCGTGTGTGTAACAAAGTCAACACTTTTTTACATATTTTTAGGTTACAATGCGATAGTGTGAAATAGGTTTTACTTTTTAAAATAAAATAGTGAAATATTAAACTTTATTTAATTAACTTAAGAAAACTAATGAATAAACAAATTGTCAATCGGCGTAGTTTTAAGCAATTGGTTGATGGACTTTGATAGATATTTGAAGTGAACATCATGAACAGCGTCTTGAAATGGTGCCATAACTTCTTTATAATGTTCATGTGCAAATGCATGAGCAGCGTCCGCTGGAAAACAAAGATACTAAATTAAATAAACAGTCTCTAGTGAGTTTCGATTGCCGTGTCACTTACAGACATATATTCTTGTTCCTCTTTAATTCAAAGGTATTGTAAGGGATGACAAAATTTAAATTAAAACAGTCAACACTGTGTCACCAGCAAATACGCAGATATTTTAGTAGCTAAGACGTCTGAAAGAGGCATTTTCACATGAGAATGTTTAAGTAGACCGATTGTAACTAGGATTAATCTTTGCCAAATGTAACTAATCGTATCTCAGGACCCCGACTGGCCGCCGACCCATCGGTCGGCCCAGGTACCGCTGGCGAGATGCCGCAGAGCTGGATCTGTGGGAGTTACAAACGATGGACTGGCAGGAGAAGGCTTAAGATAGGCGACTTTGGCGATCTCTTGTGTCGTCAAGTAGTAAGTAAATGTAACGTTCGCGATGCAACATTAGAGCTAGTATGTATCTGATAATGAATAAAATCGGCATTATCTCATTCTTCTTAGTTCTTTTGTTTTCTTTACATGACTGGTATGATTCATGACGTTATGAAAAAGAACACCATTTTCTAGTAATTCAAGATTAGCTCAATTAGTGCTATTAGCTAGATTAGTGAATTAATTTCTGAATCAAAAAAGATAAATATATTGCAACAGACTATTTTATTTTTTATGTTATACTACTTTGATGTTATACTTACATAATTCTTTTTGACCATTAAATAAGTTGTCGTACTGAAATTTAATTGGTTCTAAAGCTTCAGAAGTGTGTTTGAATTTCTTTATAGCCAAATATGTTTTTCCATCTTCACCAGTAATTCGTTCCAAATCAAAGTCCACGTGTATCAAATAGATACCTAAAATATTATACATTAAAATATTTATGTTCACTAAATACTTAAGATTTTTATAGACGTAGAATCTGCAGCCGCTTTGAATATTGCACGAATGGCCA
Source organism: Papilio xuthus (assembly GCF_000836235.2). Lineage (NCBI taxonomy): Eukaryota > Metazoa > Arthropoda > Insecta > Lepidoptera > Papilionidae > Papilio > Papilio xuthus. Next base: position 5,558,492 of record NW_013531716.1, read on the forward strand.
GCTCTATCTGTGCAATACAGAGACCATTTTAAGACAAACGTAAAGTCAAAATAATTCCGCATTTTGTCTGATGAGTGTTCGTTTCGGATACGAAATTTTCATCTTTTTCTTCTTACGAAGGTTAGATTACATTAGGGGCTTATATAAAGGGCATGGGAGGAAGGGGTCGTATATTCAGACCCTCCGTGCCAATTGAAGGTGGGCAAACTATCTGTAACCTGTTATCTTGCTGCAGATGTCTATGGGCAGTATCGTTTCGCTATTATAGCGAAACACGATGGTCACCTGCTTATTTGCCATTTCAAATACTATGAAAAACTTTTTTTTATTTACCTGTGCTTGTTTTACCTAGTCCTTGCCCTTCTAAATGAAGTGATAATAGATCACCAGAGACAAAATAATGCCCAGACAGCTCTAACGCTGGACATTTCAAATCAAATTTTAATTTTAGAGAATCCATATTTAACCTAAAAACAACCAGAATTTCATATTCAAATTAGTCATGTGGTTCTTTGAGAGCTTGCGAAGCATAGTAAAATTAATTGCAGCCTTACTAATAACATAAATGCGAATATTTGGATGATATAATGGCGCTGATTTGGCATAGATGGAGAACATATAGACCACTAATAAGGTTTTTTTTAATACCGTGCGGACGGAGTCGCGAGCGGCAGCGAGTTAAAAATAAGGGAACGGAGAAATAAAATACTTACATGACATTTTGAACTTCACATTTCGAATATCCAGTCATAGTTGTATTTTTGTACGTTAATGTAATGTTTGGAAGTTTAATATCGAGTAAATCAATTTTCATTGGGTCTATAGATTCGATCCCCAAAGATGGAACACCTTGTCCTAGGATTCGCATCCCTATATTTGCTGATTTTATCATACATTCTTCATCATTTAATTTGCATGGAACGATTATGGAGTCTGAAATAGATTAGGTATTTATTGACATTATTTGTTGGAATTCATTGGCGCGAATGGCGCGCTTTCGTTATCAAGTGTCAGAACGATTCGTGATGGGACATAAACGTTGATAGTTTAATAAACTAGTGTTGCGCCGATACATCCGCACAGTGTCGAATTTTCTTCCTAACAGTATGTAGGCATAATAAAGAGCACTAAAAATCGTCGTGTATGTATGCGTAGATGTATGAATCGATAGAGGTGTGTCAGGCAGGGACAAATGTTCCTAGAGATGTGACTCTTGGATTCATAAAAAGTGTAGTGACATCTATCTTAAATATTATTAATAAGATGTTAAGATATTGGGTTACTAAGTATTATCTTACTAATATTATAAATGCGAATGTTTGGGTGGATGGATAGATGTTTGTTTGAAGGTATCTCCAGAGCGGCTGAACGGATCCCGTTGAAATGTGACAGAGATGTAGAAGATAGTCTGGATGAACACACGGGCTACTAAGTTTTTTTAGTTCCACGCGGTCAGTCTTGGGCGTCCGCTAGTTATAAATAAGATTCCAGTATAGTTAGTACAGTTTAAGTGAAATTGCGTGAGTACCAACGGAAGATTTCAAGAATAACTTACTTGGAATACTGTTTGCACCGAAAATGAAGAACAATGAAAATAAATATAAAATTAAACTAAACATTTTGAACAACTACCCACGTTCAGTATACTAGTTTCAATGAATTAAAATTTTGCTCAAATTTAAACCTATTTATGCAAAGTTATTATTTTGAATTTCATTAAGTTTTTTTTTTTACTTTGCAAAGCTATACATGAATATTTACGTACATAAGATTAAATCTTTATAATTATAATAAAAAAAAACATGGAATAGTTATTTTTCATAATTATTTATCTAAATATATTTTTCACACACACACACACACGCACGCACACACACAGACACACTTTCTCACATACACATAATCATACACACACACATGCTATCCTTTGATATTATTTGCAGTTCAAAATTACTTAGTTTAATGTCTTATAATATCACGCTTAGTTTTACATGATATGTACGTACTGTTATTTTGTTTATGGCTAGTGCACTCCTAGGCCCCGAGATACAGGCTCAGCCTAGTTCGGGGTCTGCAAGATACTTTACTGTATATTATTCTAACGTGTTTTTGTTAAATAATTTAATTATTATTTTTATATTTCGTGAGTGGCACACGGGTTTAGTACTTGACTTGTAATGTACAGATCCTGGGTTAGATTCCCACTATGTACCAATGTGTTTTTCGATTTACATATGTACATTTATCCGACGTTCTTACGGTGAAGGAAAACATCGTGATGCAACTGGCATATGTGTGCAAAAACTAGCACGTACTGGGCCAGCATATGGCCTTATCCCTAACTTAGGGTAGGCGCCGAGCCCCTCGGTGGGGACGTATAGTGAGTAGAATGATAAATTATAAACCTATGAACCAAAAGGTGTACGATTCTATAAAAAATTAAGATTTAACCAAGTTTTGTCTTTGCTGTCGCTTTCTTCTCCGATGTAACCGACGTGTATGCGTATTTCAGAATAGCTAATAGATACGGTTGCCTTTTTGACTTATTTAATATAATATAAACAGAAGTCGTAGGGAAGTGACACTTGTATTCCTGACAAATAAATTTTTGCAATAGTTCTATAGGTCCGACTTAATTACAAAATCATGATTTTACTATACATAGTACAATTTAACATTTATCAATGCGTCCTATTTATGCCAAAAATTCCGTTTGAATGTCAATGAAGAAAAAAAATTAGCAAAGCTCGGTCTTAGTCTTATCGCGGAGTCGTCGGCATATACAAAAATATTGAATATAAATTGAATTCGGTGAAGTTTTTTAGACAACGATAAACGTATACAAATTTAGGCTCTACCTCCGATCCCCGCGCAGTCGAGATAAAAGGAAAGTTTGCACAAAATGGATCGGCGGAGAGTTTTATCAGATTTTGGCTGAATTTGTTCGTGGGAATACACATTTAGGGAGTCTTATCTCGCAAAACTTTATATTTTACGCACGCTTTTTAATTAAAATATCTTGTTTATACTAGGTGTATTGTTAATGTAACGTTTAATCGAATTGAAAATGCTTAGACAAGTTTTGAAGAAGATTTTTGATGTTAAAAGTTTTTACTTTTGTATAATATTTTAAATAAGTTATTTCTTTTAGACTTGATTATTCCATTTACAAATTCTCAGTACAGAAAACAACACTAAAAACATATTACTAGAAATGAGTAATGGTTATGGAATACTAGCTGTCGCCTGCGACGCCTTCTGCTCGGTTTAAAAAAAGGCAATTAGTAGCCTATGTGTTCTTCCAGATATAGCCAACTTTTCCAAGATCCATGCAGCCGTTCTGGAGATTCTATCCTTGCATATATCTAAAGATTTGCATTTACAATATTAGTAAGAAAGGAAGAATTGAATACTAGTTAGTTTTAGACATTATTAGTTCGAATCCTTTGGCGTGAACAACGTGCTTTCGTTACAAAGTCCAGTGTCAGAATGAACAGTGAGGGGACACAAACGTCGACAATTTCGTAAGGCTAGTGTTGAGTCAATACACTGGCCCATTTCCGGATTTTCTTCTTAACACTAATAATAATTTTTAATGTACGCAGCATTGTTATAAACGTAGCCATTATATTGTGTAAAATTGCCAAATATTTTAGTCCTTTTTTTTTACTAAATTTTAGTCGGAAAAATAAAATGAATTTTACTCAAGCGCAAACTTTTTATCCTCGCTAAAATTATTTTATGTAAATCACGGAAAATAAAATTTTTACTAGTATTAGTTGACGTCATTTGACGAAGGTTAATTTATTTAGCATATAAGTAAGAGTTTTGTTAGTTTTTAAGCCAGCACCTTTAATGATTGCTATCTTTTACTTACTTATATAATACACTAGCAGTTGTCCGCGATTTTGTCAGTGGAATTAAAAAATCTAATAATAAATATAGCTTTTATATATAGTGAAATAATTTTTCAAAGCGGTTATGTCATTTAAGAGCCTATTCAATGCAAACAAACAATCAAATGTTAGTATATATATAGTATATATATATTTATCTATAATAAATTATGAAAAATATTGTCTAGTAAAATGTTATTTATGTAACAACCTTAGTATTGCTTAAATTAATCTTTTTTTCATATATGGATATTTTTGTTAAAATTAAGAATTAATAAAAGCGACATCTATCGGGCATTGGCTGAACTATTAAGCGCGAAAGCCTTCTACTTCGACAGAGCCTTCCGTAGTTGTGATTTTCATATTTATGTAACTTAATTAAATGTTATTTTATTCGTATTTACGTAAAATTATACGTTTGAATTATTAAAGCTCTTTTTAATGTTAAACTTTATGTTTGTAAAAAATATTACGACTCTTTTTTTAAGGAAATTGCGATAAAAGTCAAAATATTGATACATTAATACGAAGTGTTTTAAAATATTTTATTAATTCTTTCCTAACGCGTTCAATTGTAATACAGAAAGTTATATTTATTAAATTTACAGAAATTCTATAATTTTTTAAAACAGAAAACCACTTACATTTTATGTTAAGTATTATTCTGTCAGTACTTACTTTCAACCGCTGTTTGTTAAAATGGAACAGTTTTATTTCTGAAAGCATTCCATAATAAATTGCGGAATCCCATTAAATTCGTCTGCAAAAAAAATGTTTTTGCTCGTTGCAAGATGATGTGTGGCCTGCGTCTACGCACGTCATTGTTTGGTAATCCCTGTCGGTTGCGTGCCGACAAAAAATGTGGGAACTATAGTGTTCTTTTAAGGGATGTACTTTGGACGTAAGAATCGTGTCGATAAAGTGTCGATAATATCTGTCTGTGTGTACGCATGTTCTGCTTAGCGAGAATCCAAATTAAAACAATACTTACTCTTTCCAAGGATCATTGGTTGATCAACTTTATGAAAACCTTGTTAAACACAAGTCATCGTAAATTTTAATAAAAATTTATAATTGAGGAATTATTCTAGTGTAAAAAAAGGTTTTTGTAAGTATCATTGGATTTGTTTTCTCTATGATTCATTATAAATCAATTTGTGAACTTTACATAAAATTTAATATCGTAACAAATTTTAGCGTAGTGTTATCGATAACCCATCATTGTCGATTACAACATTGACGCGACGGCACATCACTATTTAGTTTGTCCCAAACTTAACGGGTCGATTCAACAGACAGAATAATGACGTGCCCACCTCCGGCCACCATTCAGGCCCACGTTGACAAAGGCATGGCAAATAGCCATTATTGCAGTTGTCGGGGGTTTCTATTAATATGATAGGGCAGGCGATTATTGCTGTAAAGCTTTGCAACAAGAATTCATGTTTGTTACAATATTCCTGTCACCGACCGTTAATTATGTTTGAGGATATTGTTTGTACAGTTCATGAATTAATTACATAATGTTATTTACTAAATTATCATAAGTAAATGCTCTTTAATAGTTGTTGTTATATTAGGGAGAATATAGTGAAGTCTATTAGTGAATTTATTACGAGCGTCGGTGGCTCAGTTATTAAGCACTTGACTTGCAATCTGCAGTCTTTGGGTTAAAATCCCGCCATGTACCAAAGTGTTTTTCGATTTACATATATATATTTACCCGACGTGCTTATGGTGCACGGTTACAACCTCCATATCCATGCGAAGAAAGGCAAAGACACGTGTGAAGTCAACCAACCCGCACCTGGCCAGAATGGTTGACTATTACCTAGGAACCGTTAATTTAGCGTAGGCTCCAAGCCCTTCGGTGGAGTCGTATGTTCAGCTGATTATGATACTAATTTAAACAAGCTTTTTAATGTAATAACCAGTGTCATTATTTATCCTTTCATTCGTAAAGTAAACTTGGTAAAAAATTACAAGGATCAAACGTACTTTTACTATACTATTCCTGCTGAATATGACATACAAGTATCAAATCCAGGTAAAGAATTAATGCTTGCGCATAAATCTTTAATAATGTGCAATGATCACAACAGGCAATAAATAAAACCCGCCTACTTTACAATGCCATTGTTATATTTGATCCTGCCCACTTACATGAGCATCTTTAAAATCCGCAAAAGTAAATTTTATAACGTCACAGCTTTATGAGAAACTGAAAAATTATACTACTGACGATTGAAGGGAATGAATGGAAATAGTAAAAGTGTTATATTTTTGAATTGAATTACGTAGTTTGCGGCTCAATTTAATGTAAAAAGAATGATTGTATTATTCTCAATAAAAACTTAGAAACAATTTGTAAATAAATATTTAATATAACTTTCTACAAGAGTGTAGTTGAAAAAAATCGTTGTCGGGTCCCAAAGCTTTTCTTACAGCGATTAATCCTCACGATAAGGGGCACAAAGACGTACAAATGTGTGCCGAACAGATTCCAGATCGAAAGCCGATAAACTTACTTTTAAAGTAGAAAATGGTTTTTGTTGTGTTACCTATCAGAGATCTCTGGAGGATTGTTTGTTGTAGCACGTGTTTTGACGGCGATTATGCGGCCATATTGCGGGTTCGTCAATACATCGAGACGTATGTTGTGATAGAATCAAATATAGATAAAAAATATTTCAAGAAACTGAATTATATCCAGATGAACATTTATTAGCAAGATTTAACCACAGAAACGAAACTAAACCTTAGCATTTTTTTAAGGAAATGGGGAGATTGTTTTTCTTATTTAATATTATAAATGCGAATTTTTGGATGGATGGATAGATCGAAGGATGTTGAAGGTATCTCTACAGCGGCAGAACGGAATCCGCTGAAATGTAGAACATAGTCTGGAAGCACACATACTCTACTATTTTTTTAATTGTAGCTAGCGATAGCTAGTACTTTATAACAGAACTGGAAATTAGGCAGTAGAAATGTATGTATATTATTAATTTATTTTGCAATATTTTTTAGTCATTATGGCATCTTATTAGCCAAGATTGCCTAAATTAAAAAAAAAAACTTATTCAAGAATAAGCATGGACTTCCTTTAACGTGGAAGCTTTGAATAAAAAAACAAAGTTTAACGGACATGACAGAGCAAGGGCGTTGCGTGCATTAATTGCTTGTGAGGACGCGTCGTGTGTGGTTATATTTGATGCATCACTGATCGGAATCACGATAATGGCCCAAAAACCTAGTGAATGTCTTATAAAATTCTCTCGAGGTTACGTCACGATGTCATTAAATGCCTTCTCTCCGTATTCCTACGCATACGGTGCTTGATTATCTAAATGCCTTTGATACAATTCAGGATTAGAGTCGAGACCGCCGCGGCCTTAATTGTTCATAATGACCGTTTTAAGATTACAGCGGATACACTATACATCCCTTTTGGGGTTAAGACGCTAACTTTCTTCAACACAATAGAGACATTACATTTGAAGAGGCTATGCTAGATTTTACGTTTTAAGCTCTGCTCTTTGGGGATAAGATGAACGCAAATTTACATGTATTTCTGTGTCAAATAAGAAAGCAGAATCCAAATTTTGTAGTCCTAGTTTTTTTGTCAATCATCATTATCATCATCAGCTCACTATACGTGCCCACCGGGGGGCTCGGAGCTTAGTTAGGGTGATTAGGCCATAGTCAACGATGCTGGTCCAATGCCGGTTGGTTGACTTCAAACACATCTTTGAATTTCTTCGCAGATATGTGCGAGTGCATCACGATGTTTTCCTTCACCGTAAAAACGTCGAATAAATGTACATATGTAAATCGAAATCGAAAAACACATTGGTACAGTGTGGGATTCGAACCCAGGACCTTGATTGCAAGTCAAGTGCTTTAACCACTGAGCTATTCATTTTTATCAATACGCTCATTTTATTCCTCACAATCGTATGTTACTGATGTTTTCTTAAGAACTTAAAACAATGCAATGTATACGTAACGAAAAAGACCGTATCTGCTAAGACAGATTTCCGATACTGCTCTTTTCACGTACCGCTTAATATTATTATTATGCGGTAAATACATTTTTGGTTAAAAAGAGTCCCGGGGATTCATTGTGCGAATATCCTTGCGGCTGACAGAGTGTATAAACACTGTCTTGGGGCCCATTGTAGTGAGCATTAGTGGAAAGGTCCTTTAATCTCCCGAAGACAATTTCACAAGAATCGTTATATCGTATTGTAAACAATGTTTGCACTCCGCTAATCCGCTCGTTCAATGGAACGAAAAAGATTCGCTTATTGTATAGAAGATTGTTTTCGCAAGTGCCCAAAATAAACATTCGTGAATAAAAACATCGTATAGAAATTATTTTTTAATCCTTGTTTTTTGTTATAATTATATTTATGTAATACGCAGACGTTTTATCTTATATATAAAATTCTCAGGTCACTGTCTTAGTTATGACACACAGTGACCTCATCCGGAACGGCTTGACTTTTACTTGACCGATTTTTATTAAATTTTATATGCGTATTTGGTAGGTCTGAGAATCGGCTACTATCTATTTTTTAATCCCGCGCGGAAGGAGTCGCGGGCGACAGTGAGTTGTTTAAAAATTTAGTAGGATTCGAATCAGTTTTTTTTTGGAAAGAGAATACATTTTAGAGATGTTGAACTTACATTAGTAAGATCAAAAGATTTATAATATGTAACAAAAATATATCTTTGAATAGTAAGAATGAAAGGGATAACGATAAAATGGACTTACCCGAACTCTGAGGTCGGGACTGGGATTGGGTAAGCGAATTATTCCTTAAGCCAGGCTCAAAGTATTCGCAATGCTAAAGATCGCTGTTTGGCGAAAGATTGCGTTGAAAATAAAAAGAAAATACAATATTTTTGAATTGAACTGTGTGCAGATAATTTTTAAACAACCTATTTATGGTTCCAATTTTTCTAATATATTGGCATAAAGACTCCAATCAATGAAATCACATATATTGTAATCATACTTTTTACCTTTATACAAGACTAGCTGTCGCCCTTGATTCCGTTCGCGCTAAATTAAATAAAAACATCATTAATAGCCTATGTGTTTATCCAGACTAAGTTCTATATGTATGCCAAATTTCATCGCGATCCGTTTAGCCATTCTTGAGATATCTTTAAACAAACATCCATCTATCCATCTAAACATACGCATTTATAATATTAGTAAGATGATAAATCATGTACATTTTCTAAAAATGTGAAGAGAGAAAGCATTAAAATATTAGTTGACTTCAATTGCTGTACATTGAATATTTTAATGTGACCATAATATATTTTTTAGTTTTATGTTTTATGTTGAACAGCACAATCTGACCTAGTTCATAACGACTATAGCTTTACTCAGTCAGTTGCTACGTGATGTTGAAATTGTTACGAGGGATTTTTAAAAGAATTCGTACAAAGTGATCTTGTACTACTTTACTTGAATGACCAGGACCTATGAAGGATGTTAGTTTATTAGAATTTCATATTTTTAATATTTCTATATTTAAAAAATTATTAAACTTATAAAATGTGAGTTTAATATATTTATATAAATATTTTAATATTTTAAAATATACGGACTAAAAGCAAACTTCAGTTCCAAGTGATCTCGTTGGTAATTAAACGATTTTTTACTAGATATTCGTTCAATAAAATATTTTTTTTAATTTTTTCTATTTTTAATTTGCGTGAACTAATTAGTATGTTACTCACTTTACTCGTCAGTTAACTTACGACCCAGTAAAGTAAAAATCCACTAGTTCGATAGTTCCTTAAAATATAGTTAAAATTATACATACCAATTGATACGCCGCCATTTTGATTTTTACGTATTGTTAGCATTTTCGTTACACGAATTAAATTTACAATACCTTACTTTCGCCTTATATGCAATTGGGGTATATTACTAAAGTGGTCGCCCCCGTATAAAGCACTCGAGGAAATATCGTCAATAGCCTAATGGTTAAGGGTACAGATATGCAATCGTGCAGTCGAGGGTTCAAATCTCGCCATTCGATTATTGTCGTAAACCATGTCTAAGCATAGAGCTAAGTTGGAATGGTACAAGAAATATTAGCAAATTAATAAAAATCTTTTAATATTTTTACTATTAAACTTATAAAAAAATAATTTATTAAAATTATTAAAATTTATTATTAATTTTATCATTAAAATTATGTATTGTTATTTCAAAAATTAATAAAGTCATATACGTACTAACTGTAGTACATTCATGTATTCTTGCAGTAAACATGTTTGCTTCAATATAAACTTCGCTATTTAGCAGAGCTCATTGCATAAATGCTATTACTAAAATTGTGTACTAGTTTAAGGTAATATTGTTGAATGAAATACAACGTTTGTACCGCGAATTCTACTGTGAAATTATATTCGTCCTACTATCACAGAAATGTACGTGCAGATCTCTATCGGTGGTAACGAAAGCAAATATTATGTCGCATATCATTATCTCTGTCTCATTATAAATTCCAACAATTGACATATATTTATCATCTCCTCTGTCTATAGATGTTATTAAAATGTTATTTTTACCATAAAAAAAAAATTCTTACCAATGTCGCAAAGTAACAATGCTTAGGGTCCTTCAAGAAGCGGCCTTACCATCTCCTTAAAGGACGCATTTGCAGTTCCTCCGGTGCTGCAGATGGGCGATTGTTGATCACCTCGGTATTCCAGACGCTAATTTACCCCCTTTAGTTATAATAAAAAGTATATCTGTTCTTCGTTGTACTAAAAATAAAGAAAATGTAGCTACGGTAGTGACTTTCAACTTACGAGTAATTTAGATGAAAATAATTTAATAAAAACGCGATATTTCATACTGTAACCTTTGTGGTAAATTTCATTCATATCTCTTCAGCTGTTCTAAAGTTTCTTTGCAATGAACATGCATCCTTTCGTCTTTATTATATTAGTAGGATATAACCGATTTCACCTCAAATAGAATTTCGCAAAATAAACTTGACTTTTTTATGTTACATTTGTTATACAGATAAAAGAGTATTTGAACATAATAGCACACTGGAGAGAAAACATAAAAGTTACAAGTTCTCCGACAAATTAAAGTAGTAAAGTCGGAATCCATTACCTCTAGGGCATTTCATGATCTTTATTTGTGTTGATATAAGATTTTTAAATTATATTTGTAGTGGTTGAACAAAGATTAAAATATAAAAATAAAAGTCTAAATGGGCCTTCCTGCAAGAAATACGTCCCGAAGGCCTAACTTAGTCCTTTTTCCTTTCCCTTCCCTTCGCACTCTTTTTTCTTATAAGGAAAGTATGGGAAGTCGAAGTGGATTTTCCGGATGAGAGAATGCATGGAAAGGGAAAATATTTGCTTTCTGTGCATCCTCTCCTTCGTCGATTAAAGGTAGACAACGCATATGCAATTGTTTATGTCTATGGGCAACGGTCACTTTGCTATTTCACCAATTTCAGGTGGCTGCTCGCTCGTTTGCCACCTTATGGAATAAAAAAATATGCACAAATACTAAATGATTCCAATTAGAAAGATATATTCTTTTAAAGTCATTGATTAGTGGATGTATTAATTGTATGATACGATAGTAAGGCATATATGAATAAATATATTAACTCATTAACGTAAAACGAATGAAATTGTTAGCTATTCTCTCGTTGAGAAATTACGAACTGTCACAAGTTCTTCAAGCGTGCCTGCAACGTTTCCCATCGTCTAAATGATCTGTCTATGTTGAAGCTTATTGTTCGGAGCGAGTTTGAGAGGCCGTCCCGAATATTGTCACAATGGGCCCCGCCGCCTCAGGACAATGAGTTTCGTTTAATTAATGGCTGAGACCACGAAATGTCGTCGTCTCGCTACGTCGACCTCACACTAGCATAGGAACTGTAATGGAGAAGGTTAAAGTTTTTTTTTTCCTTCGTAGTACAATTTTGTAGTTATAACACACCTTTTACTTAGGGAAGGCTTCGAGCCCCTCGGTGGGGACTGATGATGATGAGTCACACAAAAAATAACAGTAAATTTTGTCCAGAATATCATACAAAATTTATGTAATTAAATTATCTTTTTTTGGTTAAGGGAAACATTATGACGAAACTTCACGTGTCCGCGAAGAAATTCAATGATATGTTGAAGGCAACCGAACCATACTGGTTCGGCGTGGTTGACTAAGGTCTCCCTTGAGTTATCACCTGGGTGGTACGACAAGAATAATCAAAAATATTTTGTAAATACTGAAAAAAAATCATTTACTCCTACTAATAAAATAAGAGATAAAACCTACAATTTTTTAGAGTAATGCCTCCACAGTTTCTTTGTTCCGTAGTCAACCGGTTCAACACTTATATCGTTAGATTAAGATAAAACTAAAACAATAATCCTTTTCATTGCGTCTACAGTCCTTTATTTTATGGTAGTGTGAATAGGACAAGCCGCGTCTACATTTTTATTCGTAGGAAAAAAATAGCAAGAATTTTACTTGGGTCTTTATATATTTCATTGTTTACAGACTGGATACACTTTATAATTATTCTTTTGAATTATAGTGAATTGAACATAGATATATCTAACACCTGTGTCACGGCTTTGTAATTTATATGTAAAGATCTTACTTATATCATAAACTAGCTGTCGCCCGCGACTCCGTCCGCGTGGATATATAGAAAAACTTAATTAGTGCAGCCTATGTGTTCTATCAGGCTATGTTCTATACGTATGCCAAATTTAATCGAGATCCGTTCAGCCGTTCTAGAGATATCTTCAAACGCCCATCCATCCGTCCACATTACATCCATCTAAACATTCGCATTTATAATATTAGTAAGTTAAATAAAAAGCAGCTCTCAAGGCATAAATTCGAAAAAAAAATGAATAAATAGTATCCTATGTCCGTCTCCTGGCTCTAAGCTACCTCCTCACCAATTTTCAGCCGTAACGGTAAAGCAGTTCTTGACTTATAAATAGTGTAACTAACACCACTTTCTTTTATATATATAGATGCAGAAGATTGGATGGATGAATAAATGTTTGTTGGAAAGTATCTTAAGAACGGCTTCATGGATCGAGATGCAATTTGATCTGTTAGGAAGAAAATTCGACACTACCGGTGTACCGGCGCAACACTAGCCTTATTAAAATGTCAACGTTTATGTCACCACACTAATCATTCTGACATTTGATTTTGCACACACTACAATAGCTGTGAGTTTACTCGTAGACTCGTAGAGTTTACTCGTTTACTCTTGATATTATATCGTTGACTCCTACGTAGAGTATCGGCTCAGTTTGCAAATTCCATTTTTATTTGTATAATATACTATATTGTCATCTTTTTCTATCTTCATTGAAAATACAGAAATAGCAATATCTGATATATTAATACAAGTGTGTCTGTAGAGAAATTTCATGGTAAAACATGCTATTAGTTTTATTATAAACAAATCATTTAATCACAAGATACTGCAGACATTGCAGTTGGAAGTCAGAAGCGTTTGTAAATGCAATAAAACCTTTTTGATTCTGTATTTACGAGCCCTCGCTGCGGCTTCTTAATAAAGCAAAGGTGTTTAATTGGCTGACAAACTGCTCGCGAAGTAATTACGTCTGTGCTGGCAACGGTTCAAACAACGCGTCAATCTATTCGCTAATAGGGATGGGACACGATAAACCTATTAAAAGATAATTATACATTGACGAACTCCTGTTCGTCAAAGGCTACGAGCATTTTCGCCATTGATTAAAAGGGGTAAAAGCGAGGACTCTCTTGTTTTAACGAAAAGGTTTGGAACTATTCCGGTTATTGCAAAGGAGAATTAATCTACGAGGTTTTAGTTACGGTATAATATAATTAAGGTGCTTGATTTATGTTCTCTTTCGACTGACATATATCTATTAGTAGTACGATATTTTATATCCGTCTAATGTTTTTATATATACGATTCTATAATCTATTAATATTGAAGAGTTCTATTACATTTGTTAGTTATTAATGTGATGAAAATCTGGTCTTTTATTTGGCTTACATGTTTCCGATACTTTTAATTTATTTAGTGAAAAGGTACATCACTAGCGCTATAATATTCGCGTACCATCATGTGTCAAAGAACAGCTTCATAGTGGGCTGTCGCGTGCGGTTTGCTATCGCGCGGTGCTGTAAGCAATTGCCTTCATTGTTCGTGCCCCGGCGCGTGATGAGCTCAACTTCCACTTCGATTAGTTCTACAACGAACCGGAATCTTTACTTGATTGCACTTTTAAATTGCTACTTAATTATACTGAGTTTTTTTTGTTGAAAGTTTAGTTGTTATTTTCTGTCTAGACAGTTTTATTTGCGTGTTTAATTAAGGTAAAGTTTCATTCTTAGCATTATTATCTTGCCTACATAGTGGTTTCTTAATTATGGCAGCTATTATTTCCTTTTAGGCTGGATTATGTACGTTTTCTGGTATTTTTTTAGGAAGCAAAACTCTTTTAATTGTTGACAATCATTTTATTGATTATATGAACTGGTTATAAAATAACCCGTCTATCCTCCATGCGTTAACTCAAGGGGGAAAATTTATAAACACTTCCTCGTTTAGAATTTTTAACGTTTGTATGTGCGTGATTCTTAATATAGAAATATTTAAAATTTCGAATATATTTAAAATTTAGAAATTTATGTATTATGGATATTTCTTCAAATTAATTAATGGTCTTGTTGCACGTACGTGATAAAATTAAATAACTTCCTAATACCGTAGTTGTTTAGAACGCTTATTTCCAATTATAAACCATCATAATGATTGCGGTATGCGCAGACATTATCGGCTCGAATTAACACTACGATTAAACTTTAAAGTTTCCCCGCATTGGAGCAAGCGGGCGTCTTGAGAGTGATTACAATTGTTGCGTATTGATCGTACACTAAATATTTAACATAAAGTTTCGCTCAATAATTTATTGTTCGACGTTTACATTGTAAGCTGAACAATCAGCGTTCTATATCTATGCGTAATATCAGCATAATCCGTTTAGCCGTTCTGGAACTACCTTCAAACAAACATCCATGCATTCACACAATCGCATTTATAATATTAGTATGATGTGGCAAATGGGCAAGCGGCCACCTGATTTACCTCCACCGAAACAATATCAACACATTTACGCTTAGAAAGAACAGCGCGTGTTGCTAACAAGCTAATATAGGCAGATTGTAGTCAAGCGTGGTCGTAAAGACGGGTGAGGGCAGTGCGAGCCCTATTACGTCATATATCAAGAAAGATCTGAGATGGAATAAGCTGAAAAACGTAAAAAAAAATAAAACTAATTTCAACAAATCATCGAAACGTAAAATACAATCAAGTCGCACTCGAGCCTATGTTTTATATTGGATTGTTTGTCCTGATTTTATTGTATATTAATAAGATCCGTAGACGTTTGAAGGGGCGGAGTTATTAGTTTACAAGTGTATCAAACGCCCCCATTGTTTATTATTGACTCGATACTCGCGGGAGCACGATATTACTTTCCAACTCTTTCGGAAGTTTGCCCTCTTTGTTGACATCTGCCGCTCGATTATTGGAATTTCTGGAATGATGCCGTTTCGTAAACTTCTCTAATAATATTAATCTAACAATATTCTCCGTTGACTCTTAGTAATCATCAAACATTATCCCGTAATTGATTTTTACGTAATTAAAGATATAGAAGACTAGTTGCGGCCCGCGACTCAGTCCAAGCAGAATTAAAAACAAACGTAGTAAGTAGCCTATGTATTTTTTCAGACTATGCTCTACATCTGTAACAAAATTCATCAAGATCCGTTGAGCCGTTCCAGAAATATCTTGTGGCAAACATCCATCCATCCATATAAACATTCGCAATTATGATATTAGTAAGATAAAAACATCTATAGCTGACTCAATTAATGTAAGTCTTATCTTTCAATTAAAACGGGTTTCCTGTTAGGATTTAAACGCTTACCATTAGAGGTTTTAATTTAATTTAATATCAAAGGGTGGATAAATAAAAATACAAACGGCGAAGTGTACAATGCGTAATTAAAAAGAAACATAGGCGACAGTCGTGAGGTGCATGGTGTCTTATCGGCACGGTTTTAATTTGAGGCCGGCACGAGACACGCAAGCCGATCACGCAAACAAACGCATCGTCCTATGTTCGAACGTTCCTTTTATTTTTAAAATATATTTCTTTTTTTTTAATATCACGATCGAAACCTTTCGTCGCCAGTCCTATATAGCAACTGATAAAATCATACTTTAATGTTATCAAGGAATTTATTTTTTATGTTGACTAAATTAAATGGCTTACGCAAGATGTTTTAAAGGCTTAGCGGCGAATCACAGGACGTCATTTGTTTAAGTTTTTAATTGCAGGGACAAAGGCGGAGTTAGGAAATGTGATTTCACGTCACAGTTTTGTTTTTTTTTCAAAGTGGGGTCCTGGTCGCGTGACGGATTGTAAATAATTAGCTCATTCAGCCGTTACCTCCTGGGACGCTATCACGCCATTGTTTGTTTAGACGTGAGTAGTTAAAAATAATGTCTTCCCCTATCGCGCTTTTGTAATTTAAATAAAAAAAAAGTAATTTATGACTATTTCAAGTTGAAAGGAAACAAATACTTTTAAACTATTATGAACAATTTATACGCTTATTTTTGTGTTAGAAGTAAGCAAACGAATAAGTAGATTGTCGGTCCCTCTATTGGACCGAGGTGGGAAGTAACGACCCCTTGACGTATACAAACTCGTAATTGTAGATACTAGCTGTCACCCGTGACTCCGCCGCGTGGAATTATAAAAAACTGAATAAGTAGCCTATGTGTTCTTCCATACTATGATTTATATCTGTACCAAATTTCATCAAAAATAGTTGAGCCTTTCCGGAGATACCTTCTAAAAAATATCCATCCATCCAAACTTTTGCATTTATAATATTAGTAGGATAGCAAATAGGCACGCCACGAACAAGGATCTTCTTTTGCTTAACGCGGCAGTTCATTGCCGCCTCCACATACAAATCCATAGTACCTGCTTACCTAGTTGGTTTGATGTAAAGTAAATTAAATGTAAAAAATCCTAAAATTATAATCAATCGTCATCATAAAGACATTTAAAAAGGAATTCTTATTATCCAATTCTAATTCTAATTATCTTCGAAATTTAAACTATTAAGTGATTATTGAAACATCAGAGTCATTACGACTCCTATTGAGTTATATTTCGTTAAAGTATGCGACTTCAAAGCTAATCTGAGTCCGAGAGAAGGAGGTAACAGAGGGACAATTTATTGGTTCATTGAAACTTGGCAATTTCTAAGTCCGTCATTAATTTGAGATTCGCCACAAGCGCTCCTGATACCCGAAGCCAAGTTTCTCAATATTTGAGCCCCTTATTTGTCGCTCCATTGATTTACAATAACTTAATAACGGCGACTTTGTTAAGTGCCATTAAGAATTTTCAATGGATATCAACTTTTAAGATAAGAAATATTTGATTCTGCTTAGTTGGAACAACTAGAACGGTAACCTCCTAACTTCGGAACGAAGACCGAAAAACCTTTTCTGGTCTGGTTTTATTGGCTTTTCATAAATTAATAGTACTAGTAAGATAAGATAGTATAAATAAATGTTCAAGGTACCAACGTGGGCCTATAAGAAAATAACCAGATTTATCTTTGACTAACTAATTTCTAACTTCATTTAGCTCAAACAGCTGGACGTACTAGGAGATGTTTTACGACGTTCTATAGAAGATTTTAAGCTAAACAGGAGCAGGTTTCAATGGTTAATAAGTAGCCTATGTTCTTAGATTATGTCCTACATCTATGCCGAATTTCATCGTGGTCGATTGAGCCGTTCTGGAGATACCTTCAAACAAACATCCATCCATCTAAACATTCGCATTTAATATCATTAAGATTAGTAAGATATTCGTAACTCCAAGAAGATTTTCACTAATTAATTAAATTCAAAGTTCCTCAATCTGAAATGTATTCTAATAAAAATCGGAAAATATAAAATGAAATCGATTGTGTGTTCTCAGATCGCGTGCGAGTGATGGCGACGACTTCTGGGAGCTCTCGGTGTCAACTTTAATTGGACCAGAGCTTTTGCTCTTGTTCCGATGAGGTGCAAGATTGGACCCTCTTTATTTATGTGGGGTCACGAAATTTAATAACGTTAAGCTGTACAAGTATAAACGCCTCAGGATCAACGACAGCCTTACTGTCGTATTCAGTTTACTATTCTACTTATTTGTAGACGATTAAATGTCATGATTGCTTCTATACTGTTTGTTCACTAAACAATCATCACGTGACTAGTCGGTCACGTGACTACTCTAGTGCGTGGATTTGAATTTACGATATAATGGTAAAAAGCTGAACCTATCTAAACTTACTGAGTAATGATGTTTTGCAATAATTAAAATGGAATGTTTTAATTAAAGTGATTCTTCATTTATAAATTTACTTTAAAAACCCAATTAAATTCGTCCTAATTTAAAAGATATAGAATCAAAATTTTGTTTCAAATTAATATTATTTTGGATAGAAGTATAAAATATTTACATTACATTGTTTGCGTTTGCTGATGAATGAAAATATATTCTAAAGATATTACAGTATCGAATAATCTTACTCTTACAAATATCATAAATTCGAATGTTTGAATGGATGGATGGATGTTTGTTTGAAGGTATTTCTAGAACGGCCGAACGCAACTCATTAAAATTTGTCAGAAATATGTTTTAATAGATTCTTTAAGTTTCGCATATACGAAGTCGCGGACAACTGCCAGTCAAATAAAAAAAACAAAAAAAATGTGTATCGTGGCCTTAAGGTTACCTCTATTATATGCCTTCTGCAGATTTTGATTAAGGGCAGTACCATACAGATAATATTGGATATACTATGATGCAGGTGGGTCGTGTTTATAAAAGTGTCTAGGGGACAAGGGGTCGACAGGGCTGTGGCTGATAATTTATATTTGTTTTAAAAATGAATAGAAAATTAAAAAATATGACATACCAGGCCCTTAGAGTGTAAACCTAAATCAAATATGAACTTTAATTTATTAAAATTTTTGCGCGCAACAAAAAAGTTGTTCTTTTCATTTTAAATTAAAAAATCAGCCAAATTTAACTTTATTTATAAGAAATGTAACATGATTTTTATAATATTTAAAGAACCAGAATTAATTTCTAGTTAATTTTTCGTGTTAGACGGAAAAATCGTAGACGTTATTGCGATGTCTTCGCAAAGTCGTTGACCCCAAGTACCAAGTCCACTACTAGCAGTCTTCTAACTAGCTGCAAGGTTACCAAAAGCTCAACTTCTTCTTCGTATTCTTCATTACTGAAGGTCGTGCCTGTCCTGACCAAAAGCTCACTACTTGCTAATTTTAAAATCATTCGCGCACCATATTTTAACATCTGTGGATCACTGTTTGGGAACCTTTGGTCTATACTATGGTCAAGACTCATTAAATTACTTTTATTATGAAAACATAACAGTAATTGACCTATCAAGTTGATAGCGTCGTTAAATGATATATATTTTTATTGGTACAATTAAGGTTTCACGTAAATGATAGATGGCGACAAAATTTCCCCTACATCCCCCAAATTTACCGCTGTGTTGTGATGATATAAAAAAACATTGTTAACCTCATTCATGCAATTGTTATGTTCTAAACTATGTTTATATGCTTTAAAATGTGCTTAGAAATGCTTAGAAAGGAATACAAGGTCCAAATACAATTAATTAACGGACTTTTTATGACTACACGATTAAAGTGCAACTCATTTTTTAAATTTAAAAATTAATAAAACTAAACTTTAGAAAAATATCTAATAGTGCTTTCCTAGTATGATTGATTATAATTAGTACACAAAGTAAAGAAAAACTAAGATTTTAAGATGTTGGGGAAGAAAAATCGCTAATGTTACATTGGATAAGATTTTACAAAAACAAATTAGCTAAATCGATTAAATTCTTTCACTCGAACGCTTGCTTTGATGTTGCTCATTGAACCTGCTAAAACATTATGAGCAAAAAATCAATAGCGCGAATATTTTTAACGCAATCAATTGTTTTTGAAGGATCAAAACTAAATAAATAAAAAAAATTGGGTATCAGCTGTTTTTTATAATATATTTTCTTTCACTATTATTCTGGTTATAGATTCACACAAATTTTGGTCGTTTTACAATTTGATGAACCTATGTATTTAAATTTTAATGACGTCTATATTCGTTTATCAAATGATATGAACATACTAGTTGCTAATTTTTTTTAGACTTTACAATATTAATGGAGATAGTAAATATGATAAATTTAAATTTAAAAATGCAAATTTGAATTACCAATTACCACTATAACTCTTACTTATTACCATTTACATCCAATATGGCGGCGGAACGATCTAATTTCATGGCGCCTGGTCCATTCTACGCTCGATTAAGGAAGAGCAAATTGGGTCATCAATTTCTGGATCCAAAGTCTTTAGCATTTCTAAAGAATCTTAAAGCTCATGGGTATTATTTAGTTTGATAAGCACACGCGGTGTTAGACATCCAATATAATATAGAGAATTAACTTAAGCAATGAGTCTGAGTATAGGTTGTAGAAGCCAGTATACGATGAGCGATTAGACGAATTTATTTCAACGGGTATCCGATCATTCCGTATTACAGCACAAATATCTGCTAGCGATTCAGAAAAAATTGTATCAAATTAACAACTGGTTAATAATAATTTTATTCTACTAAAATAGTTACATATTAAAAGACAAACACAACGAAAACTCCACATTAAAACTTTTCTTATCTCTACACGAATAGAAGTTAAAGTTATTTTTTTTGTATTGTTTCTGTGGACCGTACTTTTATGTGTGGAGTAAAACATTCTATTACTAAAGTTGTATGTTTCAATTTTCATCACAACTATTTAAACTTACAAGTTTGTAGCTAAACTCGAAGTTTGGCAATTTCAAAATTTTATCAAACAACTGTTAGGAATCGTTCGTTCACAATTGGTAGATTTTTCTACTATATATTAAATTAACTTTTAAACGCGACGGCGTGTGTTAAATTTCACCGAAATCTGTTAATCCGTTCCGGAGATACCTTCTAAAAAACAACCATTTAGTCATCCATCGAAATATTCGCATTTATAATGTTATTAAGATATCGAAGACCAGGTTTATTATTACTCATATAAGACTGGTTGATTTGATTGTTAAATTGATAAATAGAAATTATAATTTTTTTATTAGCTTCAATAGCCTAATGGTTAAGGGTACGGGTTTCCGATCACCTGGTCGGTGGTTCAAATCCCGCCATTCGACTATTATCATAAACCATATCCTAGTACAAGCCTAGAGCTTAGTTGGAATGTTAAAAGAAATATTAATAAATTTACAAAAAAAATCTGCTAATATTTTAATATAAAAATAAAATAGACGAAGAATATTTGCATCTCATTTAAAAATATTGTAAATTTAAAATATAATATCAGAAAGAAATCTGGTAGCGAGCATTTCCATGTTTTATTTATCTGGAACATGTCAACAACGCGTCTTATCTGCTTACTCGTCATGACCTCCTTGTATCAAATGCAAAACTATAGCGATAAGATCAGGAGAAAGGTCAGATTCACCTGAATACTCTCTGACCTATATTTACAAGTAAATGGAAACCACTTTACGTCATTCACTGCATCTGTTGGACATTGAAAAGGTTAAGTAATTTCAAACCTTATTTACCTTCTCATTCCTTCTTTACCTACTAACGAGTACTGGGTCAGCACGGTTGACTAAGGTCTCGTCAACCCTAACGTAAGGTTGGCTCTGATCTCCTAAGTGGGAACGTATAGCGGGCTAATGATGAACCTTCTTAACTTTTAAGATAATTTTATATCAACGAAACAACATAAGAATAAAACTCTACATCACTATGTTAGGTCTTAGCCGAAACATAGAAGGTTAGAAGAAGTTTTATGTTTTGATTCTCATTATATCTTTTTCATTAATCTTATACCAAGAAGAGAATGCAATGATGTTAGATGGTGAAACAGATTGCAATAGATTGCACGTAGCCGCGGAAACAATGTAGGTGGCCAATATTCTCATATTTGCATATAAGTTGAATATATTTATTTGGGAATCAGGTCGCTTATGCATTCATAACACTATTGTTTATAAGTAACACATTTTTCTTACTTTATTGCGCGTAAACTCTAAAGTCGATTTAAATAATATCTTTAACTTTAAAGGTAAGCGTCCATTAGCCCGCGCAAGACGCACCATACGCAAGGGTTTCAACGGATTTTAGTTTGCTTTGTATGATTTTACATAGCGCTGCGTCCATTATTCGCACCACGCCGCCAGCTTCGAGAGACGGCATTTATCAACAAGCAATTCGTTGCGGGCCGTGTGTGCAGTGCGTCCTGCGCAGGCCTATGGACGCGTACCTTAAGGGTTTCCTTTATACGAATCCTCTTCATTGTTTTTAAAAGTTAAAGACATTTTCTTTACTTTACTTTCTATATCGCAAGTTCTGTTATTTTTTGCAGGTGTGGTACTTGGTTGAATATTACTCATCGTATCGATCGCACCCCTGAGTCTGAAGCAAATATTACTTTCATATTGGCAATTAATTATCGCAAATGTGCAAACGATGTTGTGTCGCTGAAGAGTGAACGGAAAGCATTAATTATACGAGAGGAAGCTCGGGGAGGTGCATCAAGCACTCGTTCGGAATCGTGCCGGGAACAAGTCATTAGCTAACTCTCCCCCACCTTACCTACCGCGGTGACTGTCACTCAAAACTGTCTTTCAACAGCGGTTGGGAAAGATAAAAATAATATTAAAGATCATTAGCGTTACATCAACGCTTTAAGTCGGGGGTGAGCTGAGTTATTTCGGTTAAGATTCGTTTTTTAAAAAGAACAAGAGTATAAGCTTACATTGCAATGTAAATCGGAACTTAATAAACGAAAATGTAGAAAGGGAAAGGAAAATTTATAAAGTATTTTTTTTTATATCATAAGGTTGCAAACAAGCGAGCAGCGACCAGGAACCACTAGAATAGCGAAGCGATCGTTTCCCATAGACATACGCAACTGCCGATGCGTAATTCGTAAGTAATACGTAGATAAATCTAATACCTTTCAACAACTTTAAATTTATGAAAAGCTAAACAGTAGATAATCGATATTTATTCGGAACATTGTGCGTGCTTAACGAAAATTTATCACAAAGTCAATACCAACCTTATAAATATTGTCAAAAAATATACCACCCAAAAACTAACATTAGCATGTCAATGACTATAATAAATATTAAAATAATACCGACAAATTAAGCAGGTTAGAAAGTTGCGTGACAAAACAGACGTGATTGTGTCACGTGGCGCGGACGTGCTTCCGATATCCGTGACACGCGTACCACGTCCCTTAGTTTGATATCAGATAGATGAAAAAACAGAATACTATGATTCAGATAAAAATGTCAACGATGCTTTATAATTAAATATAATTGGCCTCTTGAACAGAAATAGAACCTATTCATTTGACTTGCGATATAAAATTGATCCCAGTTAATCGTTTTAGGATTGCAATTAATGGGGCAACTGTTTTTTTAAGGCTAGGTTTCAGAAAGGTCACATTAAAACCCGTTACTATTTGTTAAGTTTAAACCAGATAGAGGTATAGATAATAGCAATAGATTACTGTAATATTTAATAGCAAATTTATCAAAAATAATTAACTATCAAGTTCACTTCAAAAATCATTGTCAAATTCTTATGATTTTTATCGCTTTGAGCTTCTACGAAACGTAAAATGCGAACTAAAGGTCTACCACTAAATATTTCTAGAAAGATTTTGTAGCGTTATCGAAATAAATTGTATTAGATATGTGAGTACATCGCTCTTTATCGGGCAGAAAGTACAATGATAAATCTCAAAGATATATAATTTTACGCATTCCTAATAGTTTCGTTAGTTACAATTTGGGATTTAGATTTGATTCAAAGCAAGAAATACGTGCTTAAATGTATCATTAAGCACGTATTTCTTGCTTTAAGAATTCGCTATTAACATGTCAAGCTTATACCACTGAGTATATTTAATTAATTAAATAAAAATAGTACGTGTACAACCGATTTAGAATCCTGATAGCGATAATGCGGTACGCGTGCCCCAGACGTGCCGGAGCTTGTCACGATTTGAGTTACTGCCAGCAACTTGAAGTTATTCTAACTTAAAGTTATCGTTTTAAGGTCACTATTTAAGTGAGTGGTTTGTTACTTATAAATTTAATAGGTTATTCCGTGACCTTAAAATAATAGAACGTACTCGTATGTAGAGTTAACTTATCTTTTGTAAAAAAAGCAATAAAAATTACTATATAAATGGGTGCTAAGACAAGTAATAAACTGATATATAAACACGGCTAAACACTCACGTATATTCGTCCGGTGGCGGCACCGACTAGTTTCCAGCCCATCGGGGGCCCTTCATCAGCGGTCGCTCACTCGACGGGCCTCGTCCGCGAAATAATACCAGTACCACTCATCCTGATGAAGGGCCCCCGATGGGCTCGAAACTAGTCGGTGCCGCCACCGGATGAATATACGTAAGTGTTTAGCCGTGTTTATATATCAGTTTAGTATAATGTCTCACAAGTACTAAGCCTAGTTTTTTACGTAAAGTAGATAATTTAGGAACACATTATAGTAAAAACCCTTAAACGTAGTACGTATCTATAAATCGCAATTATTCGTATAAAAACATCGTAGTATTATAAGGATGAATTGACCATTAGACTAATACGTAGGATATTTTCCTTCACATACTTCTAAAGCCATTCCATTTGGACGATAACCATGAAAGTTTTCCTTTAACATTCCAGTTAGAACTTTATCGTTTTTATTCACTTCGCCTTTATCAGCTAAAAGAAGCCTTTTGTCACTTTAATGGCGGTATTACGTCAGCTGTAATAATAAAATTGACAAATTCCTCGTCAAGGAGGGATATAAAAATGATTAAACTAATCGAATAGTCTCACCGTGACTTTGAGAATAGCAAATGGAAATTGACGGGATTATTAGTCTTGCACGGTAACAGCTCATCGAAGGCGTATTTCAATTTCGTCTAATGCAAATTTAATACGCTCCCTAAGGGTAAGGGTTCCAAATCGAGTTTCTTTGTTTTCCTCTACGAAATTCACCCTTCCTTAGGGCGATTTAGAGTAAAAAATTTAAGCACGATGTGATTGTATAATTGTTAAGCTAATTATTCTAGGGTGGGGCAAAACTGTGACAATTTAATCTAAATTAATTAAAGTTTGTTTACTTTAACTGCTTGTGTTTATTGTCGAACAATAAATTAAAAGGGGAAGAGGAATCATGTTCGCTTCAACTGTTTTCGGATTTTTTATTATTTTTTAAATAAATAAAACAAAAACAAATAGTTAAAGGTTGAAGGATTTCTGATGAGTGTACTAAAATAAGACACCTAAGGGTCAATCCTAATGGAGATTAATAGATGGAGATGGAAAAATAAAAAGGTAAATATTAACTACAAAGTTCGTTTGTTGCTTTCTAAAAAAAACTATGTCTCACATTAGAGCGACATTTCGTTCTTTACTACGAGAAAAAAATCGTTTAGATTTCGTTTGAAAATTTTGCAATAGCAATATATAATAGCAATGGATAAATTATAAAAATGGATTATTCTCTATTGTGGAGAAGATTATATATTGTAAGAGAATGACTGGAAGTTAGTCCGGAAATGTTCCGTCTAAAGATACGGATATGGAATCCTTGGAGGATACCAAAATATGGAAAAGGCTTATATTTTACCAATAGTCATGTAAAGCGTGTTAAAAAATTAAAAAGAAATAAAGGACGTACAATAAGTATCAACTAATATTAAATATATAACTTAACATTTAATTTATACTTGAATTTTACAAAAATATTAAACTTAATAAATAACAAAAATATGAATGAAAATGTAGGAATTAAAAAAAAATCTTGTGCATACTGTACTCTAATTCTACATGACATACTGCGCAAGTTAACTCGCATTGTTTCCAAAGAGGTTTTTGGCCTTTGTGACAAGAGATCGCCAATGTCGCATGTCCTGCGATGACCAATATCCACTATGGGTCGTTGCGACAGCCGAGTAAGTTTCCAAAGAGGGATCTTATCTGCATTGTCAAGCTTTTATTGCGGATATAATGATGTCTAAACATTAATGACAGGACGAGTAGTTCGCAAGGATCGAAGTCGAGTACCACATTTGTTTATTCGAGACCCCTTCAACCTTTTTGTAGGAAAGGGATGGATTTACGAATACAATTTTGTGTACTTTGGTTAAGGTATTGTTGAAAATATTTTTGTTTTTATAACGCATAAAAACTATTTAGTATATTAAATTGAGAAGAAGAAATAGATTTCTACTTCGTTTAGTTAAATTTATTTTTTATTTACATTTGGAGTGTTTGTATGTAATATGAAAAAAACATATTTCGCAAACATTATGTGTGCTTTACTTATAAAGAAAATCCAAGTTTTAAAATGTTTGCCTGTTTGTCTGTCTGTCTGGACGGATGGACCGATATTAATGTGAAGGTGATGGGCGCGGGAATATTTTCAGGCTCCATTTTTTTTAATTCCACGCTGACGAAGTTGCGACTCTTAAATAATTCTAACTCTAATTTTCGAATAAATAAGCCGAAAAATTGTTTATCTTGCGATGTGAAATATTTAATTGTTAAAACACCTTTAGTAGATAAAAACTTTAAACACAAATTAAGATAAAAACAATAGAAAGATTTTTATCGCTGCCAAAAAAAAACGCATTAGTTGGGGTCGAAGTGATAATGCTTTGTTTAAGCAAAATATATTTTCACGAAGAAGGTAAGGTAAGTAATCCCATCCGGTGTTACGTATAACCCTTCAGGTGAAGACGGCTTATCGGTTCTTTCAAATACTCGGAACAATTGTTATGACGTCATGTTTACCACAACTTTGGATGTTTTGATGGGTCAGACAGTGTAAATATTCAATTCTAGTAAAAAATCGTTTTATCCTATTCTTTGTACTTCATGAAGTTTACGTTCACACATTTCTTAGTAAATTTATAATAATTTCGCATACGATTTTTTGAGTGTTTAAGCGAAATAGTCTTTTACTTTTAAATTGCAAATTCTTTTCGGGTATGGTTTCCAATGCACTTGTCACATTTAGGACTCAAAAGAACGCAATATTTTTAACAAAAAAAAACAAGACCAATAAAAGGAAAGAAAAAACAAAAATTGACATTTGAAAGAAAAGAATTATCATCAACGCGTTTAGATTGTTATAACAACGCGAGCCTACTCTGCGTGTCCCAGCAGACATGGCTTTTCCATTCATTCTCAGCTGCGTATCGTCACAGATTTCAACTGTTTGTATTAAGCCTGTTTCACATTGTATACAAAAATAATAACATCGAATTATAAAAAAAAACGTTTTATTATTTATACTTATACTATTTTTATACTGTTAGGAAGAAAATACGAAAATGATCCAGTGTATGTCAACACTAGAACACACAACACTTCACTATTCATTCTGACGCTGGACTTTGTAACGAAAGCACGTCATTCGCGACAAAGTATTCTAAATGTCTAACAATACTAACGTACTAGATGTAAACGAAATGAATGATGAAAAAGAAAAAGCTTAAAAAAATATTTTTTTTTTATATTACATAATATTATAATATATCATAAGGTGGCAAACGAGCGAGCGGCCACCTGAAATCGCTGATATAGCGAAGTGACCGTTGCCCATAGACATCCGTATTTGCATATGCGTTGCCTCCCTTTGATCGACGGAGGAGAGGATGCACAGAATGATAATATATTCCCTTTCCATGCATCCTCTCATCCGGAAAATCAACTTCCACATCCCATTCTTTCTTTATAAGAAAAAAGATAGGAAGGAAAAGAGGACTAAATTAGGCGTCCGGGACGCAATGACGCAATCTCCTTTTATTTTTTTTTATTTTCATATTTAATGCGTAAATAGGTTGATATATTAAAATACAAAGGTTCACACTATAAGTTGGAATATCCTGTTTACATCACATTCTTATTGACATCACACATCATCACAATAATAAATGTTGTAATGTTTATAAGATTATGTATGGAAACATGCCTTTATACTACGATGGAACATTTTAGCTAAATTTGAAATTTTATTTCGCAGGAAAGTTAGACATTAAGCACTGTGTCAGTTAAATTCGAGAGTGCTTTTATGAGCGTATAGAAGTGATTTATGTAAATGGGTCGTTCGCTTTGAAGGAATCTGTAGAAATCCCCCTAATATAAGTATTGTATGTACCTACAGCTACACAGCTCAGTAATAAAGTTACGCCTATCGTCTTGCGATGGGAGGAACAGACGCCGTAAACGTCTAATTAAATATTAAGGACCAAGGAATCTTCCTTTACTTTGTTCTTGGAAGGTTTCTAACATATTTACTTGACTTACTTACTAAACACCAAAGTACACCCTGTATTTTTGTTGTAATTATATTGTTATTAATGTTGTACTATAAACGTTTTACAATAAATTTTGGAAATATTTAAAATAAGCGCCATCTATGGTTGAGTAGTGAAATCTAAGAACTTATGTAAGTTTTGTCTGTCTTTTTAAAAGTTTGTAGTATTTAAAATAATACTTATTGCAAAATTAAATAACCTCTTTTAATCACATAATGGTAAATCTTTAAAAATGAATTATCTAAAAATAAAAGAAAATATACAAATTAAATACGTTTTATTTCCAAATTTAAATTAATAATTTTGTACTTTACTACTTACTAATAATTTTTAACTAAAGTAATTTATATTTTTTTAATTATGTGTTAAATGTAATAAGTAATCAAAGCTTTAAGTGTATTATTTAAACGTGTGTTACATTCATATCTCTACGAAAACTTTTGCAATGGCTTCCATTCCTCACTAGATGGATCTGCCTGCCTTTGAGTTAGATATCGCAGAGCTTATGCGGGGAGCGGGTGCAGGGGGACTAAGTTGCGCGTTCCATTGCCACTTCCATGAGTTAAGCGCTCCGCTTGACAGTCGCAACCTAACCGTGCCGCGGACAGGACGTACCACAGTCCGCGCCGGTATTTATCACACGCTGTGAATATTTAATAGACACAAAAGTTGAATAAAGTGTTATCGTGAAAGCAGGGATGTTAAAATTTATATTTGCAATTATCTCAGAACTATATACGCGCTGCTGACATTGGACTTGAAGTGAAGTGAAATGTTACGAAGTTTTTCTTCAACAGTTAAACGTGCCATGTACTTTGTTTCGGAAATGGTGATATCGACCCACAGGGAGTGTTTATGAGACGTTTGTTAGTGAAATGAAAAATCTGTGATAATGTACATTATAGCGACTGTACTCTGTGCGCTTCTGCACGCCGTATGGACTGTGCAGTACGGTTCGGACAAGTGTGCCCGAGTTTCCGGCACTAACGTATTGTGCAAAATACGGACCCTCGACGGCGACGGCAGCAGCATCACCTCAGTGAATTCCGATACTAGTATTTTATCAGTAGAATGTAACCATCTTCTCCTTTTTGAAAGTTCACTTCGAGCTCACTACTTTAGTTCAGTTGAATTCCTTAGTGAGTTGTCCATTACTAATTGCAAGTTGTTACACATACCCGACTACACCTTTCAAGATGTGAACAAACTAAAAAGGCTAAAAATTCGTTCGAAGAATTCCGAATGGAGCCCGACCAAGAACATGGAAATATCTTTGAACGCTTTCAATGGATTGTCGGAACTACATTCGTTGGATCTTGCTCAAAATAACATAAAGTTCATTCCTTCCGGCGTATTTTGTGCGCTGGAGAATCTGAATATATTAAATTTAACGAACAATAGAATTAGAACAGTCGGCCAAATTGGTTTTGGCCAGGGTTGTGGTTTAGGCATGCATACTTTAGACTTGAGCTATAATGAAATTAAGACTTTACCCGAAGAGACGGAATTACTTAAATTAAGAAGTCTGCAGCATTTATATCTACAGCATAACAACATCAGTGACATATCAAGCGAAGCGTTTAATGGTTTGACTTCTTTAAGAGTTTTGAACATATCACACAACCGTCTACATACGTTGCCTGAAGGGCTATTTTCCAACGCAAAAGAATTAAGAGAAATATACCTTAATGAGAATTCATTATTTGAATTAGCCAGAGGAATATTTCACCATTTAGAACAACTAATCGTTCTAGATTTATCAAGCAATCAATTAACAAGTAATCATATCGACGACGGCACTTTCAAGGGACTGATCAGATTAATAGTTTTAAATTTGTCTAACAATGCCCTAACAAGAATAGATGGAAAAACATTTAAAGATTTATTCTTTCTACAAATTTTGAATTTGAAAAATAATTCCGTTGGATACATTGAAGATAATGCATTTTTGCCCCTGTATAATCTTCACACGCTTAACTTAGCGGAAAATAGACTTCACACTATCGATGAGAATTTATTTAACGGTTTGTTTGTGTTAAGTAAGTTGACTCTTAATAACAACCTACTTGTCAATATTGATCGAAAAGCTTTCAAAAACTGCTCTGACTTGAAAGAACTGGATTTAAGCTCTAATCAACTAATGGAGATACCCGACGCATTGTGGGAACTTCCTTTCTTGAAAACGCTCGATCTCGGCGAAAACCAAATATCCGATTTTAGAAACGGCACCTTTAAGAATTTAAATCAGTTAACTGGGTTACGCTTGATTGATAATCAAATTGGGAATCTGAGCGTAGGCATGTTTTGGGATTTGCCGAGCTTGCAAGTTTTAAATATTGCAAAGAATAAAATACAGTCTATAGAGAGAGGCACATTTAGCCGCAATGGACAACTGGAGGCTATACGATTGGACGGCAACTTCCTGTCGGACATCAACGGTGTGTTCGCGACGCTCGCCAGCCTGCTCTGGCTAAACCTGTCGGAAAATCATCTAGTGTGGTTTGATTATGCGTTTGTGCCTAGTAATTTAAAGTGGTTGGACGTTCACGGTAACTTTATTGAACACTTGGGCAACTATTACAAGTTGCAAGATGAAATACATATAAAGACATTAGATGTTAGTCATAATCGTATTGTAGATATAGGGCCTATGGCCATTCCTAATAGTGTAGAATTGTTGTTCATAAATAATAACTATTTAAATAATATTCATGTGAATACGTTTTTCGACAAAAAGAATTTAACTCGTGTGGATATGTATGCAAATGAAATTGTTAATTTAGAGTTGAATAGTTTACGCTTGTCTTCTGTGCCGGGTAACAAAACTCTACCGGAGTTCTATATCGGTGGCAACCCTTTTCAGTGTGATTGTACAATGGAGTGGTTACCGATAATTAACAACATGACTGCCATGAGGCAGTACCCTCGTGTGATGGATTTGGAAAATGTTTTGTGCAAAATGACAAACACTCGCAGCGGAACTCATGTGCCCTTAACTAATCTTAAGACATCGGACTTTCTATGTGAGTATGAGACTCATTGTTTTGCTATATGTCATTGCTGCGACTATGACGCGTGCGACTGTGAAATGACTTGCCCTCACAACTGTACTTGTTATCATGATCCATTGTGGAACACTAATGTTGTTGATTGTTCTGGACAATCATCTTTGGAAATACCAAGTAAAATACCGATGGACGCGACTGAGGTATTTTTAGATGGTAACAACATAAAAGAATTACAAAATCATGTATTCATTGGTCGACAAAAAATGCGATCTTTATATGTTAATAATAGTAACGTTGATAACATTCAAAATAGAACGTTTGCAGGTCTTAATTCTTTAGAAATTTTACATCTTGGAAATAACAAATTAAAAGATTTAAAAGGTTATGAATTTCATCAGCTTAGTAGTTTAAAAGAGCTTTTCTTACAAAATAATCTTATCAGTCATATCGCAAACATATCGTTTACTTCGTTAAAATCTTTGGAAGTTTTACGTCTTGAGGGCAATCGACTTGTTGATTTTGGCGTTTGGATTTTTAATAACAATCCAAATTTAAAAGCATTATCTCTCGGGAATAATTTGTGGTCTTGTAAGTGTCGCTATTTACAAGAACTTACAGCATATCTGGCTGAAAATGCACAGAAAATTGTGGATATAACCGATGTATGGTGTTGGAACGGAGATGCAAAGCCTCCACAGAAAAAGGAACTAAATTTAAACGGCACAGCCTGCAGTGATTATTATGCCGATAATTCAGTTATCGGAAACATGTTAGTCTCGAACTACGTTCCCATGATGGTGTCGACTCTCACTGGGTTTATGTTAATTTTATTGGCGCTTGTTGTATTATTTCTTTTTAGAGATTCTCTTAGAGTATGGCTTTATACAAATTGTGGCATTAGAGTATTCTCATTTGCTGGTACGTTTGAAGAGAATGAAAAATTATATGACGCTTACGTTTGTTATAGTCCTAAAGATGAGGAATTTGTCGTGCAATCATTAGCAACTGAATTAGAAAACGGTCACCCATCCTACCACCTTTGTTTACATTATAGAGATATCATAAAGAATCATAGTGAACGCGATATCCTCCAACACCATGCCGAGGCAAATCAACAGTACATACAATGTGCCCCGCCAGTTGTCGAAGCTGCGGAGGCATCAAAAAGAATAATACTCGTTTTAACAAGAAATTTTATGCAAACAGAATGGTCCCGGTATGAGTTCCGACAAGGGT
The DNA here is from genome assembly GCF_000836235.2 of Papilio xuthus. NCBI lineage: Eukaryota > Metazoa > Arthropoda > Insecta > Lepidoptera > Papilionidae > Papilio > Papilio xuthus. The sequence continues at coordinate 5,591,248 of NW_013531716.1, forward strand.
TACATGAAGCGCTTAAAGGGTGCATTTATAAGTTGGTGCTAATAGAGGAATGTTCGGTAGTAGCGGACGCGCTGCGCGACCCGGATTTACGACCCTACCTTAAAACGGGATCGTGCCTACAATGGGGTCAAAAAAGGTTCTGGGAAAGGTTGAGATACATGATGCCGGATGTATCACACCAGAATCATAAGACGCGAAGTCAAGGTTATAGAAAAAATATAAATACTTATACGTTAGACTCTTCAGTACCTAATGGGAATCGAACATTGTCTTATCCTGACAAATCTCCTGTATTAGGGATCGCGGGGCAGGGAGCGAGTGCTCCTCCCGAATATAGTACGGAGGTTAGACAGTCACCTTCGGCTATTAGGCAAACGCAGGCGGTAGCGTACGGTCCAGACGGTAGACCGATATCGGATCATATCTATTCGTCGATTGATTCAGATTATTCCTCGCTAGAGCACGGTATGACGGCCGGCAGACGGCGTGAGCTGCGCCAATGGCCGCCACCGCCGCCTCTGGTGGACACGGGTAGTGCCGTGCAAGCTTACTTAGTCTAGGGGGCCCGCGCCCAACTTCCAGTCACAACTATGTAAATATGTAGATGTTTATATTAGCTCGCTGTAAATATTGTAATTATTAGTTTTAAGTGCTATACCAAAATTTTAATTAAGAGAAATAATTATTGCCTGTTCGTTATCCTGTGTATAGATTTCATATTAAAATTTTAAAGACTGCTGTAGCATATGATTATTGTAAATAGCAAGAACAAGTGATCGTACTAAATTAATATCTGTAATATGCCGTTATTTATATACTATGAAAATAAAATGATGAAGATTTTTATATAAGACTTTTATTCACACAAATACCCCTTAATTTCTATTATATTGTATTGTCAGAAGGCATTACATAATTAGTAGTTAAAAGTTTATGTAATAATATCTAATACATAACGTACAATTGAAATAATAAAGGACATATACTACAGAGATCTAGAGTAACAATTTTTTTAACATAATTCATGTTTTTAATTCCACTCATAAACTCTTATATTATTTAAAAATACTGGTCGTTATTACTGTTAACATTATTGGTTTAAAATGTAATTAGTAGAAAATCATTTACTTAATACCACAAATATTAGTAGAAAGCGTACATAGTAGTTTATTTTTGCATAATCAGAATAACTCTTAGTTTTTCAATTTACATAAGTTGTTAACTTTCACGTTAGTAGTCAAAATGCAAGTTATTGCGAATGAAATTCTTTACTTTTAAAATTTACACTGATGTAAAAGTGTGCGTATTGCATAAAGATTTTTCGAAACATGAATATCATAGAATGTGACCTCTTTGTACGATTATATAGAGTTGAATATTACTTTCATAAAGAGGTTAATCTCTAATATTAATAAAAAACACAAGTTTAGTAAAAAGTTTTTTTTTTCACGTCTCATTTTTGAGATTTATTTAATAACAAGATTTCATAATTAAAGATTATGGGCAATAAAACAAAGAAGTTCCTTAAAGCAATAAGTATATTACATTACAAATATGTATTTATAGATTGGGATTAACATTTTCTTGCCAAAAACTTGGTAAAAGAATACTGATGACTCCAAGTTTTTTTTTGTTGAATGGTCATATTGAGAAAAGATGCGCGAATTCCTGTGACTTCTGGTAAGTATATATGCCATTGTGACGCAATTTTAACAAAAATATATTTGTATGTTTTAAATCTTACTAATATTATAAATGTGAATGTTTGGATGGATGAACCGATGGATGGATGTTTGTATCATATTTGACAGAAGGTATCTGCAAAACGATGACATGGATTTCGTTGGGATTTAGTCTGGATCAAAACATAGGTTACTAATTTAGTTTTTGCAAAGCCGCACGGACGTCATCGTGGGTCAGCTAGTATTGTGCTACGTGGTTGTTATAGAAATATTAAAAATGGTTTCATTTGAAATGAAATGAAAATCCACTGGGAAAAGTTCCTGCATGAGGCATGAATAGATCGCAATTGTTTTGTAAAGAACAACAAAAGAACTACGCTTATTGTGGTACGCTAGGAATAATGTGCTATTTAATTAAAACTACAAACTTGACCCAAATTAAAATAAAATGTTTAATATTAAGATTCTCATTATTAACTAGCTGTCGCCCGAGATTCCGCCCGCGCGGTATTAAAAAAAATATTGGTCGCAGCTTAATATCGTATAGTCTAAAGCCTTCCTATATAAATGGACTATCCAACAAACAAACAAAAATTCAAATCGGTCCAGTAGTTCCTGAGATTAGCGTGTTTAAACAAACTCTTTCGCTTTATAATATTAGTATAGATTGGCATAGTATTCTAGAATGCGAGAGAAGGTTCGTATCCTAAAAAAATTAAATGTAAATAAATTTTGTAAAGCGTAATTTTTTTTATAAAATTAGCAGATTTTTTTGTAAATGTACTAAAATTTCTTTTACCATTTCAACTAAGCTCTAGGCTTGTGCTAGGATATGGTTTACGACAATAGTCGAATGGCGGGATTCGAACCCCCGACCTCGTGATCGGAAATCCGTACCCTTAACCATTAGGCTATTGACGCTTCCTCTATTTTAAATTTTGACAGAGTTCAACTTATTATTTTATGTTTTGGCATTTATTTTCCAATTTATTTATATTTTTATGTTATTTTGAGCGATTTCCGCGTAATATTTATTTAGTAGAAATATCTGCAAGTTTTTTTGTTAGTTAAACCTTTCTTCGAGTTTCGATACTAATATTAAATTTCAGTATAGATAAATTGAAATATATGACTATTCATTGAAATTGGTAGAGCCAAATTGAATAATTTGCCATAATCGGAAATTTACTTTGGCTCCGGTCCAACACTGGGGACCTCTTCCTGTTTTATAGAGAAACTGTTCAGAATTCGCCTGTAATACAAATGAGTCATCGCAGCGATTATTATGTGGACAAGGCGGTTAAGAAGGTCTTCCTGGGCGTATCTTAAAGTAAAACATACCAATTTGAACTTTATTTTCATAGAGTTACAATATGTTTTTCCATGATTAAGTTTTAGAGTACTTGGATTAATTTACTACAAGTGTTTTGAAACTGTAGGCTATATTTAGAGTTGACAAATTAAAAAAATGTTAAAAGCACTTATGTAGAGTAAGCAGAGGCAACTGTTGTCTATTTTGCAATATATTTTTGTTGGCAAAAATTTCAATGGCAGAAAGAAATTAAAGAGTCTCAAATAAAGCTGATCATATACCATATAGTAAACACAACGGAAATTAAAGTTATAAGACGAAGCACTCGATCGGTAAATTTAGAGAAAAATTTGGAAAAGAAAATATTATAATAAAAGTTAAAAATAAAAATGAAAATAATTAATTAATGAGAAAAAGAAAATATTAGCACACACTATTAGGAAGATATATTTACATCTGACATTTTAATATGATAGAAAGGAAGAATAAAACATAAAATATTCTAAATTTAAAAATATAAATGTATTTAATAAGTCAAAAAGTTTAAAAAGGTCCGTTTGTATCAGCACATATAGAATACCTAGGAAGAGGTTAATCATTAAAAATTTCTATTAATAAATCTTATTTTTTTTATATTTATCAGAAACATCAATTACAAGGTTAGGCGCCGATTTACAAAGTTCACGTTTAGTAGAGACATAAAAATAATATGCTTTTTTCCACTTCGGTCACCGGACGCGATATCCGCCGTCGCGCGTGATCAGAGTAACCTCTCGTAGTCCAGCGGCTTTGTATAAACTGGACGCCACTACTGAATACTTAATTCACTATTAGCTTATAAAATGTGTGCTTTGACTAACAATATACTTATAATGTCGAATTATAGTGACAGTATTATGAACTTTTCTTTGACAGTTTAAATCCGGCTACCGTGTAACCGTGGGTATTGACTGCGGAAACAAAAGAACCATAACATGTCGTTATCTCTGTTTGTTTTCATAGAGAATGCAAGAGATAGCAATACAAGACTGTCGCTTTAGTAATGCCGTGAAATTCTACTGTCGTAAAACTAGTATGTAAACCTCAACTGCTAGTATTTTTATATTTTTTCAACTAGTCTTAGAAAAAAATAATATGCTTTTATACAACTGTTTATACAGATAAACTCAAAGGTTATAATGAATACGGAAAAAATCGTAAAGTTATTGATACTTCTCAGTACTATAAATACAGTTAAGGGACTTAAATCGTTCTAATAAGCATTCTTGGATTCGAAGAATACAATCAAAAGAATAAATCAAATCGTAACCAGAAATGTTATTTCCAGGAAAAAGAAATTAATTTTATTTTTTTCAATGGATGTCATTAGAAAATTTAATAAGTTAATTGTGCGGAGTCAAAGCAGATAATTTACAGCGTACAGTCGAACCTTGATAAGCGAGAGTCCAAGGCATCGCATTTTTACTCGCTTATAGAGGTTTCTCACTAAACTGAGTTTCTCTTTTATTCTTCTTCGATTGTGTTATTTTTATATATTTTTAAATTTTGCCATATTAATATTATAGAATAAAATTGTTGCAACTAAGCGTGGGAATGACGGTATCTATTTGTAAAATGAAAACACTCGTATTTGTGTCTGACAATTAACATGAATTGTGTGACATTTTACGAATCAAAATGTTTGCATACGGCGTTGACACCTGCGACAAATGTTGGCTTTACCATTTCTGATATATCAACAAAGCTGTAAATTCTCTTAAAAGTTTATATGACACGTCCGTCTTTAGATGATACCACAATCTCTTCATATCACGTAAATGTTAAATATCTCACATGATATTTGTCATTTAATTCGTATTCAATTTATGTTATTCCAAATACCAACTTGTAAAGTCACGAAACGGATTTTGGTCTTCAATGAAAAGACCGACTTGACCGAGAAAAATCAGACCTGGAAACCATCGTTAACTAAGTTAATCTTATTAATCAAAAATATATTTGTGTAGAGCAAACAGTAGCTTGACTACGGTTTCGAAAGTTCGCTAGTATTTTGACGATGAAGAAAATAATAATGATAATATATGATACGATATGACACTACAGTATATCATGAATCACCAACACTATCTCAAAGGTCGCCAATGCGTTTGCGTTCCTCTGGTGATGTCCATGTGCGTCGCTGAACACCTCGATGTTCCTGCTGCTCTTTTGCTTCTTTCTCTGATAAAAAAATGAACATCACACTTTTATAGAGTTCGGTTGTTGTATGAAATTTGGCAATAAAATTCGTTCCTCTTGAACATTAAGGTTGTGCTTTCTCTTGGTGGTTTTGAATTTTTAAAACCATGCATTATAATGCCATTGCAATTCTGTCACAGTCTAATAGTTCGTGGCTTCAATTGGTTGCTTTCACTTTGAAAGAAATTACTCTAGATTTTAAAAAATCACACAAACTTTTTATAACCACAAAAATGTACGCTCTACTCTTTTTGTATTGTCATTAATCTAAATATCTCAGTCAATAATTATATCTTCACTAAGTTATTTAAACAGCTTTTGTGTTCACAGTTTTTATGCGATGTTCTGTGTACTAGCTACAATTAGTTTATTTTGTATACCATCGACAATTTTATTTACAAGGCAACAGAAGTTCGTTAAAGTACAATAAAATTTTAAGGTCATATAGTACTAAATCAATGCGGCCAACATCAAGGCAGAGGCATATTTTTGCCACGTCAACAACTAAGTAAAACAATTGGCCATAAAATCCATCGTACGTGTCCCTCACAAAAAGAGAAAGCCCCGGGGTCCATTCTAATGTCCCGTTTCTAAGAACATTATGTCTTATTTAAGACACGACAAAATAAAATCGCTCGCGCCGAAAGAATAAAGCGAAATGGGCCATAAATGCCCGATGGAGCTAAAGACAAAAGTCGTGGAGCTACCAGTGCAGAAATATTTGGGATGTTGTAAAATGCGCCTCAAGTTTACTGCGACATTGTATTGCGTCTGTAATGGTTATTTTTTCGTCATTACTGTTTTGACAAGAGCTTCTGTCTCATTAAAAGGCCCCCGATAGATATTTAAGTTCGGTAATGTTTCACTTCGCATTGTTCGTCCTGCTACCTGTTTTGTGCTATTGTGAATTTGTGAAAGGCATTCAGTTACTACTGTTTGGAATGTTATCCTTGACAAAGATATCTTAGTAATTACTTTATTCTCTGAAATGTATATGTTGTTAGTAAAAAAAATAATTTAGAACAATAAAAGCAAAAAGGGCAAACACTATGAAAGATAGAGAGTTACTCGGCTTTTGATTTAGCCCTCTTTTTATAAGTCATTGGCATTTCACACTCGTTATTTATAATTTCCGGAGTCAGGAATCATAACGATTAGATAAATAAACGCAGACGAAGTTTCATCGAACACTATTCTCACATTTTATAAATGATAATTTTTTCTTATCATGGACATAACTTTTTAATTTACAACCTATTCATGCTTTAGTGGATATCTAGAATCATATGTAATCAGTAACCCATTCGCACGCACTAGTGTGATAGCGCCGGCAATTATTTGACAAAAAAGTTCTGAAAGGGGTATTTTTTTTTAGTTTTTTGTAGCACGCTGTCGGCGTATTACAAATGCAGAACCGCCAGACCAGAACCAATGCTCGGCTCGTACATACAAACACCAAGTTTTATAGCGCAGTAGCGAGCTTCGTGACGTCCTGTTTACAACCCCTCCCGCTCCAAACGTTCGGTAGCATTCGGACGACATGAAATAAAATTTAATTTGCCCATTGTCCGTTTTTTCCCCTATTGTCTCTTCCACTTATGCGTCCCTTATTAAAGGCGTTAGGGAATATTCTAACACATGTCTTTGTCTATTCATAGAGTTGGTTTATTTGAAAAGTTCGGAAACGCTTGTGTCCCATTGCGTCATAAATCATTGGAGTACTCCTGTTGCTCGGCTACCGAAGTTAAAGTTAGGCCGTTCGTTTTATTATTCTTTTGTTTAAAACTTTTATTGGCGCGGCCATTCCGAAAACTAATTTATTCAGGGCTCTGAATGGTAACAACCTTGGAACTTATGCCTACTTTCCAAACGAGATCCAATTTGCTTCTTGTTTTACGTTTTTTCTCAATTCTATTCTTTCATCTAATAAAACGGTAAATGTTTTTACGCTAGTAACCTAATCGTATATATTGTTAAGGAATCCATGTCCTTTTTACTAGTACGGCGAATACAATTCAAATAACGATTCAGTTTCCTTACAGTTTAAAAATTCTGTATGTTTAAATCCAAAGAAGTATTTTTTTAGAACAAAGTGTTAATTGTATCCAGAGCGAGCCTATTAAACTCTTATTAATATACAAAGATATAAGTTTTATCAAGCCGAATAACAGGCACATCATTCACAAGACTTACGGCAGCTGTATTAGGCCAGAAAAAATCCACATTAAAATCTTATCGATGCTCGTTTAAGCACCGTCTCGCCCGAAATGGTTATTTAATGTGAAAAAATTATAGAACTCTTTCTACTCCGAGGTTCTGGTTATGACTGTCTTAATTACCGGTTTTACAATGATTTATTGTCTAACGCGGGAATCATTTTTAAAGTCGGACCCAATGACGTATGACTCTCCTAGGGAACAGGTTGGGACGCCGCCGGCTAGGAGCCAACAAATAAGTCGCTTAATAACTTTGCAGTGTAGATCTGCTTATGTTTTGTTTTATTTAATATCGGTCATCTTTTTTATGCCTGGCAGCAAGGAACCTGAAAATATAGTAATTAATATTTATTTAAAATACTTATTTACGTAAATATGTGCTAAATATCTAGGTAAATACTATATAAAGGAAATGTTCATTGTTTTTAGTTAACAAGAGTCATTATTGAAAAATATCAGTTGTAAACAAGAAAAATACAGGTTGCTTTTCTTATAACAGAAGGTGGTTTACCTCAGCGATTATCGCTATACGTCAACATCGCAAAAAGCTAAGGAATTCCTGATGCGTTGCAACTATAGGAGGTAAGAAAGCAATCGAGGAAGTGATGAGAAAGTTGCAGTAATAATTTTGGAATTCCTGCCGTTTGCAATAAGCTTCTGGTATTTACACAAACATGTTATCTTATAAAAGCTATCAAAGCTTCTGAGCTGTAACAAAATCTTGGTCGTAATTCCAGAATACATTCACAGAAACGTTCTTTCTATCGATGAAATAATAGGTATAATAGAAAAATTTAGTAGTTACTAATATTATAAATGCGAATATTTAGATGTTGATGGATGCCGACGAATGTTTGTCACTAGTTATCTCCTGAACAGCTAAATGGATGTGACTAAAATTTGGTATAGATATAGAACATAGTCTGGAAAAACACATAGGCTTCTTAATTTTTTCGCTAACACGGCGCGGACGGAGTCGAGTGCGACAGCTAGTTAAATCTCTATAAATAATCATAACTAACCTCATTACCCATCAAAATGGTTGCCACTTTCATTCTAATAATCTTGAGGGCGTCAAAAACGTGAGTCATGCATGTCAACTCCGCAGTGTCACGAATCTTATTAACTTTGTGGAGCGTCGCGTCGCGTGCAACACTCGCTCTGCGCCCGCGCCGACTCCGGTTTATAAATAATAGTCTAATGACAAGGAATTACCGTGTTCCACCGCTGTAGTACAAGGCTGACCCGCTGATACTCGTTCATTACAACCGAGGCCTTGGAATGCACTTCTATGGACGGGATGCTACGGATTTTATTTTTATTCTGTTTAGTTGTTGTTCGAAATGAGTCGAACATTTAGAAATTGATATATTGACACTTTAAAACTGTTGATTAACAGTATAAACGAAGTAAAATAATAAAGGAAATATTTAGTTAATTATGCAATTTATTTTAATCATACAAACAGCTAGTCGCCCAATGTTAAGAAATTAAGTACACCAATATTAATCCTTAGACCTCAACATTAAGTCTTTACGGCAAAAGATCTATCTAGTGTAGTATACGACATATGCAATGCTTAACACCGAGTGCATTATTTTTCATATACAATTTAAATTATGTTAAACCTCTGTTGTTAATTTATCCAACATCGTATCCTCAAGAGTATATCATAAAAAATTCCAAGCACCCATTTAAGATAAAGCAAAACATCGACGATCAAACAATTAACGATTGTTCTGTTCTCAAAGCTCCTTGCCTTACAAGACTATGACGTCAAGGGATCGTATTACCACACAAGTGGAGGATTATTTATTGAATCAGTACGCAACGTACAATGTTAAAACAATGTTCTTATAGGAGTACGCGTCGTTAATTACAAACAAACACGGCGAGCTTGGTTATGACGATAGTAGTCAAAGAGCCAGCAACGAAATCGTGTAACGCAATTTGTATGCAAGTTTGTGAAGTCCGAATGCATCATAAAAATCAATGGACTGAAACACGAGGCTCTAATTCGTTAACGAAATCAGAATATCGCCCATTGACTACTGTTATCCAGCATTTATACTGACAGCTATAATAAAAATGAATTGAACATGTGTATCGTGATAATATAAAATTAAATTAATACCAGCCGATTTTGTTTGTTTTAAATTGTGTAACTGTGCTAATTAATTTCAAAAGAGTTTTATAAAATTGTAAATTAATTGTTTTTGTACATAATACAGTAGTTCAAATAGAGGAGATGTTATTTTTTGCATGTAAGTAACTGGTGGTAAATAATACTGACAATAGCACAATGCTGGAAGAATAATAAAATATATAACAGAGACTTATACAGCTACAGTTTAGCATAATGGTAAAAGTTTTGACGTGATGTTGAAGTAAGATGCTTATAAATATGAGTTACGTTTGTCGTGACTAGCTCCGGGACTATCTCTGCTATTGTCGGTGCTTCTGTTTTAGCCTGAAAGGACTATTGTCCGTCGAGAATATCTCTCGCATACTCGCTATATGCTTGAACATGCTTTGATGAAAGTAAATTTATGCAGCGAATCTACCACTACAATGTAATGCACTATTAGGACTTCTAGTTTATTATGCTTATGAGATATAATTCAATTAGTGTTGCTTCAATAAATGAGTGATTTGTGACCCAGAGGATTAATAGGTCGTAAGAAAATTAATGAAATGTTCTTTAAAACTCTTTTTTGTTTTGTAACTAGCTTCAATTTTTTTAATTTGACAATCATGTACTACTGACTGTCTTGACTACTTCTTTTTTAATGATCAACGTGGCTAAAATTCTTAATTAATTTTCATTTTAACGTAACCTTTTTCTTTCTATTTACGTAGATACTCTACTTTTATATAAACAAAGATAATCCAGGGCTTTATTAATGAGAGGTCAAGTGGTATTTATTTAGGGGAGAAGTGATGCGGGCTAAAAATAAAGTAGGTATTAAAATTGTTAGTGTACTCTTTGAAATCATAGAGTAATAATATTTTTGTAATAAAAAGTATGCAGTTTTTTAAAGGAACATGATTTGGTTAGAATATAAGGTCTTCGGATTTGATATTGATACGTTTTGGTACACGACCAGTAGTAATTTAAGCTTATATTACGAGTTGGAATCATGGAATACATTTAGTCCTTGTAAATGGTTGTTCAGGTTTATTGCTATCCAGTCGTTTAAGCTTTTACAGGGCGTCTGCAGGCCTATTACATTTCAGATTACATTACTTTTATAGTCCGAGATGTTGTAAAGATGTAAAGCCTTCTGTTGTTTTCTCGTTTGCGACGTCTTTAAATTGTTAATACGAGACTTGATATAACATTTTAAAAAATTACTACGTGAATTTAAGAACAATCCTACTGTAGAATTTCATTGCTGTGACATTTATTAATAATTTGTGTGATCCCTTAGCATCTTCCTACACGAGGCAACTACATGTCGACTGTATAGATTTTCGCCGCCATCTTGAATATCGCAGCGACTTTCATCTTGACAAACAGGTTGCGGACTGGTATTGACAACTTATCTGTGTCATATAACATTCTAAAATTAAACAATCTATTTTATGGAATTACATAATTGTCTAATTTTTTCTTCATAAAGGCATCTCAATATCAAAAGTATTTTTTACCGTAATCTTATCTTAATCAATCCCTTAAGGGGTATTCCGTTCACGTGAACTACCGAGACAGAGTTTACTGCATAAAGAACACATATAAGGCATGAATTTCGCTTAGCGCCCGTGGCTACTGCCCTTTTATAGCGGAAGGAGAATGCCGCGTTAAACATTTTTGTGATTGAATCGAGATAAAACTATCTAGGAAGCTATTTGTGCGGTTGAAATGATATTTTTGCTCGTACATACAAGGCTTTGACACATATTAGTGCTAGTACGGAGAACTTTATCAATAGAATAGGGAATTATGATTTATGGATCGCCATTTTTACCTGACTGGAAGACGGGTAATGTTTTTCACGTGATGTATGTTTGTTAGTTTCTTTATGACCTGTAGTTTATGGCTTGTCGATTTTGAAGAGTGAGGTTTTATTCGATTTGTATTTTTTTTAATATTATAGGGATAAGGTCACTTGGACTTGGTTTATTGAAGAGACGGGAAAGTGGATTCCTGCGTCCTTGACCCCGCTGAATAAAGGCAGCGAACGCTTCGCTATTTCGGCGATTTAAGCTCGTTTCCCACCTTATATAATTTTTTTTTAAAATTATCACTTGGTATAAAAGTGGATGAACTTTGTTGTACTTGTGGAATTAAAAAGCTTTTTTGAATGTTAGTCATTGGACTAAAAGTTATACAACATTAGGAGAAATTTGCAAAGATTTCCCACCAAAAGTGACCGCTAATCCCACACTTCGATCTGTTTGTTTTACAACATAACAGGAAGAGTTAGCAGACATGTTTTATAACAAAGAGAATTGTCATAATATGCCATTTCTCTCAGTCCCACGATACTCAGTGTATTCACAAAGAAACAGAATTTAAGGCAGGATTAAAAGTCACATTAAATCGTTTTAATAGTGGTAGGCGCCAGCAACTACAGCTGCACGAATAGGCCGGCTAACCCGGTGCAATACCACGTCCACACAGAATACAGGAATCAAATGGAAGTTATTCCGCGTTTCGATTGATAAGTGTGTGTTCCGGAGGCTTAGTTTAGTCCTCTTTTACTTTCCACCCAATATAAGTAAAGCATGTGTAGAGGCAATGGATTTGACGGAGGACGCATAGGAAGGGGAAACATTCTCTTTCCGTCCGTCCGTCCGCCTCTTCCTCGAATGATTACAGGCAGGCAACACACTTCACTTGGCCTTTCGGTGAATTGAGTTGGCCGCTTGGTCGTTTGACACCTTATCATCATCATCATCATCATCAGCTCACTATACGTCCCCACGGAGGGGCTCGGAACCTATCCCATTTTAAGGGTGATTAGGCCATAGTCAACCACGCTGGCCAAGTACGGGTTGGTTAACTTCACACATATTTTATCTTTGACACCTTATAACATTAAAAAAAAAAGGGAAGAAATTATTATTTTAATCTGTTAATTACCTTATCATAATGTAAACTATGTATTAACGAAGGCTATCATCGTTATACATAATCTTGCTCGGCATAGCTATGCAATTTGCACGAACGCTTTAGCGTGCGGTCCACTCAGTATAACGGTTTCGCTATGCGCCGTAGGAGATACCGTTTATAAGGAAATGGTCGTTTGTTTTATGAATATGAATTTATAATATGAAATATTTCGGGTACGGTAAATTGGTACAGGTAATTTAAATATTTATACGTCTCATAACGTTACTAAAATCAGTATTTCTTACATACTTGTTCTATTTGTTGTAATAAAACGTGTTGCCTTCTCATTTATTCTACTGAAGAAAACTGAGATAAAAGATTTTGTAAACCGTATACCTACGGTTAGGTTAATCAACATACAATTAAGATAAATTCTTCTACGTCGTATTATTTAAATCTTCTTCTCTTATTTTATCGAACGGATATTCAAATACAGATAAAATATTGTAGTCATAAAGTATAAAGAAAATATAAATAAATATTCTTGAAATAAAATCACGAACGTCCCTTATCGTTTATTCATGATCCAGAGACATCAACATACAAAACTCTTTCATTATTGCAAAAATCTTATTTACATTGTAAATCCTCGCTTGGTTTATTTAAATGACAACATATACTTGAGAAATATAAGAATATATCTTGTTTAATATTTACTTTGATAGTCTGATATCGAAAATCTCTCGAGGGCTTCTATTCGTTGTATAAACGGTTTTATGATAACATATTCTAAAAATGAGACGAAGTTATATCTCGTTGTTGCAGCGACTACTATTATTATATTATAAAAAATAAGTATATTTTATGTAACTTTCTCTAATTTTAAATTTATTAAATACAATCAAACGTGGCGAGAAACCTCTGTAAGCGAGAATCACTGTCCGGTCCGACGGACTACCTTCATAAGGGAGAAACTCTGGTTAAAGAGAAACATTTTACGCGAGAAGTCTCGTTTATACATTTTCAACTTTAGTATAAAAATTCAATCGCTACTCGAGAGTTGGAATACAAGTTGTAGAAATTTTTAAAGGTTCAGTTTTTGATAAAAATTGTTTTAACAGTAACATTTTTGAGTTAGCCAATGTCAGCGTGTTTCATTTTGTATTGTCGATAATATTAAGTATTTGTTTAGGAATAAGAGATACTTCATTGAAAGATAATTGGCTTGGTTTTAGATTGCGTGCCGTTCGGACGGTTGCTCGAAGAAATCTGACTTGTTACTATGATATATTCGTTGGGGTCTCGCGTTTAAGCGCGTGATAATATCGCGACATGCCACGAAGCTAGTGTCGAGGTTCCTTACACTGAAAATAAATAATGCTAAACGATTTCTATTCCCCCGTCAAGATTTATCATTTTCCTTTGTCGTCTCTACGTTTGTACTTGCCTATCACGATATTGTACATTCTGCGCTCACTCTTTAACTCGAAAGGCAAGTTAAGGATGTTTCCTACTTCGAAGTAAGAAATAAATCTTATTATTTCTTACCATACAAGATAAGAAAAACTGACCACCTATAATGTTTACATTAAATCTAAAAAGAAACAATAAGTTTTATGGTCATAACGAATCAAAGCATTTATACGCAATGCTTCTAGTTTTTTTTTAATTGTATAGATATGTTTCAAACAAGTTCCTTAGAGTAAAAAAGTCAATAGCGCCAACTTCGTAGTTTTATAATTTCAATAACTAAACGAGAATTTCTTTAAATTAATCTATCACAGCTCTAGGTGGTCACATTTGTATGTTCGTATCGATGGAAATTGTAAGGTGACACCAAAATCAGTTGCCGAATGCGTTGGAATGCAAACGTATCAATAATCAAACTGTTTAATTAAACAAAGCCAGGTGTGCCACCAGCTTATATTACTTCCAACGAATTGCTCCCACGATTTTATATTTACGATTAAAGATAAGTGATTATTGACGCAAAGCGACGAATTGCGACTGCATAGAGAGGTCACAGTTTACTGACCCTTTGACAACTCTATGCCCTAGGATATATGACGAATGCGTTTAAATCACATACAAAACGTAATGTTAATATTACTAATATTGTCACCGATAAGAAGACAGCAAAAAGAAAAGCGAAGCCTTATATTCTAAGAGTAAACATGAAAAGGTCATCATGCTCTTTTGTATTCAGAAATATCAAAAACAAATGAAGCATTCTTTATAGTTTTTGACAACTTAGTAACGAAATATTAAACATAGAAAATAAATTCAAACACTCGTTTTGGCAATCGAATTCTATACATTTACATCGTTATAGTGATTTAGAAAAGTAAAACACATCAAAGTCTCTATGTAGTATGATTATCTTGTCAATACGCGTACGCGAAGCTTTATGTTTACCCGTTATAATCGCCAATTGTGCTATCCAGAGATACAATGTGTAATTACAATGTATCCTTCCTGACAAACCACTGGGTATTACGTAGTTTCTAATCAATAGAACCTCGGGGTAAAACGACTACAGCTGATCACAAACATAGACTAGGCGAGCAATTTCACTCTAATCATAATGGCCGATTCAGTTTAATGCCTTCATCGCACACCTGAGCCAGGAAGGTGGTCTTGAACGAGACACAAGATATATCTTAGATGCAGTATCGAAATGCGCCCATAAATATAGCGGCGTAAAAATTTGTTGCTGTAAACTTATAAAATACTACGATGTAAGTACGATAAATATGCTTTTAAAACTTTCTTGTAAGTTTATAATGTGTTCTTCTATCTATGTTTAATATTTTCATATCTTACTAATATAAATGCGAATATTTAATCGATGCATGGATTTTTGTTTGAAGGTATCTCTAGAACAGCTAAACGGATCTGGATGAAATTTGGCATACATATAGAATATAGCCTTGAAGAACACGTAGGATACTAATTATGTTTTTTTTTATTTATTAAGGTTATATTGTTAAATAAATAATGAAAAATGTATAAGCCGAATTGCGGCATTACGCAACCGTCACCTTCATTCTGATCAATGATGCTATTTAAAAAATATTTTGTGCAATCAATAAGCTGATTAATAAAATTAATATGTGAGCACAAAAACGAATACAATATTTCGCAGAATATCTCGAGTACATTCGGTAGCGATGGCGCGCGCGGGGCACGCGAGCGATGCGCCCGTCTCGGTACCGCCTCTCACCGGACGCTCACCAAAGAGTATAAACATTGTATTACGTAAAAACTTTTTAGATGCATCAAAGAGTAAATTTTAAGAACATAAATTTGTATGACAAAAACATTTGTTTTACTTGAATTATTAATTTAATCAGTAATAACATAGAATTATATTTTAAAACCAAACACCATTTTTCTCATAACAACATTTCAACTAATTTAATCGTCACTTAGACTTACTTCTACATTTTTAATTATAGTATTTAAGTAATTAAATAACATATTACTGTTTTGAAATTCCTTCATAATATTAATTTTATTTTATTCTATTACTACTTCTAACATGTAGGTCAAATTTTCAAATTGTTACATTTAGTACCTAATTCACCGTCTATGACAAGGCGACCGACCTTGGTAGTACTTCCAAGCTCCCCACCATTGCGCTAGCGCAGCGGTTCATCTACATAATTACTCCAAGCTCATTGGTGACTATTAACCTCATGATAATTCATGAGTTCGGGCGGCGGCCAGCTTAATTAATACCATATCATGTGGGCTGTCAGATAAGACGTAATGAAAGTTTTTTGTAATTTCTCTTATAAACATACAAAAGGGTTAATAGTTATTTTAAGAACTCTATTAATTGCTTTTGCCTATCCTAACCGACAAATGAACCTCTTAAAATATTTACCAGCACTACGGTTTTTCTACTTTTAAAATGATTATAACTTTTTTTTTATATCGATCCGAAAAATTTTAAATTTAGAAAGAAGTATTTCCGAAAAAGGGGTTTTAATATTTGTGGTTATTTAGAAAGCTGTTTTTATAACACCGAAAAAATACGTACATTTAACGTTTTAGGTTATATACTGTCCAGGAGATCAAACTCTACGCAACTCGTTTAAAATAAAAGGTTTTGTAACAAGAGAAACAAAAGACAATCTAGGGAAAGTTAACGTGATGTGAGCCAGTTAGCAAATGGCTAGCACTTTAATTTTTAATTGTAATTATTTGTTTTCATAAATATTAATAGAGTTAATTATAATATGGAAACATCTATATTCTAAGATTATTTTAAATTTAAAATATATTACTAAAAAAAAATCATATTTCAAGTAGTATGCAGCCGAAATATTAAAATTGTAAAATGACTTGCAAATGCTTTATATTAAATTTAAACAAACACAAACATTACGTCACCTACATTTTGTATCAACAATATTATCTCTATTCAAATAATAGAGCTTCGTTCCTACTGTCTGTTTTCAATTTGCTCTGACAGAAATACTGTTGGTGAAAATGTACAATGTTTATTTTAACTTTATATTTTTCCGATGCAGCTGATGCAAACAAAAAGCTATTACGATTTCCTCGTAAATCTCAATACAATATCCATTTCTTTTTGTTTCAGGGGACAATTTTGTTAGAGGGAATTTTGTTTGTCTGCTTGAAGTCTAGTCGCTTTATATTCTGTGCTCGGACAAAGAACCTTTTCAATACTAATCAAGTGCGACGCGGCAGCAATAGGAATGAGTACAATGTACAAGATGCATCTGCCAATACGATTTGAAATCCCAGCAACGTACTACTACAATTGTGTTTTGTGCATTACAGCTTAAATGAGCCTTGTCTGCAACGTAGGCGGTTAGACTTTGATTTGATTTCCAGGATATTAACATTTTTTGTTAAGACAAGCCAATAGCGTAAATATAATTTGAATATGTCGACCGATTGAAGACATACACAAATTACATCCAACGCATTTACTTAATTACAATTTTATATTGGTGATTATTATAAAGCTATCGCTAAATATGTCGGTAACATTCTAAATTATTGTGTTTGTTTCCTTCATATTTACTTTAATAAACTAGTACCGGGTATCTAGTATTTTAATTCTAAAGGACCATTAGGTAAATTATTTTTCAACTGGATACAGTTTAGGAAATATTTTTCGATGTCATATGTGTTTTTAAGAGAGAGGTCGTCGGTGGCTCAGAGGTCAATCACTTGACTTGCAATCTGCAGGTCCTGGGTTCGAATCCCGCCATGTACCAATGTGTTTTTCCATTTCCGATTTACATATGTACATTTATCCGACGTTCTTACGGTGAAGGAAAACATCGAGATGCAACCTGTACATATCTAAGAAGAAATTCAAAGATATGTGTGAAGTCAACCAACCCGCACTTGGCCAGCGTGGTTGACTGTAGCCTAGTCACCCCTAACTTACGGTAGGCTACGAGCCCCTCAGTGGGGACGTATAGTGAGCCGATGATGATGTGTGTTTTAAATATTGGATTTAATTTTTATTACGCAACATCCATCCATAAAGTTTTATTATCTGTTCAATATACTCTCCATATTTGTGGATATAATTATATCTACATCTGGATTCGTCTATACAATGTAGCAATGACTTCTTGGAAATGTTATCGTTTGCCACACCTATAATAGCAGACAATTTTTTCTTCTTTAAAAAAAAACTCAGTTTTGTTTGCAGCCAGTATTTAAAAAAATGTGAAATTTTAGATGGATGGATGTTTGTTTGAAGATATATCCGGAAGGGCTCAACGGATTTGAATTAAATTTGGCACACCTGTAGATTATAGTCTAGAAGAACACATAGACTTCTTAATAAGTTAATTTTGCGCGGTGGAAATCGCGGGCGACAGCTCGTGTTACATAAAGTATCTAATATTTGTTCCTGCTGACACATTTATTTAGAAGATATCGGTTACTGATACAGTACGATTCGTGTTTAACACTTGTTAGAATAAAAGAAAGAACACCGATTGTTCAATTTGACGTAATGTCCCACAGTCAAAGTGGAATTGTCTCTGTAAAGGCGGTCTCAAGAATATCGGTGCCTTTGTCGGCGTACAAAACGGCACAGGTTGTAATTTGATAAAGTCAGCCCGCCTACAACACGGAGCTTTCTTTAAAGCTGAACCCACGCAACGCTCGATCCCGCACCGGATAATAGAAAGCTCACCTTTAATATGGACGCGGCGTAAATATTTTACTTTGTCCTTAAAACATGTCACCTGTCGAAATATTATATTGAATTTGTTTAAGGCGATCTAAAAATAGATGCCCAAGAAATAACCAATATTTATTTACTTTAATGAAAACAAACTATCGAGACTTTTAGTTTAATTTATATATAGGGAGTTAATGCAATTACAAAACTATTTGTTCTAACTATAGTAGGTCTTTCCTCATATATCCAAAACGTTCAAAGCCAATCAGGAACCCCAAACCTCAAGTATAAAGCTAACAATATCGTGTCCAATAAATTTCGTAAATTTTCTCTCACCCCTAGACTCGAATCAAAATTATACAGGTTTAATTAAATCGACATTAATCCGGGAGTGCTCGGAATTGGGATAGGAGTCGCGTTTTACGGACATCGCTCCGCTGTCATTATGTTGTTACCGTAAGTTTTTAGACCCACCGAGAATTGGGTCGGAATTCGAGGGATTAACGTCAGGGTTGTCAAGTTGAGTCATTTTTGTTAAACATTCCATAGCTAAATCTAAAAAAAAACAAGGAATATGAAATTATAATTCGTTACAAATGCACGTGACACAAAAACACGAATATATACGTAAGCCAGAACAAAATACGTATCATAAAAAGCCATATTCTAAATTGCGTATCATTTGGGTAGCGCTTGCTTTTGGGTAGACATCAAACTTCATAAACAGGAAATCTGCAGATCGTACTTTCACTAGCAAATTCCTTTATAATCTCCATTCCCTAATCTAAAATCTAGGTACTAATTCGAACTACTAGATAGACTAACGAATTTAAACAATTTTTATCCTTTGAAATCCAAATGTTATTTACTTAATAAACGTTCGCAAAGTTTTATTTAATTTTTATTTATAATTATTGTTGATATTAGAATTTATCGTAACAGTTAATTTTGTTTGCAAAGATTCATTCTTGTATTTAAACAAGGGCCACTTCGCGGTAAAAAAAGGTGACCCAGGTAATTTTATTTGCTCTTAGACAAAAAAAAAACATTAAACATTGGTTTAAGAGCTTCAAGTCATTAGCAAATAACGTTGGATCAGGTAAAGGTGGGGCTATATCGGAAAGAGATAGAAAATTAGTCATTATAATAATTATAGAGTGAGTATACATCAAAGTCTATTTGGGAATTAGGGTGATCTTTTTTTCAAGAGCTTTTTATTTTCCCTAAAACTTGGCACTTATTTAATTTTAGTTAATTGTATACGAGAAAACACTTAAGGTCTAATTCTACTGTAATTTTTGTTCATCAGTTCCAAACATTTCTAAGAAGTGTTTACCTGTTTAATAATTAAAATGACTATCAAATTACCGCCAGGAATACTGGATGTTATGAAATTGGATTTGTTTTCACAATTATTACAGGACTAAAAAATAACTCAAGTAATATGAAAAAAATAGACTTTATAATCTTTTAGTAATGGTATCATTCATAAACAATTTCAAACATTACAGTGTTGCTCTGCTGTGTGATGAACTGGTTACGTTCATTGTATCATAATCATTAGATCACCATTCAATTTCATTCATTTTGTTAGCTAATATTCCTACACCTGCTCGTCTGTTAACACCTGATGTTAAATGCTAAGCAAATTTTGACTTTGATAAGGTATTGGACAGGTAGAGCGGCGTGGATTAATGTTTGCTTACTTTATCCGTTCTCAGGCATCCCTTACTCATCAGAGCTGCCTTCAGTATAAGATTAGTGAGTCATTTATGTGGAAATTGATACGGAGCGAATAAACATATATATTCCCGGGTTAGGGTCGCAGAATCTTCGGGATTATTTCGACATTACCAAAGAGATTAATTCTTAATTAGTTTATTCATAGCGATTGTTATTATTCCTTTAAAAAAATGTACGTCTTATATAAAATACGTATTAAAACAGTCATCATCATCATCAGCTCCCTATACGTCCCCACCGAGTATCGTAGTTGTGTAATAATTTTTGTCACTTTGAAGACAGTTATTTAATAACTATGTCTATTGATTAAATCTTTAGAAATCATAACTATCTCACTAATATTATAAATGAGAATGTTTGTATGTATGGATGGATATTCGTGAGTAGGTACCTCCAGAAGGGCTGTGTGGATCTCGATGAAATTTGACATAGATGTAATACAACATCTGGAAGAACATATGAGCTACTATACTACAAATAAAGTTTTTTTTTAATTCCGCGCGGACGAAGTCGAGGCCGTTAGCTATAAGGAAATAAAGACGTAACTAGTTTGTAACAGTACATGTTGTTTTATTTTGAAGCAAAATTCAATAAAAAGCTTTTTCCACATCGGAATTAATAATTGGAAACTGATATCATTGAATTCATAACTACTTAGATTTATAGGTATTCGATGAAAATGAATAATTCAAACTTGTCTTTATCTTAGTCAGTAGAAATATGAAGTGAAAACATGAAAGCCATATTTAGTTCTATCGGAAGCAAACCAGTTGCAAGTGGCCTGAGAAACGTGGCCGGTTGCAAGCTAAACTAAATCATAGACATTCTGAACATAGCTTAAGAACATAACTAATAGCTGAACGAGATATCGGACCGAGTCGTGAATTATGTGACAAAGACGATTATGTTTCTGATGAAATTTATTGCTGGTATTTTTTGTTGAAAAAACAGTAATCACTGAAATAAATATTTCTGTAATTAATCTCTCTCTCTCTCTCTCTATCTATCTCTCTCACACACTCTCTCTATAGAGTCGATCCCTCACGGCTGAGGATCGTAGTCACCATCAGGGTTAGTTCAGTAATAAACGAATCGCTTGCAATTAATAATTCCGGCAATTTTGCACTTTAAAACAATGTAATAATTCTGCTACTAGTTTAAAGACACTAAGAAATATAATAATTATTTTTGATTAATTAAATAGGTAATATAAAGTAAACACTAAACAATTAAATAAAAAAATTCTTTATTTCTCCCTGCTTGTTTAACTTCGATTAACAATTAACATTTTTTCATTCTAACAATTTTGTTTTTTAATCTGTATTCGGTAAAATGTTGAAACATATTTTTATCATAAAAACTGAACTTTAAAAGACTCTTACATTTTATTAAATTATCAAACATAATTTCCTGATTCTTATTTATAAATTCTAAGCGTAGCAGTAACATAAGACTCTACGAGGTGCACCATTTTAAAATGAAATGTGAAATTAATTCCGAGTTACCGGGAGGCGTCCGCTTTTTGCTCCGCCGCAGGTAACAGGAAACGGGTTGTCTGCGATAATCCCGCATCATATGTGTGTGCGTTGACTAATCACACCTTTAAACGTATCTTAGACGTTACATCTCATAGAACAGTTAAAATGACACTAAGGAGTACCTCAATAGATTAAACTAACCACCCTAATTCTACCATTATTTATGACTAGCTGTCACACGCGAATCCGTCCCCGTGGAATTAATAAAAAATTTAATAAGTAGCCTATGTATTTTTTCAGACTATGTTTTATATCTATGCCAAATTTCAGCAAGATCCATGCAACTGTACCGTAGTTACCTTTAAACAAACATCCATCCATCAATCAAAACATACGTATTTATAATATTAGTAAGAAGTAAGATTTAATTATCACAATTCAATGGAATAGACATATTATAACAACAAAATATAAACATTTTTATCTTTAAGGCTGTTTCACATACATATAGAAGGCAGACATATAAACACTAGAACTTTCCAAAACAAACCCGTAGACAGTAAATGACGTGGTCAACCAGTGAAATGTGCAAACTTCGTTTCTATATCCATTGGATTCGGATCTAAATAAAACAATTTAAAAGACCACAAAGTATTATTATGATTCAACCAATACCAAATTAAATACAACCGAATGTTTATTAGTATTTTCTACTGTCTCACAAAAATTTCATATAAAGGATTAATTTGTTTTTTTAAAAGTCGTAATATAATACAAAGTAACTCGCATTAATATACATAACATTATTGAAGACTCAATTCTCTAAAATAGAAAAATATCCGTAACGAATCGCACGTGGCGAGCTCAATCTACGGATTTTAAAACAAACAATTACTTTAGTTTATTTTGTGAAGGCGAGCAAAAAACTCTAGTTCAATCAAATCGTTGCAGCTACCGTGCGGCAAAAAAGCTCGACCGAACTCTCGGGTAACGGCCGCCTCCACTAGCGATAACAACGAAGCTTTAGCTCACTTACAACGATTTAAATTGTTAAATAATATGCTTCAAGTTGTTCATTTCGTAATAAAATTAAATAATAGAATCTAATTACTAAACAAAAATTATTAAACAAAAGACGAGATTCGAATTTTAAAAACAATTTTGTTGCCAAAGTAGTAGAGTAATTTGTTTTTAATAAGATAAATGAATCAATCAAATCTATCTCTATCAGAGGTAGATACCCCTGTCAGACATAAATGTGAATGCTTTTAAACCATAAAACAAGGTGTATTGAAGAGAATATTTTCAATTTACTGGTATCTGTCAGTAGCGTCCGTAACAAATTCCATGCAAGCTGACATATATTCAGTAAAGGAATATTTTTTCTGAAAAAGAAATATGTTTTAAAATTTTCATAAATAACGCATCCCATAAGATGTTACGAACAATGAACAGAATGATTCGTCTCACTCCGGCCATCTGCGCTAAGGAGCGCGTTGAATCGAACGATTTGATACGCGCCTCCATCATCCTGGCCTTTGTCAAAAGACCAGCTAATAAAGTTTAGCAGATGTGATTTTCTAAACAAGATAATAACAAATGGTAGTTGGATATTCTGTCCATCAATCGTAAATTCATTTGCGGATTTCTGTTATGTTTTATTAGAAGTATTTTATAGTTTAAAGTTATAGGGTATATATGTTATTGTTATAGCAACGGATTAGCAGTTTCAATGGATTGTAATCTTCGCTCTTGTGAAGGTGAATAGCCAGTCTCGGCCAAACCCGTTTTGATGTACTGGATTGCTTCCTGATTTGACGGCGATCACGGAACATGCTCCAGTAGGACACTCGCTAGCTATTTCCTTTAAAAGTGTTTGATATTAACACGTTCAATGCTACCATGATTTTCACATATTAAACTCGTAGAACGAGTCGGTCACATTGAACGTGTCAACATTGAACTCTTTTGGAGCGAATAGCTCCTAGCTTTGTTCTCTCTTATCTGAACAAAAAAATAAAATTTCAATAATTTTCCTTAATTATGAATATTGAAATATAATACATTTTCACGTTTATCGTCTTCTATTGCAAAAGTATAAGTCAAAATCCAATTAACATACGTATGTATTTAAATAGCTTAATTTTATCTCAAAGACAACAAGATAACAAATCTTAATTAACCTTTTTAATCAAACAGTTTCAACAAACTTTGTTGACTTTTTAATAAATAAATTTGAAATTCCAATTCGAAGCAGCCACAATGGTATGTGAATTATTTAGCTAACAACAAAATGGCAAAAACATTTCGACTATATTATTTATTTTATCACAACACGATCACTATCAGTCGGATTAAAAAAAAACAAAAGTTTCGTATTAAAGGCCGTGGCTCGAATTCCCCATGTCTGCTGTATTCCGACGGTCACAAAGAAACGCTCGCGCATCATTATAGCCTATTGTAACGAATTTAAAATTTTCGAAAAGCGAATTCGTCAAACGTAAAACAATTCGATACGCGTTTGAATTTGTTGTTCGGGTTGACTTCAATTCAATTTCTTCGTCGTCCGAATCGTTCGCGTGAATTGGGTCGCGTAAACGGGTCCGCCCTTTAGGGACTGGGACGTTATTTTTTTTCGCACAGATTGCGCGCTCTTTGATCTTCAGAATGTGTGCGTTAAGCGTTTCCTACACTTTGTGCACGACTTTGTGCACGTCTCGAAGCCGCCTTTGCTCCTTTAGCACTGACACCCAGCGGGATGTGAAATTAAAGTAAGAACGATTCGATGTGCTTTTTATGCTTACCATTTAATATTTTCAGTTGCATAAAATGTGTGCAAATAAAAATAATAAACAAGAAAACTAGGCGACGCGGATGCTCGGTCACCTCTCACTTTAGTCGTATAATATGAAATATTTAGGAATTATTATTTATAATTATAGCATATGTTATGGGACCATCCTTTTAAAGTAAAAGCTTAAACATCCGGTCTGTAATAACAAAGAAACATTATTGGTGGCTACTGTTCATAGCTAAGAACACAACGGTAATACCTAATCAACGGTGCAAACACCGCTTCCTGCCAAAACAACAAGGCATCATGTATCTAATCCGAGAACGTATACGTGTCTAGAGACGGGAATTCATTGGAGTTCTTGACACAGTTGAGTGTTATGAACATAACTTTATCCACATCTAGAGTTTAGCACGTCGTAAACTCTAGGATCCATTACGACCAGCACTCTGGATCATTCGGAGCTCGCTTTATGCCCGCAGAACTGTTTCTGTTTGTTACGCAATCGATCACTGCAAAATTCTATTTTCATACTGTATCCAAATAACTTGCCCTGAATTGAGAGCTTTACGCATCTTACGGATTTAACAACAAACATAAATATATTTAAGAGCGTCGGTGGCTCATGTGACTTATAATCAGCAGGTCCTGGGTATGAATCCTGCCATGTATGTTTTTCGATTTTTCATTTACATATGTACATTTATTCCAACGGTGAAGGAACGCATCGTGATACAATCTTCACATATCTGTAAAGAGATTCAAAGATATGTGTAAAGTCAACCACTGGACCAGCATAGATGACTATGGTCTAGTCATCCCTAACTTAGGTAGGCTCCGACTTAGTAGGGACACTGATGATAAATTAATATATTTTAATTCCATAGAAGCGCCAATATCCTAACGGTTAAGGGTACAGATATCCGATCACGAGGTCGGTGGTTCGAATCCCGACATTCAATATTGTCCTAAACTATACACTAACAAGCATCGAGCTTAGTTGGATTGGTACAAGAAATATTATAATAGTAAATTTTTAAAAAATCTGCTAATATTAAAAATAATCCATTCTAAAATTTTATGTGTAACTAGCTGTCGCCCACGACTCCGTCTGCGCGGGATTAAATATATGTTGGCCGATTATCAGACCTACTCAATATGCTCACAAAATTTCACGAGAATCGGTCAAGCCGTTTCGGAGGAGTATGGGAACGAAAATTGTGACACGAGAATTTTATATCTAAGATAATGTGAGTTTAGTAGCAAAGTAGTAATTGCTTTTAGTATTCTTATACAATCGAAATATCTCCTCTCAGCTACAATATGCTAATATTATTTTGTCAGAAACAATTTACCTGCAATGAAATTATCTGCTCAAAGAACCACGTAAAATTAATAGGATAACTTTAACGTAAAGCACCAAAGTTTTGTATTCTGTAACAACGGAGGAAACTAGCTTACTGCTTTCAAAACAGTAGATAGAGCGAAGCCAGGGTAATTATTTATTCTTCTGTTTATTTTCAAACTTGTTATAGTTACGTCCTTAGAAGAAATGACAATACGCTTGGCTTGATTCATACTCGGGGCTACAACTAGTTTTACATAATTTAAAAACAAACATTATAAAAATGCGACTTTGATCTCCTGTTTTAA
Organism: Papilio xuthus; assembly: GCF_000836235.2. NCBI lineage: Eukaryota > Metazoa > Arthropoda > Insecta > Lepidoptera > Papilionidae > Papilio > Papilio xuthus. The sequence goes on from NW_013531716.1 coordinate 5,617,601, forward strand.
ACTAAAAATGTTTGTTTCTTACAAATGATGCTTATATTTGTACTATAGAAGATTTGAAGAATTTGTGTCATTTCATACGTTTTTTTTTGTTTTAAAAAAATATAAAAAACTTCGGTGTTTTTTGTATTTCCTAAGTATTACAATTATTTCTTAGCCACGATCTAAGCGCCAGATGCTGCTGCAAAATATATTTTTATCACATTCTAAAATTCTGCTACCGCATCCACTTTTAAACACATAAAATTGCTATCACACAGTCGTTAGCTGCCATGAAACGTTGAAGCAAAATTCTCTGAAAAACAAAATTACCGCATACATAATTCGATAGTTCAACGCTTAAAGAAAAGGTAAATATTTCCGTTGACACTATTCCCTGCTTTCGAAGCAAAGATATCTGCAATTGCAGATACGTTGCATACCTTTAATCGGCGGAGGATAGGACGCTCCGAAAGAGAATATTTTCCCTTCCTATGTATCACCTCCTCCGTAAAATCCAATTCCTCTTCCCATCCTGTCCTTACAAGAGAAGGGAGAGAAGGGAAAGAGGGCTAAAATTAAAACTAAATGAGTAGTAGTAAGTATTGCCGACTTAAAAAAGGAGGTTATTTGATAATCAAAATTAATCTGTAAGCTTATGAATTTTAAATACATTAAAATCTTTAATATATAATAAATAATTACACTGACATCATATATCCCAATTATAAGGTGAGGTATGAACATAAAAAGGGTACCTTGGTGGGTCCCGCACGTTTCCCGTGGGGTCGAATAATATTTCATTATACCTTGAATGGACACCGTAAAGTACCAAAATATGCATCTTTGTGCCGTGTGCGGTCTCCCTTTCGGCTCAGGTGACACTGCTGCGTGACTAATTTAGAGAATTGAATAGTTTTGTTAGAATATATCTTTTACAAAAAAATATATTCGTAAATTTTTATGGTTTATCGCTTTCATTTAAATAAGGAAGAGTTTTATTTGGTGGTATAATAATATTTGATCCAAACATAGTAATTATTTTAGGATAGAATTTTCACGTAATAAAAAGGCTGAAGTAAATTGTTATAAAATATTTGGCTTTTTTACCTATTTCTATGTAAGCTGTATGTTGTTAGAGTACTATACGTTTAGGTATTTTTGTTTCATGTTATATATAATTAAACTGGTCGACGTGCAAAATCGAATATCAAGACGAAATGTAACTTTAAAATTCTATTTTTAAAAGAATTAAAATTTATCAATTTCCTGCCTGAACGCCGACAGGAGGCACGCTGTGCGATAATTTCGCCTTCACGCGTTAAAACGTTCACGTCAAACACAAAAGCGTGCACAGTTACAAATGTCAGAGATCTAGAAATTAATGACAACTTTTACACTATTTGGCACTATTGTCTCAGACAAAAACGCTTTGTCTACTATACAAGAAATAATGGCTATGTTTAATGTCAGCGCTTTTGTTATGTTTCTAAAAAAACCTTTGAGCTTGAAATGGACGCGTGTCGTACGCAGCGAGACATTGAAGCGTGATTTTTCTTGCATGATCGCCGAATAATCGGGGAAAAAAGAGTTTTAAACAACAACACATTGTCAGTTACCATAATAACGTTTTAGAAATTGCTTGAAATGTCCGATACTTCACACCAATTGTCTTCAAGAATACGTTAGTTAAACGCAACGATTTTTCTAATTATGAACACCGATTACAATAAGTTTGAAGTAAGTATTTAACTTAATCATAATTATTAAAGGAAAAATTAATCACAAATACACGTATTTTTATCGACTAAAATAAAGAACAAAAGTACATACGATTTAACGTTCAATTCAACTAAAAACATAAAGAGAAATAGAAACGAAATACCTTTGATAGTGACGTAATGGCCCACAAAAATATTTTATTTCATTCTTACGATGAACTTATCAGAATGATTATAAATTAAACGAATATTAAACGTTCCAAGTATAATGTTTTGGCATCACAAAGATTAGTAATCAAAAACCTATTAATGACTAATGAACGATTAACAGAAATGGTTCGGTCGCGGCCGAAGATTTGAATATTTAATGTCTCTAAATCATCCATCCGACATTTTGTTAGATATTCTAAGAACCCCAACGAAATAATTTTAATGTCTCCATAAAGTAAAGACAGCTTTAAATTATATTTGAAATGACAACAGAATACGTTTCATCTTTAAACTCGTATTAATAAATAATACATGCAAATTTCTTGCCATTATTTTTCGGGTTCGAGATATGTCAGGAATGGCATCGTGAAAAAAAACAAAATCAAACGGAATAACAAAAGTCATCGTCACGCAAAGTATTCGGCGTGTCCAAGCTTCTCTAAACGTTAACAGGAAATCACAGCATTAACATAATGCATTCGGGCGTCTAACGAAATTTACAGCAGACGCCCTTTGAATATTTTATGGTCGGGATTGATGCGGCGCCGTGGCGTACGATAAAAACTATGCACCTTGTCTGAAGTGCCGGCTAAAGCCGCTTATGCGCTAAATAACCATCTGGACAATCGGCGACGTAAACACTTCCTGTCGAGATTATTTAACCTTTGCTATCTGCGGATTAAAATGAATAATGTTTAAAGGAAGTATTTAATATTATTATTCATTCACCAATTCGTAAAACATTTCACAAGGAAGGGTTCACGCAAAAAACTCAACAAATAATCCATCCTTATCTGCAACATGGCATTGTTCGTTCAGTTCTTTGGTTTTCATACATTTGTTTTAAATGATAAGAATTTTGTACGTCTGCAATAATCTTACAATACAAAAGAACGAGGAAGTGTGAAATAAAGTTCATGTTGAAGAGAGATAAGGTTTAACAAAAAGAAAATTGGTTGCAGAGTAACCCCGGGCCGGCTGGACGTGAGCCAGGTAACTTGGCTCTAGTGTTTATTTCTCTGTCGCAATAAGTAATATTATCCAACTGCATTGGGAAATTTTTAATTATCATCTGTATTGCTTAATCGCAGTCACGTTTATTGACTTAATTATAAAATGCAATTTATAAAAGGAATAAAACACTACACGAATGAATAACATATGTTATCTTACCAATATTATTATTGCAAAAGTTTAGATATATAAATAGATTTGAAAGATATGTAGAAAATAGGAAGTACACATTGGCTACTAAATAAGTTTTTTTTAATAACAGAAGGGGGCAAATGAGCAGCGGGAACACCGAGGTGTTCAACGACGCCCATGGACATGAGCAATACCAGAGGAACCGCAGATGCGTTGCCGGCCTTTGATATGGTGATAAGCGCGCTTCTTGAATGACCCGAAGTCGTAGCCGTTTGGCAATACCGCCGAGGACAGACCATTCCACAACGCTGCTGTGCGAGGCAGTAAGTTTCGCGCAAACCGCACGGTTGTGGATTGCCAGCCATCGAGATGATGTGGATGGAACCTGGCGGTCTATCGTGTTGTCCGATGATATCGGTTTTTTATTAGATAGCTAGTGTAATAATAAATAAGAGTATCCGAGGCAAGCCGAGGTAATATTAAAGTAAAGCAGCAACTGTTAGTTCTAATATGCTGGTAAGAGTTTTTTTCTCTTCATTCATTTAATTTACAACACTTGCTTCAAACTCAAAGTATACATGATTAGTATAGAAACATAACAATTACATTTATTAAGGACAATAGCGTACTCATATGGTTTGTACTTAAATAAATGTGCTTTTATAAAACACTAGGGTGACAATTAAAATTAAGTTATCCTGAGACAAGTTAGTGTAAGTATAAATAATGACGAATATGGGTGTGAATTTAATTAGCTAAAAGTTACTTACCTCATTTTTATCTATTGTTAGGACAAAAATCCGACACTATGCCGGTGTATTGGCAGAACACTAGCTTTACTAAAATATCAACGTTTATGTCCCCTCACTAATCATTCTGACACTTGACTTGGTAATGAAAGCGCGCGATTCGTGCCAAAGGATTCTAATTAATAATGTCTAAAACTTTATCAAACGATGTGCGTACATAATTATAACAGACTAGCTTAAAAATGCGAGCTTTGACAGCCTCCTCTGAGTCATGCCAGTATTTACTATTTTTTATAAATTGATAATAGAAATTATAAGACAATATAATAGAACATGACACTTTTTTATATCATAAGGTGGCAATCGAGCGAGCGGCACCTGAAATCGCTGAAATAGAGAAGTGACCGTTGCCCATAGACACACGCAATTGCATATGCGTTGCCTACCTTTGATCGATGGAGGAGAAGATGCACAGAAAGAAAACATTTTCCCTCTCCATGCATCCTCTCCTCCGGAAAGTCCACTTCCACTTCCCATCCTTTTCTTATAAGAAAAAGGGTGGGAAAGAAAAGAGGACTAAATTAAGCCTCCGGGACGCACACTCATCAGACGAAACGCGGAATTCCTTTCACTTCACGCCTGTCTTCTGTGTTGTCGTGGTATTTCACCGGGCGAGCCGGGCCAATTCGTGCGAAAATGTTAAAGCGGGCTCTACCACTGTTAAACTAACTAACACTAGATAGTATATTATTACTAACTATGTTACAATCATAGTTACAATATTACTATTAATAGGTAACAATATAGATAGATACAAACAATAATCCCGTTAGTCTGTACTTACATTTATGGTCACCTTGGCGTCTGAATAAGGAGTGTTATCGTTACGGGCATGAGTGTTCCGTTGTGCAAGGTGCACTGGACCACCCACAAAGTACGGACTTGTAAGAGCTATTGTACAACTCGTTGACTTTAATGCAACACGCTGTGAGAGTCAGAAGTCCAATGATTAGATTGTTACCAATGATATAAGACATCGTTAGTTGAACAATTAAATCATTGTATTAACTGAAGATATTGTAGGTTGATTGAAATTTGGACAGCAAGGTTATGTTCTTTATAAATTCTTTTTAATCTGTATTCCAGTAAATAATTTATGAATTTATGATTTTATAATTATGAAGCTCGCTTTAATTATTTATTTAATAAACAACTTTTAAATGTTTTAAATTATTAATCTATAAAAGAATAAAAATATATATAAAAGAAAGTCGTGCTAGTTACACTATTTATAACTCAAGAACGGCTTTAACGATATGGCTGAAAATTGCTAAGGAGGTAACTTAGAGCCAGGAAACGGACATAGGATACTATTTATTATTATTATTTTTTCGAATTTATGCCTTGAAGACCTGCTTTTTATTTAACTTATGGAAGGATGGGTGCTTGAAGATATCTAGAACGGCATAACAGATCTCGATTAAATTTTGGCATACGTATGGAACATAGTTTGAAAGAACACATAGGCTACACTTATTAAGTTTTTTTATATATCCACGAGGACGGAGTCGCGGGCGACAGCTAGTTTATTATAAATAAAAGTTAACATAATTTATATACTCTGCATGAAATCATATTCATCATCATTATTAAGTTGCAGATGTTTATTTTATTGACAAAAATAAAATAATTTTATTTAGTTCGTATGCTGTCATTGTTACATAGCCCATTTACGCATTTTTACTAGTGAAAAGATTTTAGAATATTGAGATTTCTTTTAAAAAATACTTTATCTATATGAATGGTTAGATTTCAATCGTGACAATTACAGCTTTCGATTTAACCTACAAATCTTTTTTTTCTAGACGCTTAGTTTGTACTTCAGGTAAAATGTAACAGATTTACTTAAAGCAAAAGCAGCAAGAAGTGTTGGTATAACTGTTTGGCTTTCATTCCATTTGTTTGCTCTTATTTTGCTATGTTTTTCTTATAAACTTCTTTGTAATTCTTTTTGGGATACAGTTATTCAGTTAGTTTTTAAGACGTCACGCTAAATGTAAACGAAAAACTTTGCAAAAATAAAAAAAAATATTTTATGCTGAAATTTCCTCGTAAACACAAAAACTGTAACTTTTATTTCTCTTTATTGATTTAAGAATGGTTCTGAGATTTTTTTAATAAAAGTTAAGTAAATTAAATTTATTTTACCAAAATTATTAGTACTTTAGAGACATCCTGTACAAAAAAGAAAAAGAAATATTTATAAACGCATTAAGATTGATGTAGATGTTAATGCTTTGATTGAGTCAAATGGTATAGTTATAGTTCACTAGCAAAACAGATGTCGATTCCCAAAGCCAAGAAGCCAGCCGGCGCGTCAATCAATTGAAGATCCCTCATAACATTAAACATATGCTGTAGGCGTGAATAACCGCATTATGTACAATTACCCTTACTACGATAATGTCTCGACATTGATACGAAGTGAGAAGATGGTGAGAAATACTTTCAAATCAATCCTTACCATTTTGAATATCAACAGTATGAGTCAACTTTCTTCACCCCATGGAATATTCTAAGCTAAAGAGAAACGTCTTAGGACATAAATTTCTTATACGAGATTAAGACTGGGAATATGTAAAATTTTAAAAAAATATCACGGAAATAAAAAAATATGTGTATTGAAAACAGTGTTCGTTGAAAGATTAGCTGTCACCCGCGACTCCGTTTGCGTGGAGTAAAAAAACTTAATTAATTCCCGGCTATTATTCGAAATTTTCTCACCTTTTAAACTTTCCATAGACCTCCACGAACATTTCAAGACCAAGATAAGATAAATCCGTACAGTCGATCTCGAGTTTTTGCGAGACTAACGAACAGCAATTTCTTATAATGATATATATCAAAATATTATATAATATTATATATATAATATTCATTTAAACTACATTTAAATAATGATTAAAGATTAATGGTTACTAAATTGGACTACAAAAGTGAAAAATTTGTAACGAATATTTGACCACACTTTGTTACAATATGTAAAGTTATTTCCGAACTTGTTATTATAAACTGTTAACGTGGTAATTAAAAAGCACTCGGTACAATTATTACTGTATGTAATAGCGGCTTATGTATTTTGTAACGCTTCAACCTATTTATCAAAGTTGAATTAGTAGGTGACACTGAGGCGTAAAACATATGGCATTTCGGTTCACAGCTCGCAACTACGGCTGTATCATTAAATCGAAATTAGGTGCTAAGTAAATTATACGAATCAGTGAATGACATTTACTTTTTGTACTTCTTGGAATATATTCCATAAGATGTAAGTTATATTCGTAACGCAAAAATATATTTCAAAATAACAATAATTACAAAGTTATCTTACTTTTTACTAATATTATAAATGTGAATATTTAGATGGATAGATGGATGTTTGTTAAAGTATCTCCAGAACGGCTGCATGGATCTCGCTTGCCATGCATGTAGAATATAGTCTAAAGAAGTGGTTCCCAAACTTATTTTGTCTACTGCCCACTTTGAGAATAAATATTTTTTTAGCGCCCCCATAATTTCACATATTTAAAAACCACTATAACTTCAAATTAAATTAATTAATTATTGTGAGCTATATATGTATATTAACGGAGAATTCTAAACGAAACTTTTACTATAACCCGCAACTTGAGATCTACAGCGCCCACAAGGGGGCGTTATCGCCCACTTTGGGAAACTGGTCTAAAGGAACACATCGGCTTCTTATTATTCTTATTAATTCCGCTCAAACGGTGTCGCCAGTGACAGCTAGTAATATAATAATTTTGCAATACTAATGAATTTTTGATATATTAATTTAATAACCATGTAGTTAAGTCGACCTTTTCTGGAACGAATATGTAAAGATAAAAATATATATTAAGGTACGCATTCATAGGCCCGTGCCGGACGTACCGGACGCACGGCTCGCAACGGGTTTTAGTTTGCTTTGTATTTTTTATAGCGCTACGATCATCATCCGCGCCGCTCTCATCGCACCGAGACAAAGCAAATCCGTTAAATCCGTGCGTGCGGTGCGTCCGGCGCGGTCTAATCGACGCGTACCTTTAGCCATCTTTCTACTATCTATTTATTATCAAAGTAGTATACGCTAACATTGTTGCGGTGTAGAGTAAGTACAGACATCGCGATGTTTTCGAGTTGTAACGTCGAGGTTGAGCTCGTTCTGTCGGCAAATTACACAAGCGGTTCGTGTTTAATTAAGAAATAAATCCACCTTTAATTAAGAAATAAATTCACTTTTGTATGTGATCCTGTCTAATCGAAACAAGGTTAGGGTGCGGTTTGAATAAACTTACAATACCTTAATGTTAGACAAAACTTGGCTTATTTGTTTTGTACGCATAAACGTTAAAATCCTTCTAAAAATATGTCATCTCTCTCACTCTTACTAAAACAACTGAGGCAACAAATTGGAACGTGTAAGCATACTAAGTTGATAAACATCTTGTTTTATCCCTAGGAATATTAACAGAATATAAGCACTTGATTATTCTTGACAACAAAAATAGGTACTTTATAATAAATAAATTTACTAAAAAGCGTATATAATCAAATTTATATCTCAAAGGGAACTCTCTTCGGGTGGTGTCCATTACACGATATCCTTGTTGATTTATTAATGCAGTATCCCAATACAAATAATACAAAATGATGCCATGTGGTCCGGTCGCAGAGTAACAAACTGCCGTACTCCTTTAGACATTGCGTTTAATTAAGCGGAACATTTTTAAAGCATTGTAAACAGATTGCATACACTTTTACAACATAAGAGTTAAAGATAATGAACTTGTCCGAACAGCATAATTTTATACACTATAAATCCAATTACAAATACAAATTATATACCAATATGAACCTATTTAATTGATTGATCCATTGATCCGATTATTGATTTATCCGAGTTACGAAATATTTTATGTAAACTTTCTGTTTCTGCGTCACTGACAATTTATACTAATAATAAATAATAAATCGTTTATTTAGGCAACAAAATCATGATTAAATTACTCAGAAGTGGTGTGCCTGGTTCCTAAACTAGGTTTTAGAGCCATATTGTGGGAGCCAGGACTCTTTCGTCTTAGTGTTATAGTTAATGTAACCGATTAGTAACATAATAAAATTGCTTGCCTTATAAGAAATTAGAATAAAAACAGTTATTTACCATTAGAAAATCTTAATTAAGCTTTTTAATTGTACTATGGCTTCAAGAATGGATAGAATTATTGTAAGGAAGATTATCAACTCTAATGGAAGTGGTTGTACTGGTAACGACTAATCTGTGATAGTTAAGAAATGTTCTTACCGAGTTTCCTTTAGGGCGTTTCTGCAAAATATATTTTCAATATGCATGCGGACTCCTGACTGGGAGTACCTTTACTATATATGGAACTTAGATTAAGTTACAGGTTTAAGATTTATAACTTAACCGGCCGTTTATCAGCGAGTATTTAGATCAAGAATTCTTAGAGCTTCTTTGCTTCTTTTTAGCTCCTTTCAATTAAGTAAATTTTTTTGGAATGAAAATGCATCCTATTTTTCGTACAAACATAATTTAATCCCAACTTTGTACAACTCGATCCTTCAATACCTATAAATATAATTATTAGCTTAGGAAATTACGCAAGATGATTAGCATTGTAAGACAAACTTCGAGTGTAGGGCAAGCATACTCGAGCGGGCATTAGCTTTATATCTGGCAAGGCGTAGCATCGTCCACGCTGTCGCTAAGCCCCAAACAGAAGTCTTTGTTTTGAGACAATAAACACGCTTTGTTAGAGGTATCTGAGAGTCGAGTGGTGGTACTCCGTTTTGCATGGCGCAGACGTCTAGTGCCGTTAATGCGACAAACTGGGTTAAATGTTACTTTGACAAATTTACTAACGAACATCTTACTTATATTTCGGGTCACATTTTTTGATATATATTTTCACTCTTACAAGATAACCAGTGTTTTCTATGAAGGCATATTTATGCCTAGAATTCTTAGACCTTTTTCTATCTACAATAACAAAAAAGCTTTTTTTACTCTTTGAGTGGACACTACAAATAATTTGTTAACAAACCATTTCTAATATTTTACAAGATAAGATTTTGGTAAAGATAAAAGTAGGGTAAAAAAGCTATTACATCGGATACCCTGTACGTATCGCTACGGTCACAAATTGGAGTTTTTAATGTCTTTATAAGTGCTATCTAACACAAAGCTAATGAAACAGCCAGTTTTATTGATCTACCTGCGGGGTGACACGAATCCTGTCGCTCCTAACCCTGCATTATGTTTTTCTTCAAATTATTTTCTATCTTTCTCTTACATAATACAATAGTCAAGGTAGAGCGAGACAGATAGTGTTTAAAACCAAGCATTAGGATAGAACATTTCATTTGGAAAGGACGACCCCCATCATTTGATAAGCCGATGAAGTATTCCAGCATTAATCCATTAGGACGCAGGTATACTTTGATCATTTAATATTTTTGTTATGAGGTTTCATAAAACACAATTGTATAAAATTTGATTAAAGTAGAAACATTTAATTTTAATAAAAAAATTTACTTCTGAAATGAACTTCTTCAACTCATAATGATGGGCAAAGTCGACAGAAGACGAGTTGGAAGGAGGAGAAAGTCGTGGTTGAGAAACATCCGGGAATGGACCAATATTGCCAGCGTTGAACAACTTTTTCGCTTGGCACAGGACAGGAAAGGGTTCGCCGAGCTGACGGCCAACCTCCAGTAATGGAGAGGCATTAGAAGAAGAAGAAGAAAAAACTTATTATTGTAACAGTGTTGCGATTGTATTACCAGCGTAAGTTAAAATATTTATATTTTTTTTGTTATCAACAATTAATAGTATGAAAAATGTTTATTTGGTCGGTTTGTTTCACATGTTTGTAGTTTTCATGTACAACCGAATTTTATTATTGTTCCAAAAACAAAAAGCTCCACTTCCGTAGTCAACATCCTTTCATCATCATCACCTTACCATACGTTCCCACTGAGGGGCTCGGAGCCTGCCCTAAGTTAGGGGTGACTAGGTCATAGTGAACAACGCTTGCCAAGTGCGGCTTGGTTGACTTCAAAGATATCTTCTCAGATATGTGCAAGTTGCATCACAATGTTTTCCTTCACCGTAAGAACGTCGGTTAAATTTACATATGTAAATCGGAAATCGAAAAACAGATTGGTACATGGCGGGATTCGAACCCAGGACCTGCAGATTGCAAGTCAAGTGCTTGACCCCTGTACCACCGACGCTCAAAATCAATCAAAATCCTCTATTAATACATAAATAACATTAGAATATTAAGTGTGAAGATTATGATGGTTCGTTTATTGAGATTGTTACTTAAGATATAAATCGATGTTATTTATTTGGAAACCAACAAGCTGTCGCCACCCGCATTCCAGACAATTGACGCAATCATCGACAATGAGATTTCGGGGGTGTGTAAAACGGAATAATAATTGCATTTGCCACAGCCAAATTATTGTTACAGTCACTATTCAATGATAATTCCATTTCGGAGAGGCCCCGGGCAAAGGTCGTAGCGCTCGTAAATTACCGTTTCGTTTATAATAAATTACCCACCTAAAGCTTATAATGAAATGTTTCAAATTGTATGGACATTATTATTGAATTCTTTCTTTGCGCCATTTGACAAGATTTACATCGTTAAATCATAATACAATTCTATATTTAAAACAAAACACGACATCAAAACAATCGACGGGTGCCTTCATATCGTCATAGTCAAAGCATTAAAAGTGCCCATAAGAGGTAAATTACACCAAAAATCTCATACTAATTTTACGATTTGTTGACGATATGGAGGCGGTTGTCACAAATGTTCGTTTTAAGTCCAATGTAGTTAATCTCCTATCAGATCTCTGGAAAAAATTGTCGATTCAAAGTAACTTAGTATTTAGGGCATGTTCAACACATTACATTTACTTTCTATGAAGTATAAAGAACATAAACGCTATCTCTGAGTTCTGAATAAAACCTCTTTACGTGTTATTAACTTAATAAATCAAAGTATTCTTTGATACAGAGCATTTTAATTGTAGCTATAAATCAATAGTACATATGTTTACATGCGATAAGTAATATTTATAGAGTGATAAATAAATCAAAAAGCTGTGAAAAGCTCTAGTTTGTCTTATTAAATAACATTTTTGATATATTATTTTGTCCTATTGAGATAAAATCAGTGTAAGTAAATATTCATTTTTAGACGACTAATCGCTCATTTAAGTTAAACATGATACATATTATATATTTTTTATTTTAATTTATTACTAGCTGGAGCCGAAGACTCCATCCGCGCAGAATTAAAATGATAAGTAGCCTTTATGTTCATCTAGACTATGTATGCCAAATTTCATCGAAATCCGTTGAGCCGTTCTGGAGATACATCCAAACACTCGCATTTATAATATTAGTAAGATAAGTGTTCTAGAATTTTCGATTAGTTTTTTATATCACAGATAAATGAATACTATTACAAGTAGTTTAATGTAGTTGGTTAAACATCAGTTTAATTTTGGAGAACTTTTATATTTACTGTAACTAAAAGAATTTCTAACGATGGGGGAGATGAAATTAGGGAAGTAAGGGCATTTTATTTGTAGCCAACCTCAAAGTATATGCTATTGTCAGTGAAGATTTATTCTCTAACACGCCGTAATCTTGTCATTTGTGGGCGTGTACGCATTTGTTCGAAACGAAACCGAAGCGAGGCGCTCACCCTTGTTGTGTATTTATGGTTAAAATATCTTTGATAAACTCGGGTCGGGCTATATTCCACGATAAGGGAAAATATGTTAATTTAGCCGCTACGAGAGATCCGATATGACCGACTAAGTGATTGGGTTCCTGATGCGTCCGTGTGTTTTGAATTTAAACTCGAAGCCGATTGCTTTATGTTGATTCAATGTTCACAAATAAATGAAAGGCGCGCGAATATCGTACCTATTGCGAATTTATTCGAAATCAGACTGCGCAAAAAAAATATTTCATTTCATAACATTCGTAGAAACTTTTCGAATGCTTTCTTTTATTAAAACTGTAAAAGTATAATGAAGGCGAAAGAAAAAAATAATGCTATATTAGAATATAAAAAAGTTGAAAGGAGGTCAAATTATTCCGCCATGAGAACCACTCTTAAGATGCAAAATATTACCGAAATGAATGCCTTTCCTCACAATATGGCGCCACTAAAATTTCCATCTTTTATGAAATTTTATGGATCATAGCGACCATTCCGTAAAATCTGTAATTTAATTAAAAAAAGCAAACGATAATTGATTACGATAACTTATATTAATTAAACTTTCCATTTTGTTGATTCCTTACATAACATTACTTTATTATAGCAATTTGGAAAACTAATTAATAATGTAGAAACAGGGTTTGTGTGTTAATCTTCCGAATATTATAAATACGAATATACGGATGGATGGCTGGATGGATGGATGTATGATCTTGCTAAAATTTGGCACAGATGTAGAATATAGTCTGGAAAGACGCATAGAATACTTATTAAGTTTATTTTAAATACTGCGTGGATTGAGTCGGGCACGACACCTAGCTATTAACTAAGGAGATTAAATAAAATAATTTTGACTACTTACCGAAAATAAAGTGACCTTCAACATTTACTTGATTTCGACTTATTATTAGCTTTTGTTTCTAACTTATTAGAATAATAAGCGTAGGCTGTCGTAATCGATAAACTAATTTAAGCTTTAACAAAATTTAAATGGCTTAATTTACAAACGCTCGGAGCCGTGTTGTTTTATTAGTCGGCATATCGTTCTAAAATAATTACAATGAAAATTTATAGATGTCATCGGTCTCTGTGATTTAGTGGTGGGCTCGCGGCGGCGCGTATCCGCATTATTTAGATAGAATTCGATTGGATTTGTGTCGTCTCTCGGTTATAGTTTCAAAGAAAAACCTTCTAAGAATTGATGGCAAAAATTTAAATGGTTAAAATGCAAATTTATTTTTAAATTCTTCCATCTATTTTTAATATTTGTATGATTTTAATATATAGTATACAAACTCCTTCGTAGCAGTGGTATATTTTAATCCGTTGAGATTATAATATTCATCATTTAGTCTTTGATACATTGATTTGATTTATGAGCGGATTTACCAATTTCGTACTGGCTGTAGCCCGCGACTCAGTCTGCGCGGAATTAAAAATATAGTGTTTTTGTTGTTGTTTATTCCAAACGATGTTCTACATCTGTGCTAAATTTCATCACACGGTTCAAACGTTCTGGAGATACAATCTAACAATCCATCCATTTATTCATCTATGTTTTCAAACATTCGCATTTATATTAGCAAGAAGTAAGATATCAATGACCCTTATTTGCAGGCGCCATCGGTATTTGTCTTACTACGTTCATGAGCAGAACTTTAAGTCAAGAACAATTTTTTCAACTATAACAAATTCAGTAAATAAACTTTCAAACGGAATAAATATAATAAATGATCAATACCAATCAGTCAGAATAAGTAAAAAATAAGTATATTGGTATACACATAACTTAAAAGCCTTAGCTGTAAAAGGCTGAAAATGATAAACAAACACAACTACCTCTAATCGACGTTTTCCAAATCGACTTTTGAATATTTTATGGAATCAATATCACGAAGCGAACCATCAAGTAAATTGAGGCAAGAGAAATAAAACGATTATTTGAATTAATACAGAGTGCTATTTTTACAGCCGCAGCGAAAATGAACCTGTATTTTTTATTGGGATGCTCAAATTTTTTTATGATTATTAAGTGCCCGCGAATGTCTTTTTCTGTCTGTAATTTAAACATCGTTACTTCGAAATTTTAATTAAATTTTCCGTGAAATTAATACTTTGTCTGATAATATTCTTTATTATTACTATTTGAAATGAAATCATGGAATTTGTTTTAGGTTTATATGAAAGTTAATCATCTTGATATCACTGAATGCCGGAAAACTGTGCTGTGGGATTGTATCGTCGAGATTACAATTCCTGTGTAAAACTGAAGTTATAAGTATGTCATTTTAGACATTTATTAATTACAATCCTTTGGCGTGAATGACGTGATTTCGTTATAATGTCTAGTGTCAGAATGAATAGTGAGGGGACAGAAACGTCGACATTTTAGTAAGGCTAGTGTTAAGTCAATACACTACCTCATTTCCGGATTTTCTTCTCAACAGTAAGAAATAGTAAGTATTTTTACTTCTATGAATTTCATCTTGATGAATGGATATAAAAGGTTAGATATACATAGAAGTGGTAGAATAATCTCCTTCATCATCAAGTTACTTTCCCAGGTCTTCCAAGTCACACTCGTCTTCCAAGTCATGTGTAAAATAAAATTTGCAATTTTAGTAAGTTGTATAAATCTTTTCTTTTCCCCCAACTCAGTAGACGTACAGTTACAGCTACCTTATTAAACTCGTCGCTAGAAAATAATTAATCGAGTCGCCTTTTCCTTAATAAAAATGAAATAGTCTAAGTACTCCATTCATGATTACTTAAGTTTATTTTGAACAATCTTATAACGTCTACTCCGGAACTACTGAATCAGATCGCAATCTTTCAAAATGACAAATGTAGCGAACAGTCCTTTATTTATCGTCCGCGTTCCGGGTAAAATTAACTCGATTGGAATAACGCAAGACGCCGTATTAATCACTGCCTGTTCTAACAAATTGTACGCGTCGTCCCCAACATTTCGATTTCCAAAAAACTTGCCACCGTGTCCTTTGAATGTGCGTTTTCTTGACGAAGCATTCAAATTTTTAGACTGGTACAAAATTTAGCTTTAATTTATTTAAATTAGTGTTGGCATCAGAGTTTAAATTGTATATAACTAAAATGTGAAAGTGTACAAAAGAGACTTATGATGAAATAGTTTTGTTAGCTTTTAATATACTATTTTGATTCGAAACTTCAAGACTATTATCCAGTTTAACTAGTACTTAGACTCCGATAGGACTTAAGATGAGTGTAGTTAATCAAAAGATTTCAAAGAGCTTTAAATAATAAAATATTCATCACATTACTTTGAATTTCGTTAACATTAAACTGAAATGGCATATCCACTGATCCGATACAAGTTAGCCGTAATAAATACAAAAGTTAGAGCTTGCAGGAGCCTTAACCCTTCGCTTTAGGCTGACCACAAGCGGATTACCGTCATTAGTCATTCCTACCGTCCAGAATGCCGCGGGCTCGAATCGAAGAACTTGCGACGTAAATGTATACATTTTTTCCCAGGTGCTTATTTATGTTGGCTAGCCTCGACAAGCAAGATTAGGGCTACTGATAACTTGAAATGTTGGTAATAAAAATTCAATTTGGAAATTTTCCCCAAATTTGTAAATATATTTGTATAGATTTAGCGTTAACATTTTATCTTAGGATTGTGAATTTATCATATTGGTTTTCTTTTTGATGTAACTTTAAAGTTTCTAATAATAGTAGAGACTTTAAAGGAGGGATAAAACGATGATAAATTATCATCTACTTTTTATTAACAACAATTATCACAATACTACGAAACGTTAATGTCAGGAAATAAAGTCGAAATAAGAGATGAGAATGGAGTTCCACTTAAATTACTTTACTCATAAGAACCAGAGAAGGGAAATAGATTAGGATAGAAAAATATATGAGAAATAAATTGTGTCTATAGCACTATGCTTGTCAAACAAAACTTTATGTTCCTTGCACTGTTCCCTCTTTATGTGAGGTTGGCACAGCCAACGTTCATAAATCTATCAAATATTAAAGTCAATCCCTTCTTAATCATGTTCGCATCATCAACGCATTCATCAAAAATAAAATAGTGCAATCTTTTTTAAGCTGTGGCTTAAATTTTGATTCATAGCGGAAAAGTCATCTTTACAAATTACACATCAAATAGTTTTCATTTCATTCAATTATACAAAGTAGCTCTAATCTTTCGATTTGTGTATAAAGTTAAACCGAGTAAAAATTTAAATTCCAAATACGAATCTATCATAAATCATATCGCTAAGAATTTTAAAAGCGATCTACAACTTCGAAGCGGTTTAAGGCATGTTTGTTTATTATCGTCTTAAATTATATCGACGAACTAATATAACGAGTTCGACTCGCGGTTAACATGTGTTTGGATTAGTGTTATGTTTGTGTAAATCATTGTTCTCAAGTGCGTCAATTTTTAAATTAATTAAATCAATTTATCATTGGTTTTTATTCAAATTTCATGTTTTTACAACTATCATTTTTAAAAAGTTTGCGTTGTGCATCACATAAATGTTTTAAGCGCGTCTCATGAGCAAAATTTAACATGCCTGTTGCAGAAAAAAGTGTTTTACTCAAGACAATGTGTTTTAACAATAACCAATCCTATTCACGTGACATTACAATAAACAAAAGTATGACAAACGAAAATTTACGATGTTTATTTTGTACAAAAGCGAACACAAAAGCATGTCATTTACGGTCTCTTTATTCGGGAAAGAGCTGTAAACAATTGGCAACTTTGACAAGCATTTCTAACTGACAAAAAGGATTAGGTACTTTGTACGCAACAATAAAACTCTAGCGGTTCCACAGTGCCTCGCGTGGTTAAACCATGTTCACGAATTTAAGCCTTATAAGAACGCGAGAATAAACTTTTCAACCGTCTTACCTACTTTGCTTTTTCTATAACAAGGAAGACTTGTTTTTGTAGCTGAACGTTCCCGCCACTTCTGAATAAACACTCGTAGTCTTTGTATTTTAAACTGCGAACAGAATTTTAGGGTTCCGTATGACAATGTTTAAATCATTACGATATTACTTGCGTTTTTTTATTTAGCAAATTTAAAAACCCCTTTTCAGGGACTGCAATTCGTTGGTTAAATATGTATTACATAAATATTTCGTTACTTATCTATATTTGCGCATTTGCCTCACTAAACCGGGAAGAAATTTAGGTGAAAGTACCTTGCTAATAACATAGTAAGGAATGGAGACAATTAAAATAGTTAATTATTTTGTAGTTATTTTTTGTTGCAGTTAGTTTATTTTACTCCTTTCAAAATTAAATATAAAAATTATTGATAATAAAATGAATACAGAACCCTGCAGGTAATAAAAAAAACTTCTGCTTCGAACACTTTTTACAGCATTTTGTCAAAGATTTTGCACGTACTTGCCTTAAGTAAATATTGCAATCCGTTGCGAATTGCTTTTAATATAACAATAGGAATAAGTCATTTCCTTCTAATATCCTAAAATAACTTTATTTTGTGACAAAGTAAACACAGATTTTCAAACTCGGATCTAAGCGGATGTGATTTAGGATAACATTGTGAATATAACAATCTAATTAAAATAAGTAAACAGCCCTTGTTTATTTGGAATGAGAATATATATTTATAGACGTAATTATTGAAAAAAATAAAATAATATTCTCGAAATACAACTTTAATTCAGAATTAAATAGATTAATAAGAATATTATTCCAGCTATTTATTCCATGAAATATTTACTATCTACAAGTTATTGAAACGTAAGAAATTAGATAGTTTTAATTAATAATACACTTATATTAAATTCAAAGAGTTAATGTAAACATTAAATTGAGCTATCATTTTTATTCAATTTCGAATCAATTTTGTTAACTGACTATAGGACAAATAAAACGAAGCGTTCAAAATTCGATCGTCATGCACTAAAGCACCGTTGACTTATACTCTTTTATTTACCCATTAACTACAAATAGAGCTTTATTCCAATTGAATAAGGTTTAAAATAGAAGTGCAGAAATGTAATGTAAGCAATACGATTCGGTACAGAATCATACCTATGTTTTTCTTATATTTGTCTTTGAAGAAGATTTTAAACAGAGCGTGCACATGGAGAGTATAGGCTCTTGATTCGATAGTCGGCTCTCGATGTGAGTGTAACTATTTGTCTTAGAAATAACTTGGCGACTTTCCCCGGCGAGTTGAGTTATTACGACATCCCCCTGTATCTCCGGTACAACGTCCATGTATCACGTGTAGAACAAACTCTATATTAAAACTTTATATCATATCGTACAATTTATTACTTTATAAACATCGAAGAATTAACTGCATTATACTAAGTGATGACTTTACAAAAATTTTAAGTAAAAACTGAAGTTATATTAGCAACTGGTTTGTGAAGATAAAGGATGTTTGAACATCTGTCTGTTTATGCAACCTTTATGAGGGTTTTGTTTAATGTAAAATTCTACGATTGAATAAGAAGTATCACAGAAGATTAAAATTGCAACATTCCTCTTTGATTACCCGTATTGGAACTACAGCATGTTTTTAAACAATACTTTTTATTATTACGTGGGTTCATCAAGTTGCCTTCCATCACTATATTAAAAAGCTCCGATCGTTTACCGCTCGAGTATAGTTATCTGAATAAAATTTCTTTGGTGTGCTTAAACCGGATTTTACAGAGATGTTTTAAGACATCAACAAAACATAGTGTAATGAGTAATTGCCTCATTTTTTTGTTATAATACATTTGATCATCACCGTTGGGCTCTTAATAAAATGCAATTCGAAATAAATCGTCGGTCTCTCGCCTCGGGCCGGGCGGGCGAACGTTAAACGTAAGCCGGGGACGGGTTATTAAAACGGCTTCACTATGTCATTATTCTCGAAACAGTAAAAAAAAAGGAGTGAATCGTAACAGCCGCGCTACATATCATCGCGGGAACTGGCACTTATGCGCCTAGTTTCTATCGTAAATCAAAGATATTAAACGCGACGCTGGAACCTCTTTCGAGTTCACATTATAAATCACCGGTGCGCAAGGAGACCTATGCCACCAATACCACCTTTGCATACGCGCCGTTCACATAAATCTGATCCAACAAAAAACATCGTACCGTTTTCTATGTGATTGCGTCGATATAAACTTCTACCAAACAAACTCGAATCAAAGACTTTTATCCAACGAGCAATATACAATTTCACTAGAATTTGTTCAAGAATTTTTAGGCTGTGGGACAAAATGCATCTCATATACATACTGAAAAGAAGTGTCTTTGCGTGTCGGGCTTAATTTTTTATAAGAAAAATGGGCAAACAAGTGGCGAGAACACCAAAGTGTTAACTACACCCATGAATGCAACACCAGAGGAACTACAGATGCGTTGCCGGCCTATAAGGTATGCTCCCTTCTTGAAGGACCCTAAGTCGTATTGGTTTGGAAATACTTCGAGGACAGTCCGTCCCACAACAAGCAACTGCTAAGCCGAAAATTGTACGAGAATCGCAGCGTTGTGGAAGTTAAATCTCAATAAATAACAAATTATTATGGTTAGTGTTATGATTGTGGTCAGAACTTTTCACAACTCAACCAACACAGCTCTTAAACAATTTTATTGATTTTCAATTGTAGAATCAGAGATAGTGTCATTTTAAAATACTTTTTGGCAATAAACTTTCACTGGACAGCCGTTCTAAACGTGATCACTCAATCAGCTTGAATTCGGAAGGTGGCATAGATGCTTGCGGTTGCTGTTGGACTTTCGGTTTCCGATATCAAATAGTTTCACTCGAAATCACTTTCTTTGTGTACCTTGAGTCCGGAGATCGACATAAAGATAATTCTCTATAGTAAATTTACTTTCGGCGTCACGCTTCCTAACAAAAGAGCGATTTTAGCAAGGGTCAGTTTAAGGTTACATTCTTATAGATGAGATTATTTGAAGTAATAAAATTTACCATAGATTCTTAAACATTTATGTAATAACTAGCTGTAGCTTTAGAATTAAAAAAAACTTAATTAGAAGCCTATGAGTTATTCCAGACAATTTTCTACATCTACGCCAAATTTCAGCTAGATCCGTTGAGTCGTTCCGGAGATACCTTTAAACAAACATCCATATATCCACCCAAACATTCGCATTTATAATATTATGATTACTTTTTTTTTCAAAATAATATGAAACTCGATTAAACAATCGAGTATTACAAAACGTATATCGATTTTTTAAATCTATTGAAGCGACAATAATTAATATCATGAATTTTTCATGAGCTACCATGTATGATGTAAGAAAAAAGATACGGGTAGACCAGATGTACGTTCATTGTGGAAAGCTGCACATTCCATATTAGTTCTTGTTTTTACATCGGTTGAGTTATTAATTTGTTTCTGTTGGTAACTTGAGTTTTCACTTCAAGTACTAATGTTTTCAAATATCTTGGTCGCTTTAAACATTGTGCGAGTCACTGCGCTAAACACAGTTTTAGGTGTAGTTGCGTAGCAGGATTTGAGGGACGGTCACTACGCAGCACGCCGATAACCATGAACCGCCAAGATATTTGAAAACTATAATACCTTTCTTACTTAATATTATAAATGCGAATGTTTGGATGGATGTTTGTTTGTTTCAAGGTATCCCTGGAACGGCCGAATAGACCTCGATGAAATTTGGCATACATATAGAACACAGTCTGTAAGAACACATAGCCTAGTATATGTTTTTTTTAATGCGGACGGAGTGGCGGGTGACAGCTACTTATTGCTATAAAAGTAATTATGTTTAGTCTATGGTGGTAAGCATTTTTATCAACATTAAAACGTAAGTTTAATCTATTGCCGTAACTAATATTATCTCGGCTGGTATCACTATCAAAATGTCCAGTCACCTCTCTATTATTACATAGTTATTGCTCCGTAAAGTCTTGTTTGAATCGTGACGAGATTCTAACAGATAAGTTCCACAATTATTTTAAAGTTTAATATTATCAATATTTATTTGTAAAACAAAAAAACAATTGTTATGATACAATGACATATTTGTTAATATCGATTCAAAGATAAAACTAGGGTATGTAAGCGGATATAATTGGAAAGTAAATTAACACGGCATACCTATTATATGAGTTTAATAGACAATTATTACAAAACGTGACTGCACAGCGCCATTATACAACGACCTAGGTATTACTCAATAAGTCCTTGGTGCTACATTCTAGTTTAATAGTCAGAGAAAAGGGATATTTACATACCTCTAAATAAAAAAAAATACAAAACTTTATTGTTTTTCTCCTATGGGCAGGGGACTGTTTTCCAAACTAGTGAGAATCTGTGTGAAGAATCACCAAGCTTAAATAGTCGTAGTCTACTCAGGATACGGACTTATAATTTCTAAAGTCTTTAAACGTCAATAGCCTAATGGTTAAAGATACGCATTTCCGGTCACGAGGTCGGAGGTTCGAATCCCGTCATTCGACTAGTGTCGTAAACCATATCCTAGCACAAGCCTAGAGCTTAGTTGGAATGGTGAAAGAAATATTAGTAAATTTAAAAAAAAATCTATTCAAACTTTCGTGAGACATTATACTAAACTGATATATAAACACGGCTAAACACTCACGAATATACGTCCGGTGACGGCACCGACTAGTTTCGAGCCCATCGGGGGCCCTTCATCAGGATGAGTGGTACTGGTATTATTCGCGGACGCGGCCCGTCGCTCACTCATAGTGAGACGTATATAGTGAGTGTTTAGCCGTGTTTATATATCAGTTTTAAAAAAAAAACTGCTAATATTTTTACAAAAAAAAAGTAGGTCGATAATTCGTATCAACCTTTTTTATTAGTGAATTTGTTTACCTTTTTTAAGATTATTAAATCGTGTGTGAATTTCTATTTAAATAGGTTATCGATTATTTTTAGAATTCTTTCCATTATTGTAAAAGCTAATAAATGTTTAAAGATAAGAATTAATTGTTGGTTGTATAATAAAATTGGTGTCATAAAGACCGGAGCGATATTTATAACGTTGCGTGGTTACATCGCATGTACAATTTGCCTACAATACATTTGTACCATAAAGCCAACATACGATTTAAATGAAGGAAGTGACCATGAAGGCATTAACCTAATTATTTACATTTAGACACGATAGAGTTATTACTACGTACGTTTACAATGGATTATTGTGTTCTTATATATTTGAATAACGTTAATATTTAAAGGACTAAAATACGTCAAGGTCATTTACGTCTATTGGAAGATTAATTTTTCTTAGGATGATTTTCATAAAAAAACCTAACAATATTCGATTTTTAAATTGGATGCTTTCTTCCTGAGATATTTTCTAAGATGTAGAAGAGGTTTATTTGAAAACTGTCAACCTATTAACACAAGGTTTCTGATACAAAAACATATTATTATTTATGATTGGACAGAGATAATGATATGTTTTTACAGAGATTTTGGTTTCAGAAACTCACGGTAAGTTAGCTTTTTAGATCATTATGAGTTATGAGACGTGTGTAACGGAAAGTCTTCAATGCTTTGTGTACTAAATGGTGTTCTAACAAAGTAATCTTAGCGTCAGAAGATAAGTCGTTAAGGAAAGTAATATAGCGGGGAGCGATTTATCCATGTAAGGCGTCACCTCGCGCCATCTATCGTATGTTAAAAATGACAGCATCGTGTTTTTCCATGCGACACATTGAATATCTTCCTCGTTTACATATTTTTCAATTTACGAACGTGATCGAATGGCTTCTGAGCTTATAAATAAGGCTTTGTGGTAGAGATTTGCACGGCTCGAACGCTGCTCTCTGCAAGGTTTTGTGATAGTTATTTCTCTTGGAATAAAATTGTTGTAAGGATATATTGATTTATATTTTGCTGGGTCTATATCTGTTTGTAAGCCTAGAAATTCATACTGAGTAAAGATATAAATTTTATAGCTTCATGTTACGAAATATATTGTAGCTTGGAGCTCATTTATGCCGATTATGTTTTTTTTTTGTAATTATTGATTTATTTTAGAAGATTTTACCTAAATAAAAAAAATTGCACGTCTCGTAATATATTTCTAATGCTTTCTTTTCTTGATTGTAAATTTTAATCTTACTAATAATATACATGCGAATGTGTGGACGGATGGATAGATGGATGGATATCGATGGATATCCACACATCCAAAATATAAACAAACATCCATACATCCGGAAGAATGTTTGAAGGTATTTCTAAAACTGAACGGATCTCGATGAAATTTGGCACACATATATAACATAGTATGAAAGAACACATAGGCTATTGTTATGTTTTTTAATACCGCACGGACGGATTCAGTAAGAAACCACTTTTTAAATTTTGTCTTCTACTAATAAAAAACCTTAACATGTAACCTAACTTGTAACTAGAACTAAACATATTGATTCAATAACTTTCGTTGATGTTTAAATTATCGCTTGATTAAGCAATCTATAAAACATTGAAACAAATGTATAAAGATATCGTATTATATAGGACAAGACAATGGAAAGATACGTCGTTGTTTACACTTGTATATGCGGCCGTTACTCAGATTAATGTGCGCGCCGCATCCAATGTGAAGAAAGATCTTTGTGGGAACCGCTTTTGGAAATGGAGTAAAATGCGCGACACACGGCCTAAATGTTTCAAGAAAAACAAATGCTTTCAAAATTTAAAACTTTATACATTGTATTGCGTAAATAATATCATTACTAATAATTAAGGTTCAAACAAAAGCTTTGTTTGATGCTTGAAGTATTTTATTTTACTTTTCTTTTATCCTAATCTAAAACACAAGTGATAGGGAAAAGCGAGTACTAAAGGTATATAAAAAAAAATTGCTTCTTCTCCATATTGAGATGTCTCTCTGACTAGCGATGATTTGCTTTCAATTCTCCATATTTAACTTTATCTCGTGCGAGGCTTAACAGTTGGGGACTCGCAATTCCTGTCCACTCTCCAATGTTCCGTAACCACGATATTTCTTACGACCATAACTTCCTTTATAAGCGATTTAATGATTAAAATTGATAAATTATAATTAATACTTAAAAATATTGTTCACGATTTAAGTTAATTTAAACATCCGTGTGTACGATATACCGTGGTGTACTATAGTCCTTTTGTCAGTGACACTCCCTCACTATTTGATTTATAGATTTGTTCGTTGACTGCTTGTCTCTAGCGAGGCTTATTAATGAATTTATTTAAGCGCTAATGAACAAGTTACGTTCGGGACAAGTGGAACCAATTTATCTGCTCTTCGAATGAAAACTTATTTTAAGATCATAATCAACTTAGTTATCGAGATTGGATGATTTATATTTTCATGCTTCGTGGCTTCATATGTTTGCTTTTCATTACTTGTTCTAATGTTATAAATGGTGTTTGGTTTTACTTTTAATATGTACACTTTGATTCTAATAACTGTGGTTCTTTTGCGTATAAATAAAATCATAGAAAGATTTTAAATCAACAGTAATATTTAGATAGCTTACCATTTCTTGATTCGTTTTATTTTACAAATAAAAAATAAATATATTTGAATTACATACGTGGGTAAGATCAGAATATAAAATCGACTTTAACGTACCTGATATTTGTTTCAAACGCGCTTCATCTGTTATAAACAGACGGAGCGCACTCGCATCGGAGCACATTCAAAAGGCTGCAGCTTTTTACTAATGCTTTCAGAGGCTTAATTAACATCCTCTCTACTGAATAGGCTGGGTACTTAATTCAAGTTGCGAGATACTCTAGCCAGTATGAGTCCATGTAATGAAGTCGTATTGAAATGCCTACTTCACTGATTTTATGGACTCGAGAATATTTGTTGCATAAATAAATTAAATAGCTCTTTTTTCTGTTTAGAAGCTCTTAATATGATGAAATAATATGTTATCTTATTATCTTACTAATATTAGTAAGATTGAATGTTTAGACGGATGGATGGATGTTTGCTTAAAGGTATATCCAGAACTGCTCAACGGATCTCGATGAAAATTAGAACAAAGTCTGGAAGTAGACATAGACTAATTATTATTTTTTTAATTTCACGAGGACGGAGTCGCGGGCAACAGCTAGTACTCAATAAGATACGTGTCCTGTAAGAATATTATATAATATAAATTTTTAAAATTATAATAAAATACAAGAACTACTTGTGTTAAAATAATTCCTTTGTTACAAATTCCAGTTCTGGATCGTGTTCAAACGGTAAAAGATCTAAAATAATTTAATTCTCCAGGAAACCGTTTTAAACCGAATTTACGTCAGAACATAGTAGTTCTACACGGGGAAGAATGCTAAGCAAATTCAATTCTCAGCTCGTATAGTATACGGCGACTCAAGATTTAGGGTTCATTTTGCTTCGAGTAAGTTATACGCTCATGAACAACTGGAGACTGATTTTAAATTGAAATGTTACCTTATGCGTTCAAATTGAGAATTTCATTAACTTCTTGTTTGATAGGCCCGTTTTATTTTGATCACACTTCTTTGATAAATTGTTAGTCACTACGAAAATATTAGGTTGTCGGTGGCTCAGGGGTCCGGCACTTGATTTGCAATATGCAGTTCCTGAGTTCGAATCCCGCCATGTACGAATGTGTTTTTCGATTTCCCATTTACATACGTACATTTATTCGATGTTCTTACGGTGAAGGAAAACATCGTGATGCAACCTGCACATATCTGTAAAGAAATTCAAAGATATGTGTGAAGTCAACCAATCCGCACTTGGCCAGCGTGGTTGACTATGGCCTAGTCACCCCTAACTTAAGGTAGGCTCCGAGCCCCTCGGTGGGGACGTATAGATAGCTGATGATGACGATAATATTGCTGTATATAAGTATATAATGAAGTATAAGGTTAGCGTGATATATGCATATCATTTGGGCAGATGATAATCACATAAATAAGAAAGTAATGAGATTGTATATGGATAGGTCCAAAGGTAGAGGAAGATCAAAGAAAGTATTGATCGATTTTGTGAAATAGGATATGCAAAAGAATAAAATAAAAAAAATTAAACCTATTTTAAATGCAACAATATCTAATATTCACTTTGTATTTGTCCTATAACAAGGTTTGTAATATTATTCATTACTCCTTAATTAGCTGTCGCCCGCGACCCCGTCCGCGCGGGATTAAAAAACTGAGTAGCCTATTTGACCTCTAGACTATTTTCTACATCTGTGCCAAATGTCATCAAGATCTGTTGAGATCCATCCATCCATCTAAACATTCGCATTTATAATAATAGGACCATATTTCTATGAAAGTCAAAAAATAATGTCATCATTTTTGAAAATATTGTTGTTATTCTTCTGCATTTAGTAAATCAGATGCATATTTCATTTTACAAAGGATTTAATACTCCTCACTTCGTGAGTTCTCAAATAATTCATTCGTATTTACACGAAAGTGTGAACGCGATAAATTTCATATTCACTACTGACGTCTTCCTTGCATTATATGCAAAGTATGGCTAAAGTTTTATGGTATCTTATCTCTGTTTTGACGTCATTTATTTTACGTAAACACCCTTTTCATTTTAAGTTACATATAAATTATTAATAAACGAGACATAAATAGTTCGCAATTCTTGTAATTGAGTGCAACATCAAAGAGTTAGTATAGTGAAACCGCAGACACATTTGCCGTGCTACGGTGCGAATAATCTCTTTTTATTTCCGTTGCACCCGTGCTTCCTTCCTAGTGGAGCGTCTCTTGATTAATTAAAAATTGAATAGAGCACTAATAGTCATATTGTGATAATTTGAATAGCTCTTAATGAATTGCTATTCTGCAAGTAGGTCGTAGTCGGGAAGTCGCGTAATTGCTCGAACTCTGGATCGGTAACCGCGGTAGTGTTATTCGCTGCACCAATTTTAGGTTTATTGTTTCGATAATTGCTCGAGGGAAATCTACGATGAGTTCCGTCGACTTCACTTAAAACTTTTCTGAATACATTTCTACGATATTGCTTTCTGTTCAGTGTTATCTTAAATTTTTGCCACCAAAACCCAGTTTGCATATCTTCATTTTTCTTGAGCGAATGAACATTTATATCGCTTTCTACTTGAAGCGGTTTTTCGTCTGCACGTAATATATTTTCTTAATATGAACGAAACAGATTTGGGGACAAAGACGATTTAACTCTGTCGTAATATTTCTTTTCTATCTTCGAGTGTAAACGTTGTCGATAAACACTTTTTTAGGGTTTCGTACATTGTAAGAGAAAAACCGACACCCTTATAGGATCACTTTGTAGTCCGTCCGTCTGTCTATCAAGACCATTTTTCTCAGGAACGCGTGAAGGTTTTTTTTTATTAAAATATTAGCAGATTTTTTTGTAAATTTACTAATATTTCTTTAACCATTCCAACCAAGCTCTAGGCTTGTGCTAGGATATGGTTTACGACAATAGTCGAATGGCGGGATTCGAAATACCGACCTCGTGGTCGGAAATCCGTACCCTTAACCATTAGACTATTGACGCTTCAAAGGTATCAAGCTGGAATTTATTTTCTATCAATATGCAAGAAAATCTGCTTTATAAGACAAATGTGGGAATGCCGATAGATAAAAATAGTCAAACAATCAAAGTTCTTATCAAGATAAAAATTATCACTTTAATGATTCCCCACTCCCATCAAATGAAACATAAAATTTCCAACAAGACAAATTGACAACTATGACCCTTGATTTATTTACAATGAAAATAAAAATTACGTTTCGCTTTTAAACAACCGCTGGTTAATCTAAGAGAAACCAGTATCATTATATTGAAAAATGTGTTCATACGATGTTACTCACTAAATTACTGTTACGCCATTTAACTGAACGCGCTATCACAAACTTTTACATCAAGACGAAAATACTATAAATCCTGTCCGTTTAATATCTATCCTCGATCGTTCATTATAACCTTACCTTTATTTATTTCGTTTGATGAGACGTGGCAGTAGATTTTACTCGTCGTATAGATTAGGAACACCCACGTATTTTATCAATAATCCATTATGTATATGGCAAACAATGAGACGTGTTATCAGAAGTGTTTATTGGAATCTGTCGTGATGAATGGTAGAGAAGCTGTTTTAGATGTTAATAAATAAAAAGGTAAAATATCTCTCGTACTCATCTCTTACTCTACCGATGAACGGTAACTTAAGATGACGAGTACAGTTCGGTTCAAAAGTCTAATAAGATTTTTATTTCTATAAAATGCTTTTCCAACTATATTCATAGACTACAAATTTTGGATTTTAAATTGCAATTAGTGCAGCAGCCGGAATTTTATTTCGCTTTGCTGTAATTAAGGTTTCTTGCTCTAATGTGTTTTTCTAGAATATTTTAACATTTAAAATTCACTATATTTACAAAAACCTCTCGTATACAAAAATATTTCTTAATTTTATTTAACTTCTTTAAGTAAATTTTTAATATCATCACTGTGAATTATAGAATCTGAAAATCTTACTAATATTATAAATGCGAAAGTTTAGAATGATGGATGGATGGATGAATGGATGTTTGCTTGCAAGTATCTCTGGAACGGCTTAACGAAGTTTAATGGGATTTGGCACACATGTACAACGTAATCTAGAAGAACACATAGGATATTAAATAAGTTTTTTTTATTCCGCGTGAACGGAGTCGCTGGCGATAGCTAGTCTTCCTAATATTATAAATGCGAATGTTTGGATGTATGGATGTCTGAAGGTATCTCCGAAACGGCATTACAGATTTTGAAGAAATTTGGCACACATGTAGAACATAGTCTGGAAGAACACATAGGCTACTAAGTTTTTTTAAATTCGCGTGCGGAGTCTCTGGCGACAACGAGATAAAATAAAGCAACTAATCAAATTAAAAATGAACATGGAATATTCTGTGCGAATGTACATTTGATCATAAAAATCGTGATCATTAAAAATATAATGATAATTAAAAAAAATGATATGTCCAGTATAATGAAACTGGATGTGCTTTTCTATAGAACCGGTAGCGGCTATTGCAAGATAAGTGAAGTTATGCGTTTAATACTAGTTCAATATAAGCCGGCTCCTACGCGTTTAATTTGCTCCCACTAGTCTGCGGCGCGGTTATCGCTTTTGCTTACCATTGTGGTGTCCATTGGATAGATAGCTTAAATTAGCCGTAAATTATGTTCCCTTGCGCAACTAACGTTTTGTTTTAAATTGTCTATTATAAGCGAACAATTGAATCAATTCGTTTTAACAGTAATATCTCTACTTCTCGATTTACCATTGATATACATAATATAAGTGGTTAATTATTCTAACACATAACTACAAAGAAAATACAACTCCCTATATGATACGCATGTAATCAGTTAAACGAACAACTAATTAAATAAAATTAAATAAAATCGAAAACAGTTACAACGAGGTAAAAAAAAAACTTACACTTTTACCACTAACTTATAAAATGTATTAAAACCTTTTTAATTCACCTCTAAATAAATACTTATAAGAAAAAAAACAAACTCTTTGTATAAACTTAAATTATTTAAACGACGTACCTCTGTTTGGTTTAAAAATGTATACCAATTAATTAAAACATCATGTCTCTACAACAACGACTAACAATGAACGCTGTGATCCGGTTCGCTGAACAGAATGTGGACACAAAATGAACAAAAATATTTTTACTTTATTTTAAACGTCCAACTAATTAAGCGCGGCGTCCAAAGTAAACATAAAGAAAAAGCTATCCGATAGAAGATTCTATGGTAAATCAGGACATCCTGTAGGAAATGATGATATTGTCATGACCGATTTATACCGCGATGACTTCTCGATTGGTATCTTTAACACATCAAAGGGTATTTAAGAATGTTTTGAGCTAAGATGTAGTGTGTTTATAAAACTGGGACAAATCGCAAATCGAATTCATTAATAAACTTTGAGTGTATTTTAACTATGGCTCAGTTGTATAATTATTGTATAACTAGCTGTCGTCCGCGACTCTGTCCGCACGGAATAAAAAAAAACATAATTAGTAGCCTATGTGTTCTTCCAGACTATGTTCTATATGTATGCCAAATTTCATTGAGATCTGTTCAACCGTTATGAGGATAGCAAACAAACCATCCATCCAAACATTCGCATTTTTAATATTCGTAAGATATAATAATTAAGAAAGTTAAGACAGTATTATGCATTTTATTTAATAACACTTGCATAACTAAAAACGTCTGTTTTGAATAAGACCATCTTGGGCTATGTTTCTTACACAGAATTTAAAAATTTAAGCTCTTTTTGTCATTATTCGTGACATAATCACAGTCGAAAATGTGATCTTATTCAAAGAATATCTTAGAAATGATGTAAGGAAAATGAATAAAATTTTTAGAATGACGTGGCCGGTATAAACTTACCCTCTTACGTGACATCGTTAAGATGTTATCCCTTTACTGAGTGGGGACTAATCTGTGGTCGGGACGAGCCTCGACTCCAACTACAATAGAGAAACGAATAATGGGACATTTTTTATTTTATTACTTTCAAGTCCCTACGCAACGTCCCCTTTGACAGATCGGCGTTATATTTGTATGTGAGAGATAATTTTTTCTCTAAGTGTAATTTTTTTGTTTTTGGTACATTCCAATATGTGTATCTATAGGTAATTTAATTTTGGTAGTGACGTCATGAATGTAATTATAAAAATAAAGTATTCGTTATACGTGCTTGAAGCTGCTAGAACTTAAGATCTGAAATAGCATAAGTAGTGGGATTTAAACGTAAACATTAAGCAGTACTTTGGAACCTATACGACTTATTATTCTTCTCAGAATAAATACAACTTTAATTAAAGGTATGTATGTGAAAAATAATGAGCTTAATTCATTCGACTGTTTTAAAAAGACTTTCAAATATGTATAACGCAACTGCAGTTCCTCTGGCGCTGCTGACGACATTGGATGTCGTTTTCCCCGGCTGCTCGTTTACGCGCATCTCCTCTAAAATCGAGTTATGTAAGTACCAGTAAAATCAGACTACAGTTAACATCAGCTTAGTTTATTAAATCAACATTAATCGTAAATAAGCATATCATTGTCAATGTAACAAGAGAGGACCACATAGAAGAGTATACACAACAAAATGACTAGCGCCTTGTTTGTACACGAATACCACACACGGTCGCTATGAAGAGCCGACTTCTTAACCTCAAAACTGCTCAAGACGCGGCCGTGGCTAATTTAAGTAGCATTGTGCACCTCACAAGAGGTGCGTCTGAATAAGATTATCAGGAGGTTAAAACCCGTTGGGAGTCATTGGTCATAAATCATAGCCCATAAAACTCGCCTGACAATAACCTCTTTCTTTCACTATGCTTCCTAGACGAAATTAAACAACAGTAGAAAAGGAACTCTAAGTCATAAGTGGTAAGGTATAAAATTAAATTTAATATGGTGTTTAGAATCGTGTGATGCGAGAGAGAAGCATCGTTAAAGTGACAGGCGAACTTAATATTCCGTTTGATCGTACCAATTGTTAGTATTGTATTTACTGTCGATTTTTTAGAAAGCGAAAAAACGAACGAATGGACTGAAATAGCGTGAAGTGTATGCGGGAATGTGGGGTTCGGGAGAGGCATCAATCATATGACGTCGAGTGACATTCGGCTATAGTTAAATAGTAGATAAGCGCGGATGATCTATTAGAAATCATATTAATGAGAGCTACTCGTAATACATACTTATCGATTTTATGATAAAATTGATGCATTGTAAATTCTTTCTAAAGTGTTGTTTACATTGTGTTCCTATAAGGCGAATCCTTTATTAATAAAGGATTTCGCATATTTAAAACACTTATTTAACACGTACTCGATAGTTCATAGAAATATATTTGTGTTCTTCTGAAACGAAAGCGGTCGATTGCAATTTTTTCTTTATGTTCAAATGTTCTCTCTGGATTCAACAGACGATGTTTACAATCACAAAGTTGTATTTATTAAAGTAAAGCGTAAGTTATCGTGTCATACAATGTAATATGAAACGCGAGTCTCGCAAGCGCATATCAAGGCGATGCTTGATAACGCATCCTGTAGCGTTTCGATTCTTTTTATTGCTGTGCATTTAATGTTCCGACGAAATTGGAATTCGTGTGGGTTATTGTGGCCAAGGGAATTAGATCCGACGCATTCATAACCGACTATCCTATTGAGACCTCTCGGAAGGGAAACTGGATCTGATAAGGCAGATCGTCGATAGGGCCCCTTTTTCTTTGCGCGACACCTTTTGTCATGACAAAGGGCCTGTTTGGCCTCAACTATGGCATCTGAATGGGCTCGCAATAACGCGTCCCGGCCGAAAGCTCGCATCCCGCGAGATCGACCGCAGATATACTTCTCTCTCTAAAGATTTATTAATCTTTCTCGTTCGCTGGAACAATAAGAGCTTTCGGTAGACACCTGGCGCTTTTTTCTCATCGCTTGGTACACGACGCGTTTTAGTTTTTGCACGACCTTTAAGTGCTTGGAGTAGGTTCGTTGAGTGAGTTGGGCTACTGCACGCACCCGTTTACATTTTTATACATATTAAATATGTACTCTGTGGTTTTTACTATTTTTCAAATTATTTTCAAAACAAAATATTAGTTATTATCACAAAGCTTGTTATAGAAAATTATTTCCTGATGGAAAACATTAAACATAACTTTTGAAATCCATACAATACGTTGAATTAAACAGTCAGTTAATAATAAGAATAAATATTTCATTATAATATCTGCCGCAGATCAAGTTACGCGTTTTATTTGTGTAGATCGCGTGAGATGGGGCGTACGAAATAAATATTGTTTGTTATCTTGACATCGTAGCGGCCCTCCGTAGAAATTCTTACACGTCCTTCTACAGAAACTTAATGCTATCACTATTAACTTTAACACGTACCATATAAATTTATACAATTAATGCTTAAAGTGATCTAAACGTGTTACACCGACTTGTTAGTTTTTATCTCTTATTTCAAGAATATTCCATTTAGGTATTAAGAGTCAATTTATCTCTAGATTTTCATGAGACGTGAGAAAATTAAACTAGTATTTGTATTTTTATGTTACCTATTGGATTTAGGTAGATTTAATTGAGTGATCAACTGAAAAATAAAACTTTGTTCTTTGTTAAATAGAAGAGCACCCATATCTTACTTCTTACTAATATTATAATTGCGAAAGTTTAGATGGATGGATTTTTGTTTAAAGGTATCTCGAGAACGTCTATATGGATCTTGCTAAAATTTGGCATAGATGTAGAACATAGTATGGAAAAACACATAGACTAATTAAGTTTTTTAACGCATTCAATACCACTGTGATTCACGGAGATTCAGTGGCAGTGAAACTGTTAATACCGAGCGGACAGAGTCACGGGCGACAGCTTGTTTTAAAATAATTGACAACATTGGGCTGGTATGTTTAAATAGTTTTTGCCACCAAATGTCACAGAAAAAGTATAATGGACATTTTATTTAGTGTACAATGAAGTCAGCTGCATCGCCGGTTGATGCAGCGTTACGATAAAACACCCGCATTTTGGCAAATAAACCGCAGCGGGATGCCGTCACAATATTTTAGGGTCCACGACTGTATCTATGCGGTTAAATATCATCTATTGTACTCAAGTTAAAATTATTAAGTAATTCTCAGCTCCTTTAGAGTACTGGCAGTTAAGAAAATATAATTTAAAAAAAAAGTTACGTATACAACTATTGAGGTATGTTTTATAAATTATCGAAGTATAAAAAGTTAGTGATAGTCTATGTTATATTTATAAAACAAAATACTAACATAAGTAATGCGATGGATATTACATCTTACTAATATGATAAATGCGAATGTATCTCTCAGAAATTTGAGCAAGATGTTGAACATAGCCTAGAACACATAGACTACTAATTAAGTTTTTTTTTAATTCTGCGCGGATAGAATCGTGGGCGAGAGGAATATAAAAAGTAGCACATGGTTTTAAAATTAAATTTTCAATCAAAATATCACAGAGTATAAAACCATAAACAAATAATTTTATTCACACGCTAAATATTTTGGTTACATAATAACATTATTAACTATAATAAATAGTAACATGTCCATATTTATAAAAAAAAATCGTAATAAATATTCCCTAACTACAATAGCAAGGGTATAAAGTCTGGTGGTCTTCTTTGAAACCGTAAACTACGCGCCTTGAGTCGTATATTTTGATCACTCCCTCTTGTTTTCAGAACACTGCACAAAGGTAACAGAACACATAGTTAACGTGAAAAAATCTTCGACCGAGCCCCCGAACTCAGTCTTTTGTGTATGCTTAAACCGCCCTTCTGTAAATTTATTGTCATGGAATGATATGATGTCTTTATGTTATGCCTCCATTGTGAACCACTTATCTGATCGTTTCTCGTGTCATTTTAATGGTGGACCCAAACGTATAACATATTTTTATAAGAATTAATTTTTGATCTCTGGTTTTAATGGCGTTGTACGTGAGTCAAAATTCTTAATGTTTAGATGTTTAAATTATTTGAACTGTCAACTCTAAAAGATAATAGAAATAATAAGAAAGGTCTTATGTTTTCAGCGATCTATTAATAGGCGTACATAAAATTATAAAAGCATTTCTTTTTACGAATATAGACGAAACTGTTCCAACAATTTTCCCCGCGAATGGACACGGAATCCATTCTAAATCTGTTATAAATATAGATAACTCTTTCAGCACACAAAAGCTGAATAGTGAACAGTGATTTCGCTTTTTGCCCGTGAAAAATTGAAAACGCTTTGTAACTGTATTTCAGTGAAAGCAATTTAACGACAGGTTTCATGCGGTTCGTTTAGTTCCCGGTATGTTTTAGAATTCCACGTCGCATCGCTTCTGTATGAAAATGTCATTTTTAGAATTTTATTACGCTTCATTTGATGAACTAGCTTTGATAGATGATGAAATATTATAAATCTCTCTTAAAATATATTTTATTATGTCATGTGATTTGCAGCAGTCATCATCATCACCTCACTATATGCCCCCACGAAGAGGTGACAAGGCCTTAGTGTATCACGCTGGCCCAGTAAGGGTCGGGTTGACTTTACACATATCTTTGAACTTTTTCAATCTACCATAAGGAATCTATAGCCTACTAGTTAAGGGTATGGATTTCCGATCACGAGGTCGGGGGTTCGAATCACGCCATTTGACTATTGTCGTAAACCATATCCTAGAACAAGGCTAGAGCTTAGTTGGAATACTAAAAGAAATATTAGTAGATTTCCAAAGAAAAACTGCTAATCTGATATATAAACACGGCTAAACACTCACGTATATACGTCCGGTAGCGGCACCGACTAGTTTCGAGCCCATCGGGGGCCCTTCATCATGAGGATGAGTGGTACTGGTATTATTTCGCGGAAGCGGCCCGTCGCTCACCCTGTGAGCCGTGTTTATATATCAGTTTAGTATAATGTCTCACGAAAGTTTGAATAATTTAAAAACTGCTAATATTGAAAAAAAAAATACCAATATTGTTCTGTAAACTGTATACTAACAGTATGTATACTTAGTACTTTATTTACAATTTAAAATGTATAAAATAAATGTTAAAGGATTGAATTATTTATGGAAATGTTTTCAATTCACACAAGATTCTGAAATAATAAAAAAAATTAAAATACGTTCCCTAAAATTAAAACCCTATGATATAGAGTAAACAGATCATCTGAAATAACAACCCCAGAACGGTAAATAGGCTTTTTGGCTTGCGGTAACTGGCACATCTCTCGATTAGTATTCTGCGGTCGTGAGCCATGCCAGAGGATTAAACGGTGGCGGTCGATAAAAACAATATTTTGATATAACCACCTATTTTATACTGAACAAACATGATTATTACGTAAACGTATATTTGTGCTTGAATTTTACCGCTTTGATATTTTCACTATCCATTTATGTTTAGAAAAATGTTATTCCTTATATTTTAATAAATTATATTTAATAATATGGTTTAAAACCTATTTCAACTTATTTACACAAAGCTGTTTAAAAAAAATAAAAGGATCCATTTTACAAACATTTTCGTATGTTGCATAGTAATGCCGCACAACATTGTAAAATGGAAACAAGTTCAACGGCACATTCTAAGCCAATGGAGTAATTAAGGCTTTTAAGCCGTGAATGGAAATTATTAGAAACCGGCTCGGATTTCGTTACTTAACTATCTTCCTATTGAATAGTTAATCTAGAATTTAAATGCTCTATTTAAAACGCGTTTATCTATTTTATGTTTGAGCACGCATTTCGTTAAGAAATATTTGAATTCGGTAGCATAATAACGGTTTACGCGTAATCAAGGAATTTGGAACAGAACATCGACGTTTGAATACCATAATAAAGAAAAAAATATGTTAAGTTTTTTTTATTAAAGTAAAGTACTGGCCTTTACAGATAATTAAATTTATGAATAAAAAATATGTTTTTAATTATAAACGTCAAGGTTGTTCCAAGGTTTACGTTTATTGTTTTACGACTTGCAATAATCTTGATATTAAGATCTTACTACCATCTTACTAATATTATAAATGTGAATGTTTAGATGTATAGATGAATGTTTCTTAATGAGAATATGCAGAACAGTTCAACGGAGATCGTTGAAATTTGGCATAGATGTAGAACATAGCCAGGAAGGATACATAGGGTATTGTTAATTTATGTATTCTTCTTGGTTTATATTGAGGTCTATACAGCTAAGAAGCTATGCAGAAACTTCCTAAAATCACAAAGCATTGTATGACATAAAAAATCTATAAAACGAAAGTCATTGTCTTGCTAATGTCCAATGTTTTAACATGACCACGCTTTGTTATGAATACTCGTTACAACCGCATTCTCCAACAGCTATATTTCAGTTACGCAAATGAAAAATTAGAGGACTTTGAACTCTATGTCTTCGTAATAAGATGTATTGAAATTTATGTTTTTAATACTGGAATAGCAACGGTCTAAATATATGCATTTGAATAATGTAACCTGTCTTGGCGGACGCTCAGGAGATGACTTGACATAATGCTGCGTCGGATATCTCGTACGATATGGATACTGACCAGCATCTAAACGTAGGCTTAGTAAGGATATTAGAATCTATTTATTTTAGTCAATTTAATATTTTTATATAGCATTCGGCTTATCTATATTGCAACATTATCGTGAGTTTCTAACACCAAAACCTTTGTATAAAATATGTCTTAATCCTTGTCTTTCATCTTTAACAGAACAGACAAAACAATATTTTAGCCGGGGATTTTGGTGTCAGAAACCCACGTTTAGCCTATTAACTTGTTAGTATCGTACTAATTTTTAATAAATAATATCAATAACTATCATAAAAGTGTATAAAATACAGTCACAAACAATACAATTTAATTAAATTGTAATTACAAAGATTTAATATTTTTATGACATAAATATTGTTATCACATATTAGCATTTTTTTATTAAAAACAAATAATTGGAATTGTTTTCCCGAATTTAATAAAAGATCCACATTATTATCGTGGTCAAATGAAAGCTCTCCACATCTCAGAAGCACAAGAGTACAAATTATTCCTCCCACATACTTATGTAAGTGCATCTGAATCAATCACAACACAACATTTGTTCCGCCTTTTATGCGGCAACCAAATGCATTCTGCTTACTGATTTACACGTAAGCTTATGAACTGTGAAATGAGAATTGATGCCATTGAACACGAACTGTACAAGCTGTCATTTAACTTATATTTTATAACTTAACTTGATGAACCCGAATAATAAAACAAGGTCATTTAAATGACAAAAGTAAGTTAAGTAAGTTAATTAAAATTGATGATGATATGTTCATTGAGCGGTTAGAAGTCCAAGGAAAAATGGAAGGCACCAGGGCACGAGGTAGATCACCCAGGTAGACAGACCAGGTCAGAGCAGCAGTAGACGTCCCCCTGTATATATGTGCTATAAAACAGTTGTCCGGGAAGAGTAGATGCATCTGGTGAGAAGATTCACAGCATCTACTAAAAGACTGGGGAGAAGAAGAAGGAATAAGCCAATTTTTTTTTGTAAAGTTTTATTGCTAAATGCATCAAAAAGACTTCAACGAAAAAAGTATTTGATCTTCTTGTTTATTAAAATATTCATACTAGTTTTTAATACAAGATCGTATTTTGTTAACTGTATTTGTGTGTGCGTAAAAATAGCTTTAACGTTTCAACTAAAGTGTAGTTCAATTACAATATAATTAAACAAATATATATGTTAATTATTCACACTAGCTTTCAGCTTTTCACTCGGTTTACTTCAACAATAATAGAGAGTACAAGAGCCCACAAATAAAGCGTACAATAGCTATTTAATTTAAATATTCTATGAGAGCCAGTTTCGTTGGTTTATTTATGATACTAGCTAAGTATTTTTGGTTTCGGATGAAATTACATTGTGAATACTATTACTGTAGACGTATTTAAAATAAAATGTAGTCGATTATTTTGATTTACTCTCTTTTATTTGTAAGTCAATGTCAAATCTAATTTATTCAATTTAAAACATACACCAGATGGTGTCGGTGGCTCAGGGGTCAAGCACTTGACTTGCAATCTGCAGGTCCTGGGTTCGAATCCCGCAATGTACTAATGTGTTTTTCGATTTCCGATTTTTTTTTACTTTTAGATTTACATATGTACATTAATCCGACGTTCTTACAGTGAAGGAAAACATCGTGATGCAACCTGCACATATCTGAGAAGAAATTCAAAGATATGCGTGAAGTCAACCAACCCGCACTTGTCCAGCTATGGCTTAATCACCCTTAAGTTAGGGTAGGCTCCGAGCCCCTCGGTGGGGACGTATAGTGAGCTGATGATGATGATGATGGCCATATGTAAATGTAATTTTACGTTGTCAGTAACGTTGTCATCATATTGATATTTACTATGCTGCTTCTTCCTACGCTAATCTTACTAATATTAAGAATGCGAAAGTTTAGATTGATGGCTGGATATTTGTGACTCTTTTATTGTGATATTTGTGATCTTTAGGACGGCTAAACGGATACCTCTAAAATTTAGCCTAGATGTAGGATATAGTCTACAATACTGCAACCTGGATATAGTTTACATACATAGGCTCCTATTTTTTTAACTTTGTAAGGACGGAGTCGCAGGCAACAGCTAGTATTAAGGTGTAATAGTCGACTTTTTTATACATTTTTTATTCTATGCTACAAGTACTGTTACAGTTTAAAACTCTTATCTTTTGTAGTATTTATCTTGAATAATTACGAAGTTAGTTTGACATTCAAATGTTTAATTAAATATTAATTTATACAAAATTAACATAATTAAATTGAAAGATTAAACTCATATAAAATGATAATGTCACATTATGAAGTGATAAAAAAGATATTTACATGGATGTCGCGTATTGAGTTCAGTTACTTTGCATATTCCGACTATAACTTAAGTATATTATAGAGATTATTTAACTGAAATATATTTTCGAGAAGAACTCTGGACATCTAGTGCCTTGGAGTTCCAGCGACTGGACTTATCTTACTAATATTATTAATGCGAAAGTTAGATGGATGTTTGCTAGAATGTATCTTCGGAACGGCTTAACTGGTCTTGATGGAATTTTGCACAGATTTAGAATATAGTATGAATAACATATAGATTACTTACTTAGTAAGTTTTTTTTAATACGCGGACTCTACAACTGTTACTAGTGATGATTTTGACTCTATTTTAGAGCCTATTTAGTTTTGCGTAAGTTGTTTTTAAAAAGTTGTTTACGAAATAGAGTATTATAATGTTTGCTAAAATAAGATAGATTAAAAATGTTATATTCAATCCATGCATTTTTCATTCATTTATATTTGTGATTAAATAACAAAGAAAAACTCAATGAAATAACAAAAAGATCTAACCGGTCAATCGACGTGTAACTAACTGGACTCAATCTAGTCGCACATCCTTGCCAGCTGTATACGTGGTTATTGTTC
Organism: Papilio xuthus; assembly: GCF_000836235.2. Classification (NCBI taxonomy): domain Eukaryota; kingdom Metazoa; phylum Arthropoda; class Insecta; order Lepidoptera; family Papilionidae; genus Papilio; species Papilio xuthus. The sequence goes on from NW_013531716.1 coordinate 5,658,336, forward strand.
TCAGTGGATTGGATTGTATTGTCTCATCGATTGAGCCTATTTATAGACAAACAACGTTGTTCTAACACACGAATGTGTGCCACAAGTAGTCTGAATCTTACTAATATTATAAATGTTAACGTTTAGATGTTTGTTTGAAGATATCTCCGTAACTGGTCAACGGATTTTGATGAAATTTGGTACATATGTAGAACATAGTTTGGAAGAACACATAGGTTACTTTTAAGGTTTTTTTTTAATTTTGCCCATACGGAGTCGAGTGCGGCTGTTAGTATAGAATTAAATCTGATAACCTACACTTAACCCTAAGAAATAAAATATTTAATATTTTATTTTATATCATAGATTTAAGAAATAAAAATCATCATCAGCTCACTATACGTTCCCACCGAGGGGCTCGGAACCTATCCTCAAATCAAGTGTGACTAGGCCATCAACCATGCTGGCCCAATACGGGTTGGTTGACTTCACACATATCTTTTGAATTTCTTCTCAGATATGTATAGGCTGCATCACGATGTTTTAAAGGCGGGATTCGAACCCAGGACCTGCAGATTGCAAGTCAAGTGCTTAAAATAAAATCGAATGCCCTTGATTACTGCCTATGTTTTTTTTTATATTCTTTTTGAATTAATTATTTTGTTATTGAAAAAAAATAACTTGATTAAATTAATAAAAATACCTTTCTTTGAGTTTTCTAAAATAAAGAAATATTTTCAATTGCAATGCAATTTCAATGTAATCTTAATACGCGCTCGCTAAAGTTTTTGAATTAAAAAAGTCAAGAAAGTGTATAATTGTGTGTGTTGACTGCGTAACATGTGAGGGTTCGACACATGGCAGACATGGGTGGGTCCACGAAGATTTGTAGTTGACAAGTGAAATAAAGTACACCACTTATTGTCTTTGTTGTTCCAAAACATTTGTATAGAGACAGATACAAAGCTATACCTAATAATAATCTTATATTCATTGTAGATTGTGTTAAATAATAAAAAATGTAGATGTTGCAAATTTTGGAACGAAATAAGAATTCAAGCTTAATTTATACTTTGTTCGTTTTATAATCGAACTGAATGGTTTAATTATTTAAGTAGCAATTTTTTTCAATAAATAGTAAATAATTGTAGATTTTAATTTCGAAGTAAAGGATTCGATTTTCGTCTCGGTCTTTCTAAAATCTAATTAACATTATTTCAGTTTCAATTTTATTATGTTTTAGTTCAACCGGATCAATTCAATTTATAAAGTAAAAGTAACTCCTAGTAACTCACTGTGTAGGAAAACATCGTAATGCAATCTGCACATATCTGCGAATAAATTCATAGATATGTGTGAAGTCAACCCGCACTTGGCCAGCGTGGTTGACTATGACCTAAATCACCCATAACTTAGGGTAGGCTCCGAGCCCCTCGGTGGGGACGTACAGTGAACTGATGATGAAGTAAAAGTAAACGACCAGATGCCATAGAATCTAGAATAACGCTAAAGTATATTTATATAAATTAAATGTTGTAACATAAAATTGTATGGCGGCCGTGCATGCGACTGCAACACAAAAATAAAATTGAGTTTACTATCGCTGGCTGGTACAGCCCCACATAACTATCAAAGAAAGCGGCTTACCTGACTTGAGGCAATTTCGCTGTCCACTGGTTTCACGCAAAGGGAACAGTAAGCCTTCTGAAAGTCTTTGTACAGCCTCCGCGATTCTAATACAAAATCTGTCAACGCCGCGTCTAATGAACATTTACTCTGCTTCTTTCTAATATTACGGTTTATTATTTTGTTAGTAAAATATAATTTGAACAACGTCAACCTAAAATATAAATTTTTAAAAACATTAATCACTACTATAGTACAAAATAAGCGGTTGTTTGAACGACAAAAGTAAAATAAAATTGTATTTTATATATATTTAAAAAAAAATACACGAGTGCCAGACATATCTCTGTGTTCAAATTTCTACGGAACATTTTATATTATAAGAAGCTATATAAATTAATTAATGTGTTAATAAATAGCGTGTTTTTTATGCCCAAAAATGTACAATCCGTGCGTTTAGCCAATATCGTCTCTCCACTTCGATTAAACTAAGCCGAATCGAAAACGGCGAATGGGATAAAGGAAATAACTATTCTCGGAAAGGAAATACAAAAGCTATTCTATTTGGATTATTTTTCTAACTAAATTCAAACTGTAATTAATAGAAATTTACTTCGAATACATTTCTAATACGAGCTAATTTGTAAAATGTCACACAAGGACTATTTTTCATATAATATTAAATGCACCAAAATAAGAATTCTTTTAAAGTCAACATTGACAACTGAAGACAAACCAAAATATACATAAACTTTTTACATAAACTGAAGAAATATTCAGTCATTTACAAAATGAAAGTAAGAAAGTCATAGGTGATGAACATAACAGTCATAAGTAATTTTAATTACGTTTGATAAGAATCTGAATAGAAGCCAGATGTTCCGATGATACACCCCCAAGACAACAAAGCGTAATGACTCTACGATTCTCTTCGTCTATTAAAACAATTTATTCGGCTATATTGTTGAAAGGTAACAGACAAACCGAAGTTTGGCATCCCGTGGTGTAACATAATGAGAAATAAAACCGTATAAAAGAGTGTTATAACAAATGAAGCTATCACATTACAAACATATGGTACTAGAAAAAAAAAGTGTTTTGTTATGTGAAAGCAATATGTTTTTTGCTAATCAAAGATTTAGTTGAAAATAATACTGAATTTTTTAACATCTGTATTGGCACTGGCATCTTAGGGGAAACCGGTTGGAGAAGGCTACAGCAAGCTTTGGGATGTAAATGGCCCCAAAAAGAGCTGGTGCAGTAGGCAAGGGAAAAGTACTGCAACTATTTTTCCAAGAAAGTCATCATGTACACCGAAGAAGAAGAATTATCACTAATTCGAAAAGAAACGCAATAATTCAATGAACAGAGAATTGAGCTCACTGCTAACGTAAAGGCCGGCACTGCTGTTTTAGTTTCTCTGGTTTTACGGATGTATATAAGACACGATAATCAATTAACTTCAGGAGATCCAGTACTGGCTATCCCCTTTTAATTCTTTTTCTTAACTTCTTCCCCTTAGCTTTAGATAAAACAGACCATAAATTGTATGGTATGTTTTGAATGATAAAGGTCATTGTTTAAGTGAACTCGTTTGCCGCCTTCAGCTATAAAAAAGAGTTCAACCTACGCATTAATTTTACAACTTGGATAAACATTGATTTTGAAGTGCTTTAAAGTAAGGTGGCTATAATAATAAAGTTCTAAAGAAAACAATGGACTTAAACATGATTGGTATTAAAAATAACCATGGCTTTTAAGCTGGTACTTAAAATGTGACTATTCACGGACTATGCGGTAGGCGATGTTTGAGGCATTTGTTAAATAGATTATTATGTTTAAACACGCCCACACAAGTTTAGTACGTGCCCAAACGTGACGAAAAACAAAACCAAAAAATAATATAAAGACCTTACTAGACATTTCATTAGGCGACCTCAAATTTCTTTTGAAAACAAATTTCCTTGGAAAATTCTACGCAAAAGGTGCCTTCAAAGTGCTATTAAGACCTATTTTAGCGTTGGAATTAAAACAAAAAAAGTAAAAACCTTCGTGTTTAACTCCCCTATAGACATTCCGAAAAGTAATCTATTTCGATAAGCCAACAAGGAGGCTGCTCATTTTTATTTTGTTCATTCCCTAAGGCTTAGAGTATCTTAAGTATGCTGCACAAGGCATAAGCGGAAAGCGGTTCACGTGACGAATTACTCTAATTCCAAGCATCTTTATTTTCCCAAAATAAAATTATACCTTTGGATGGTTTACCATTTTTGTGGACCTGTTGGATTCCAATCCGAATTTAAAGGAACATCATCATTATCACCTTTATCTATTTTACTATCATAGTTTTAATTAACTTCGTATTCAAGATTACAATCGTCATCATCAGCAAGTAAAAGTTTTGAGTTGTATACAAATATTCTTAATTACTGTCTAATGTTATACAAGTATTTCTAATTACAGTCTAATGTCACAAATATTGCCAATGCAAATGATGGATGTATGGATGTTTGTTAGAAAGTACCTGCAGAATTCAACGAATCTCAATGAAATTTAGCATAGATGTGGAACATAGTCTGGGCGAACACATAGTCTACTAATTACAGGTAGTATAATTCTAGGGTATATAAATATCTTAGGTGACTTTCTTATGACTTGCACTCTACACTAACAGGCATGACGATGCACTCACCTCCTGCCCCAGACTTAATCTCAGTACGATGCGGACACGATAACGTTTCTATGCCGACTTTACCAAGGAACAATATAAAAAAGTTTCAAATAATTTGTAGAATGTTAAACAGGTTGCACGTATTTTAATCTATATAAGCTTTTCTTTTTGCACGTAGAAATTAGAACTATCCCGCAATCAGAAACTATCGTTATCCAACTGTTATCCGTTCTATAAGTATTTTATCGATTTTAGTTACACAAAATAAATTTTAAGCTGTAAATAATTCAAAACATTTTTTCCACATTAACAACAAAAGCAACAGTTGAAAGCATTCAATATACCTTTCTAAATTATTCCTTTTTAAAGCAAATTTCTCGAGGATACCGTTGAACCGGAAACATGTCATCCTCTGTTAAATATTTAAAACGTTTCAAATGACTGAATTTAAAATTCATTGCTTTCTAAGGGTTGCCCTCTGCGAGCATCAAATACGGGTATAATGACCCATTTATTAACAAATTAGATCTCGCCGCATTATCGGGACAAATCAAAAGCCTTTTGCCCCCGTCATCAAAAGCGATGCGGCTTCAATTGGAATTCCTTTGTTTAAATTATGTTTTGATCATTTGCTTAAAATTGTCATCTATTTAACGAAACATTTTGCTGACGTACTCTTGAATTTCTTCAAAGGAATATTTTGTAATTATATTTATTCCACTTCTATTAATTGTTGTCTTAAATGGGTCCTTTGCGGTTTTATGTATATAAATCCATAAAGTTTTTCAAACCTGATGTTAACATATAAGCACCGTAGATCTCCTGCTATATCATATTGAAAGTAAAAATTGTAAAATTCATGGTATAAAAATTATAAATTCCCTTTTAACGTCCGCCGTCTCATATCTCGGCGCATAGTTCGCTGTTCGCTGTATCGGGGCTTTTAATTATTGGCCTCGTTATATCTTTGTGTCGATCTGAGCGGCGGCTGCGACGCCCACTTCCTTCGCGGTTGCATTTTCAAACGCTTATCAACACCCTTTGTTAATTTTAGCCTGTTTCGCTACTACAACTATTGGTAGTTTCTTAATTATGTATTTAATTTGATGGTTTAAGATTGGTACAAGTAAAACATTACCATTTCATTATTCAATAGTCAAGGTCAAAAATCCAGCGGTTTAAATCTTATGTAAATTCTCGGGCTCGATTTAAACTGAGAATATTGTTAATTTAATACTAGAAGCATTAAAATTTATATCCAAATAAAATGGCATTATAAGAAAATCTTTAAAAGTATATGTAAAAATTCCTGTTAATAGTTTCTTCACCGAATTCCCATATAACAATACAATAGTTTTAATTCGGTGTAATGTAGATTAAAACGACTTTCTCACGTCTTTTGTTTATCTGAATGTGAATGACAAAAAACTTTCCGTGTCGTTCACATTGCATAAAATATTCTTAGAAGCGAGTCACTAGGCTTAAAAGTGGGAGTGTTATCGCGTGCGTTTATCGCGTCACATTAGTTTTAAGGCTATACACAGCGGTTCCCAAATGTATTATAATCTCAACGCGTTTGGATACCGCGAATTCATAAACAAAACAAAACAATATAATTTACGCGCCCTTCGACAGTATCGCCGCATCTCTTATATCGTTTATTTTTTATTTGACATATGACACTTTGCATGTAAACACGTGTTATACGTGGGAGGATTATTAATTCATGCATTTACTAAGCAGATTAAAAATAATTAAAAAAAAAATAATAAAAAAATGCCATTAATCAATGATAAGTGGTTAGCAGAGTATGGCTTATTGGTTGAGGATTTGAGTTTGAACTGATGTATTGTTATTTTATCATCTTCAGCTCACTATACGTCCCCACCGAGGGACTCAGAGCCTACCCTAAGTTAAGGGTGATTAGGCCATAGTCAACCACGCTGGCCATGAGCGAGTTGGTTGACTTCACACATATCTTTGAATTTCTTCTCAGATATGCGCAGGTTGCATCACGATGTTTTTCTTCACCGAAAGAACGTCGGATAAATGTACATATGTAAAATCGGAAATCGAAAAACACATTGGTACATGGCGGGATTCGAACCCAGGACCTGCAGATTGCAAGTCAAGTGCTTGACCACTTAGCCACCGAATTTTTATTTGCCTTAATCCAATATCTCTTATTGAATTTACATCGAATTTATAATATTCTTTAAAAACATAATAATGTCACTCAAAATACAATAAAATAAAGTTGATATAATCATGTAAAACAAATAACAAAACAGGCAAACTATAACTACGATTCCCGCTTAAAATGCGGACAAAGTTGCTGTCTGTTACCGGATTTCAATGAAAGAGCTGCGAATAACCCTCAATCTCTCTTTGTTCCATTTTGAAAGACTTTTATAACCGACAGCTAGTATCCCTTTGGAAAAAAGTAAATAGGTAAAATGTTCGATTTTTCCATACCTTTTTGCAATTTTGTCAGTACGTCTAGTAATAAAGATATGTTTTAAAGTAAATAAAATAACTACTAATTTAACACTAGGGAGGTAAACACAGACGGCTCTACTATCTACGAGATATTTTACTAATTTTTTTTTCATATCATAAGGTGGCAAACGAGCGAGCGGCTACCTGAAATCGCTGAAATAGCGAAGTGACCGTTGCCCATAGACATACGCAATTGCATATGCGTTTTTTTTTAACAGAAGGGGGCAAACGAGCAGCGGGAACACCGAGGTGTTCAACGACGCCCATGGACATCAGCGTTGCCTACCTTAGATCGACGGAGGAGAGGATGCACAGAAAGAAAATATTTTCCCTTTCCATGCATCCTCTCATCCGGTGACCATCTCACTAGATGTGTTAATAGTTCTGTTCACTCTCCACGACGTTTCTGGCAACGTTCAGATATTACCTTCTTGCTTGTCGATGGTTACACATAAGTCTCAAGAACATTTGCAAGATGTGCAACTTCTTAATTAAAAACCAAAAGTTCTTCAATAGTTAAATTATAAGATTGAGTAGAACAGAATGAATCGTACGGAAAGTGATACTTCACTCATCAGTTTAATTACAAATGTTCACGTATAATTTAGAAATTAACTCATTCTCCAACTGGCGTTGGCTTTTGTTTGCTGTGTCACGGCTAAATTTTGAATTGAGTTTTTTTTTTAATTTTAATAAATACAAAAACATATATGTAACCTGTGCAATCCACGAATTGAACTGAAAAATCCATATCATATATCGAAGGTTACTGATCGAATCGCTTTGATATCACAATGTTCGCAACCGAAATTCGTTTTCGTTGACAGAATATTAATTTTAAGATACGGCAGTGCCCCCTGCCGGGATACGCGAGAACGCAACAAATGTTTTCAAACAATAAAACTGTACAATATTGATCAATAAATTACGATGTAAAGAATATAAATTTGGACCTCAGCGATTCATCGCTTTATTAAGTGATGATATTCGTCACGGTATTTAAACAATCTTTTTGTGAATACTTCTAAGTGGGAAAGTTTCGTAACGATCTAATGTGGAATAAGCTATAAATTTATTATGTTTGATAATAAAATGACCACCTGCTTGACCCCTAACCAGCTGTGACTAACCGGAATCTAACTGGATTTTAATACCTACGAAATAGATACATTTAGCTTTAGATTTTTGAAAGACTTAACCTTTGGTTTCACCACAATTTTATTAAACATATTCCTTATCATTCCTTTCTTTCATTTTTGGCAAAACAAAGAAAACTATATTTTTTAAACGGATATTTTGGTCTCAGAAACCCATGGTTATTAAGTTTAAAAAACATCTGATCATCTGAAATGTTTTTATTCTACTTTTTTAATTAGAGCTATTTTCCGTTTACATATTTTTATCTCTTATACGTTTTGTATTAAATGAAACTTACTTTTTAATATCTAGAAAAAAGCAACGTTTATTCATCGTTGAAAATCTTACAATAGAAATTCTTTTTAAAGTGTAAACATCTGACCACAGACAACTGTGCCAACGCAACTGGAGCGGGTTTTTGCATAAGTGTTACACAAAAATGCGAGCCGACTTTCCATAGATATAGAACAATGCATAAGTGGGTCAGCTTTGTCGAGATCTAGTCTTCCAATAGATAGAAACAAGAGAAGTAAGCTTTTTAATCTTTGATTTTTTATAATGAATGAAATATCGTTGTGTTCTCAACAACATCTTATGTTTAGTATCGCTTTGGAATTTTATTAGCAAAGCCAACATCCCAACAATTGGTTCAAATCGTATGCTTCATGTACAATGAACGAAGATTTAAATTGCTTAGTCGGATCTTGGCGACTATCCCTCTGAAGGTTGAAGACTATTGTGCAGTTAGTGCTATATCATTTTAATGTTAATAATTTACCAAACTTATTAATAATACAAATGCGAAAGGTTACATGAATATATAGATATTTGTTAGAAAATATCTCCATAACGGCCAAACTGATATCGGTGAAATTTGGCATAAATGTTGGACATAGTCTGCCAAAACACATAGATTACTAATTTTCGTTGTTTCCGACGGAGTCGTGGGCAAAAACTAGTTTTGTGATAAACTAGAATATATTTTTTATCGGCTTTAGTTCAGTTTTGATAATTTTTGCTCATCTAAATAAGATTAATTATATCCAAACTGCTTTTTCTTGTTAACTTTCTAAATGGAATTGTCCTACGTCACCAGATTACTCCTAATTACAATTTGTTTTTGAAGGTTCACGCTCCAACGGGCCCTTAGAAATGGTAATGTTTTTGTTGAGCCGGATATTTCTTGAGACGTTCTTTGAGGCGAAGCAAAACAAAGGAAAGTAAAATATATTAAAATCTTTAAAAATAAATCAGCAGTAATTTAGCCGCGGATATTTTTTTTAGAAAACGTGTTTTTTCTCGTATTAACATCTTATTAACAACGATTCTCAAAAGGTATAAGGCCCCTCAGTTTATCTTTATTTTATATTCGGAATTAATATGACGCGTTATTCTGAAACGCTTTCTTGCAGTTGACATATTTTGGATGTCCTCACTGACGCTCAGTGTATGGTCAACATAACTAACCGTTGGCCGAGACCAAAAACTCTGTAAAACATATCGTCGTCCCTGTCATTATCTTTGACGAAACAGAGATAAAACATATTCTTAACCTTACACTGTATTTGTATCTTCATGCAAAACATATTCTTAAAAGAACCCTAATTATTGTATATAAATAAAATAACATTAACCACACAGACATATTTGATATAGTTGAAAGCATTCACGCAAATACGAAAGCACAGGCGCGTGATCCCCTTCAGTTAATCCACGTAGCTAATGTATGGGCAATAAAATCGCAGGAAGGTTCAGAGGTAGCGTAAGAGATATACGACGGATTCCAGTCATTCAAATCCTTGAACATTATTTTATTTTACAGATATATTTTTACATTAACTCACACTATAACAATTAAATGTAATGAAGCACAGATGAAGAATTTGAAGAATATGCGTGATGCATTTCGAAGGATTCAATTCAACTGTGTCTGTTCAAAGAGAAACAGGACTCTACCAAAAGCTTTCCATTAAAACCTAAATGACAAATAGATGAAAGTGCCAGAAATTCACTACGAAGGCGAAAACGGTGATCAACAAATTTGTGAAGAATAAATATATTCTTAACCTCTAAATATATCACTTCAGGTAACTTAATTAATGAGCGTACATAATAGTTTTTGACTCAATGAAGAACACCTAAATCTTAATTTTGTTTTTCTTTTCGACACGTCTACTTTGTGTGTATTCTTTGGCTATCAGAGACGACAGGGCTGTACAAAGCGTGGCGCGCAATGGTGCGTCCTAATGACGCTGCAAGTCCATTGATAGTGCGCGTTTCGACGCACGATTTACCACTACGGACTATTTGCCGCCCGCCGGGGTACCCGTGATCTATGTGCGGATGTTCGATGACTTTTGTTTCGGAACTACTTCGTCGCCCTCAACCTTGATGTATTGTTTACGGATGAATGCCTATGTTGTTCTTACACGTGCTTCAAGCTGCCTTTAACTTCGTAAGGAAATTCTCTGTGCTAAATATTATGGATAAGATCATGAACTTGTCATATTTTTAATGACATTTAAAATTGAATCGCTTATTACTTATATTATGAGTATACATATATTCAATTGAAATTACTGCGATTTTTTTTGTTCCTTTTAAATAATTGTATAAATAAAAACACAGTTTATTCTCACAATAAGACCGAGTCACCGATCAACGTGATTTATTGTCTATTTTTATACTTAAATAGCGATTTATAGCATCTATCGTAAATACCGATACCCTTGGGTCAAATAACTTACAATTAGAGGAAGAAAAAAACGCGAGCGCGGTAAGCGCTTTTTGATGCGATCGCCGGCTTGTTTGCTACGACAAGATTTCATTAGAAGGAAACAAGATGTAGGAAGAGATAAGACTCGAATTTTTTGTTTTTGTTTTACTGGGAGATCTGTTTTGTTACAATGAATACAAATGGCCAAATTTAAAATTTTCTGGAACAATATTAAATGTCTCTGGGCAAAATCTCAAGGATTGGGTGGCATTTATCAGTGTTTTTTCGAGCACATTTAAAAAAACCAGTAAGCTACTATTACTGACTTGAAATCTCACTGGATTGGTTTTTGTGATCGAATATAGCAAACAAGCAATGTATGCACTTGATAAAAACTGCGTACCATTCAGCAACAAAAAATTTTGCAACGAAAAAACATCTGACTTACGGAGATATAAAAAAAATATCAAGCATTGTTTCAACATTGTGACTGCGGTTTACTGAAGTAATCGCATTAATTTTCATTTTGTCAATCAATAATTTTCCATAACTGCAAGATGCCGCATCCATAAAAGGATTGTTTTTGTAAACTCCGATCCAGCGCTGGGGTATGGACAGTTTTTGTCGCGTTCGACCGTCGACTTGTCCGAGGAGTTTTTATTCGACGCAACATCGACGGTGGAATTTTTTGCGGATCATCTCGCCATGTCAACTAAGCAGCAATATATATGAAGACTTCCATCGTTTTCTGAGATAATTGATTGAATTTTAAATTATCTTCATTATTTTATAAAAAAAGATCATTTAATAAAAATAAATAAATGGAAGCCTAATTTTTGTCCCCTTCCCCATTCCATCCTTTTCTTATGAGGTAAAGATGAGAAGGGATTTGACGGAGAAGGTGACGCATAGAAAGGGGAAATATTCCCTTCCTGTGCGACCCCTCCTCTGTCGATTAAAGGTAAGCAACGCATCTGTAATTCCAGACGTCTATGGACTGCGGTCGTTTCACCGTTTTGGTTATTTTAGGTGGCCGCTTTCTCGTTCACCGCCATTTAAAAAAAATGAAACTATGGATGGATTTTTAAGTTCAGGTATACTGAAAGAGATGTAATTATGAAAGAGTAATACATACTGTGCCTATATTAGTAGTGACAATGGTAGCTTGATGATCGAGATTCAAGGCTAAGCACCATCTGCGCTAGGCCACCTCAAGACTGGTAAAGCTGCAAATGCCACTTCAAGGCAAACAGTGACTACTCAGGCAGGAAAAAGCTTGATGATATTAAAGAAAAAAAACACCTTAACACGAAGAAATATAAAAGAGGATTAATTAATAAATACTACAAAAATTCGCGATACCATCTTAAAATAATATGCTGGTAAGATATAAGTTATGTTGCATTTAAAAATATTGCATATGATCGAGGTTTCCGATAGTAATATCGATACGTAAGAAATGTATGGAGTTTATCTTCGGTTCGATATATCGATAAGCCGCAATCATCATGGAGGATAGGCGTGAACCGAGCTCGCAACTTATGATACCAATAAATCCAACAAAGTTTACATATTAAATAAACGGGTGGTGTTCGTTTGGATTGGCTGAGTTATTCAATTAAAAAGAATAGAGCTGGTTTTACACTGAACAAATATATACTATATATGACACAGGACACTTTTGTTTTTACATTATTAAAAAAAAAATAACCTAATTATTTGTTCCTTTTTTGAATTCAGTATTTTTTTTTGATCTAAACATATGACATTAAAATTCATTATTAGCGTAGCTCTATTTCAAATACGCTATTGTTTCTAGTAAAGGGATTTATTAGTTCATTATTAAAATATTAATATGTATATGAATCACTTATTCAGATAAACATTTAACTTTTTCCTGCCTATTAATTTTAATTAACCTTCAATGTCCGATATGTTTATTTATAAATAGTCTCTGAACTATTAGCTATAGTATCAATAAAAAGGACTAGTATTAATCAATGTAATGCTTACCAGACTGGAATAGACTCGTCTAGAGAATGTTCCATTTTCACATTGAAGGGATAGTAGATCAAAGACCTTTATTGAACGTTTGACTGTTCCTCAATGTTTGCCAACTCCGAGTGTCCGTCCGTATTACAGCTATGTTCAAGGTTTATTCATATCCTTCAAACTACATCAAGATACACGTAAATGTACATTAATTAATGCACTTTATATTTCAATAAGAAATAGAATATAATGGTGGTATCGGGAGATATATGGAAATAAAACGACATCTTAGGAATGCATATTGACAACTAACTTTATTCATCGACATTCTAACAACTGTCATTATGCCACATGCCCTTTCTTTTGAAAACAAAATTACTTTAATAGATTAACCAATAACTTAATCAATGTAATACACTCTGACAATATATATATATATATATATATATATATATATAAATATATATATTGACACTGAGAAACAGATGGATAGTTAAAATAATATCAAACAAAAATCTTCTAATTAACCTTATGAAAATAATAATAGTAAAAACAAATTATTGAAAACGTTTAGGTGGTCGAATCTGCCTTCCCGAACGTGTTATATAATTATCGGGTATATTTTGAATCTAATTAGAAAAGACTTCAAATACATGGATATAGTTTGATGTTAACCACAATTCAGGTACCTAATTTTGATATAGTAAAAAGTTTTTTTTTGGACCAGTCAACAGCAACGTTAAACTATAAATAAAACATCAATACGTATGCACTTTCGGTTCGTCTTATGAGGAATATTAAAAACAGCGATAAAAAATTCTATCTATATAATAACATATCACACTTTTTATTCCAACCTCAATGCACGAACGAACCATTTAATATAATTCAGCGCAGTGTGAAATACCCACAAGTTGCGCCTTCGAACAAACGGCCGATTGAGATCAATATCGCAGTTTTAATAAAACAGATGGGAAACGGCTCCCATATCCGGAGCGTTTGTTCTTTTTTCGCCCGCACCAAAAAAAAAAATCAAGCCCCTCGACAAAGCAACCAATGATAATAGAAACAACGGTCGAGCCTTTTGAAAGGGGTTATCGTGTTTTTATTTGTCCCTTTGCTGGTACTTATGAAACGCATTAAGAGACCCGAGTTTCGCGATTCGCGAATCACATCCTATTTGAAATAAGAAAATGTGCCAACTGGGTCATATACGCGGAACAATCTCTCAATACAGTTAAAGCGTCATAACTTTTTACCGCATTTTTGTTAAACTCTCATATTTAAAGTAGTGTTCGAAGTGTCGACATTATTTTCTGTTTGAATCAACGAAAGAAGAAAACAATGTTTTCATCCACATTCAATCGACTTCAATAAGAGGTGGTACTTAATTCGTCTTTGTTTAAACAGGATCATTTTTACATATAACCTCTTATGCGGTACACTTAAAACAGATATTGGATGTAAAAACATAGCGTTACTTTTTACTAGATAATAAGGAAACCGTAAAACCTACTAATATAGTTCAAGTAGAATTTTGTCTCCTACGAGCTTTTAACCAGAAAGGGGTGCGAGTAAAAAAAGCTAATAAAAATTGGGGCCTTTGCCCAGTTGACGCGTTCAACGAATTTTATTACAAACGACACGTTGACGAATAGAGCTTAAAATATTTTTGTGTAAGGCAAAGATTATTTTAAAGACCGGTTTTAGATTTATTGAAAGTGTTTTATAAATTTTGCATTTTGTTCACAAGTAATTTGTAACCCATTAGATTGTAGTTTATTTGCATAAATATACATATTATCTTACTAATATTATATATACGAAGCTTAAGATGGATGGATGCTTGTTTGAATATATCTCCGGAACGGCTGTATGGATCTCACTGAAATTTGCTACAGATGCAGAACATACTCAGGAAGAACGCATAGGCTACTTATTACGTTTGGTTTTAATTGTGCGCGGACGGAGTCGCGGGCGACAGCTATTATTACAATATATTTAGGAAGTAAGGAACTTCTGTATCTCGTATATTAAAAGCTACTTTAAAAATAAAAAAAATAAAAACCCTGCAATGACAAAAGCAGAGTAACATACTTGCGAAGTTTGACATCCTTTTCATCTTCTCGGTACTAGATTATAACGGATGGTTAAAACTTGCCATTTTCATCGTATATTGATAACGTCTTTATAAAATTTATGATTATTTTTACACAATTTAGTCGTTGTTAAATATAAATCAATGCGATTTTTTGTATACTCTATGACTGTTTGGGCTCGGCTCGGCGCGGTGTTGACGCGGCGTTGCGTGACGCGGGCCTTAGCACGCACGCTGTCAAATGATAACTCCACGTCTATCAATTTCCAAAAGAATGGAACACTGCGGAGAGCTTAAACTTTATTATGGCCTTCATAGATAAGCATACCCAATAAAATTAGTCACAACAGCGTTAAACAATAAATAGCCAGACGGTTCCTCGAAAATTTTTAACTACAAAGCGTAATCGTAAATTTTAAAACTAACATGTTTTGTTGTATAATTTATTTGATAAGTACATAATAAAATATTATATTTGTTATTGTAATAACTTTTGTAATTGTTACGTGACTTTCTCTGCTATAAATTAAATGTTTTTAATACTTCCATTTCTGTAGACGAAAGTTTTGGTAAAGAAAAGTGCTAGTTAGTTTTGTCTCCTTTGAATTTAAAGAATGTTGTTCAGAGGTTACTTAACCACGCGGCAGTTGATAATTCGATCAGATCGAATCTATTATTAGTCTTAGTCAACGAACTGCGTCTATATTTAATACCGAGTGAAATAAAAATGTGGTTGATTAGTATGCGAGACTAAATATAAAAGACGTACAAGGCGATACGTCCACTTCATCTATATTAATGACGACAAATTAAGCCTTGTTTAAACCGGGAGCCGTCCAATTTTTCTCATTCAGTTCGCAAATTAAATACAACGAATGCTACTTAAGCAGCACGGTGAAGGATTAAAGAATTTCAAATTAAAACATTTTTTCACTTTTTTTTTAATTATATATTTAGCACGATCTTTTACTGTTACACAAGCAGCTGGACTGGTTTTGTGCCTTTAATTGATTTTAGCTTTTAGCTGCTGTGCATTTAGTTTTACGTAACTATAAAGATGACTAGCTGTTGCCAGCGACTCGCGGAATCGAAAAAAAAACTTAATAAGTAGCCAATGTGTACTTCCAGGCTATGTTTAACATATGTGCCAAAGTTGAGCGAGATCCATGGAGTTGTTCCATCCATCTATCCATCCATCCATCCAAACTTTCGCATTTAGAATACTAGTAAGATTAAGTAGTCAATATCTATAGCCACAAACTGGCACTTAATTTTGTTTATAATATAATTTGTCGCAAAATATGAGTATCGCTTCTGCAGTCGACAGGTGGCGCACGGTGTAATTGCAGCTGTGGGCGACGCGGTCCAAAGCCAGTCTTACACAGGGTGTTCGAGTTGTGAACGCTAATATACCACAAGTTTTTTACGTTCCGTGTTGATGTGGTTAAAAGGTCAGGCTCTTGAATGCCCGCAAGGTCATGGACAATGATATTGGCAACTTGTCTACTCCTTCCTCGTATCAAATACGATTTAAGTTATATTATCTTAAACTATTACTGCCTAATAAAGTCAAGATGCACTTCCATATCAACAAGTAGGTAAGTAAAGAAATATTCTATTAGACTCAAAACCTTAAATCTTATTATATATTTCATAAAAAATATAGAATTTTAAAAATATTTTGAATAATAAAGCTTGCTCATTTATTTCATATGTCCCCTTGAGGCGGTTTTTACATCGGAATTCGTTTAAGAATGAAGTTTTAAGCTTCTACGTTAATGAAAAAGTGTTTCTCTTTTAATGAAAAAGCAACAATTTCTAAGAGGATATTTTTGAAATTAAGAGAATCTGATTATGTTTTGGTTAACAAATTAAATCTTTTCATAACTGAGTTCACTGTCACAACAATATATCCATTTATGAAGTTGACATGTAATTGTAATACAGACTTCAACAACTAACTATTTGTGTTGTAACATGCTAGAAACGCAGAAGAAAAAAATGCGAGCAACTAAACTAAAACGTAATAAACATTCCGAAGTTTTTTAATTTATGATTTAGAATTAATCGTCATCAACTCACTATAAGTCCCCACGAAGGGGCTTGGAGACTACCCTAAGTTTAGGGTGATAAGGCCATAGTCAACCACGCTGGCCAAGTGCGGGTTGGTTGACTTTACACATATCTTTAAATTTCTTCTCAGATATGTGCAGATGTTTTCATTCACCGTAAGAACGTCGGATAAACGTACAATGTAAATCGGAAATCGAAAAACACATGGGTACATGGCGGGATTCGAACCCGGACCTGAAGATTGAAAGTCAAGTGCTTGAACCCTGAGCCACTGACGCTAGAATTAATGAAAGCAAAATAAAATCGGATCATCATTTATTTTTTAGATTCTTAACAGTAAAAAATGCAAATAGGTTCTGTAGTTACTAATCATATTCTGTGCAAACAAACAAAGGAACAAATAATCAAATATAAAAACAAAGTCTGTTACAAAATTTAGAATTAAGTAACAAAAAAAATAATAGCTCGGTGGTTACGTAAACAAACGATAGATTTAGATTTGTAATGACGAGATTATATCGTTTAGTATTACAGAAATATAGCCATTAATATTTGTCTTCCTAAAAACTGTATTGTGCCGCGGAAACTCGCTTTACGTGACTTGTCCCGACTATTTTGAAGTCAATTATTCACTTGGAACTTGACCTTTATGTTTATCAGTATGATAAATGTGATCGCGTCGCTTTCTAATGTGCTGGCGGTAGGGTGACCAGTTTTAACAGAATTCAGGGAATGAAATACTTAAATTAATAAAATATCCACGATGCACCCAAGCACACTGAAGAATTTATATCTATCAGGTAAAGATTATTCTTACATTCTATATAATAAATTAAAAATAAAATAAATTTTATACTAAATGAAAAAGGGTAAGTAACACACGTATAGTTTACTCCAACGCTTGCACCGACTAGTTTCATTACTGTCGGGTTTTCAGTACCAGATTTAACGTATAACCAAAAGTTTAAACAAAAATTAGTTTTTATATTGATTGCCTTCTAACTTGTTCAATTTATTTTAGGGTTGTTACTTAATAATGTTATACAATTTAGTTATAAAATTTGGCCACCCTAGTTGTCGTTGTTATAAAAATGTTTTGTTCTTGTTGTCGGGCATTATTTTATCAAGTAATGTGAGATAAAGAGATACGTCAAGTGTTTTGAATGAAAGTGTCGTGTTGATAAATATCATTCTCCAATTCCGATATAACACAAAAGCTTTTGGGCAACATAACTTTGCCCATCTACTTTATCTTGATAAATAACTCATCTGTTACATAGCAAGGTATTAATTTCATATTTTTATTTTATTTTATTTGAAACAACTAACGACTACATAATGTATATACATCAATATAATATATAACAAAGACTAATTAATTATGTACCCAACACCGTTGTTCATAATTATAGTAAACAAAAGAAAGGAAAGAAAACAGTAATACAATTATTCATACAATTAAACAAATTAGTTTAACAACAATATTTTATTGACGCAATACCAAAAACTTAATAGTTATTTTCTGAAGTATCAGTCTTACTGAATATTTCCATAATTATAGCAATTTTTAAAAACATTATAATGTCTTTAAGCGTCAATAGCCTAATGGTTAAGGGTACGGATTTCCGATTACGAGGTAGGGGGTTCGAATCCCGCCATTCGACTATTGTCGTAAACCATATCCTAGCACAAGCCTAGAGCTTAGTTGGAATGGTAAAATAAATATTAGTAAATTTACAAAACTATCTGCTAATATTTTTAATAAAAAAAAAAATCTATCTATACAAATAATAACATTGGGGTGTGTGTGTAATATTGAAGAAAAAAATCATGTTTATCGAACATAACGTATTGGAATGCTTATAACGAAAAAAACATTTTGTCTGTATGTCTGTTCTTGTTTGCTCCGCATTATTCCCGGTACGGCTAGACCGACATTGACGAGACTTTAACTGGAAGAGGAAAGAAATCTTAAGCTGACGAACACGGGCATATTATGGACGACTTTTTTAATTCTACACCGACGAAGTCGTGGGCAACCTCTAGTTCGAAATAAAAACATAGAAAATAACAACAGTAGTGAAATTTTACGACTACAAATCACAATAGGCAGAAAAACCTTTAAAAATTGGAATGGCAGTGATAAAATGAGTCACTCATAATCAAAACAAAACCATATGACTAAGTAGCAAAAAGTTGCATAACAGTGTACACTTGTGTTGTGCTCAGAATATGAAAGCCTCCAAGTTAACCCTGGGATACTTAGTTTATATCAAAGTAATGCAAAGAATGAATGTGTACACATGGCGAGAGGTAGTGCGCTTGTCGGGTTTCCTCGCGTGCAGGATATTCCTCAATGAATCTGATGTGTTCGTACGAAACTTTTTGCATTCCCACGAAGAGTATGCGAAGTATTCGATTTAAGTAATTTTTAAGGAAGTAAGATACTATAAAGTTAAAATAAACTGTAGTTTATACTAAATCGAGACCAATATTTTATATTAAAAAAAACAAGTTATGATAATTGCGTCGAATATTTTGAATGTTAAATTTTAGCGTAATAGTTGTGTTGCACAAAAGAGGAGTTGTGTAAAGAATGGAATGTGGAACATTCTATAAGAGAGTTGTTTTTTTTTAATTTTACGTCACACATTGATTAAATCCAATTTCAGTTTAAATATCACGAATTAAATATATTCGTGAGATTATCACAGAAAATTAAATACAAAAATTGTCGTAGAGCTCTTAGTAAAGTACATGTTTTTTTAGCTCTTGAGATAAAAACGCTCTAGACTCGGGCGACGAGTGAAAGAAGCCTTAAAGGATGAATGGAATTTTCACTTCTTTTGAACAAGTTATCGTCTCAGTGAAAAAAGCACATCATCCCATTTATATAAACACTAAGACAAATCTATCCAAAACCTAAGATTACTCTCAACTTCAATGGTCGACAGAATCTTTTATTAAAATATCTGATTATTTGAACTATACCTTATGCTGTAAAGGAACAAAGTGTCAATAACATCACACTATCTTTTGTATATTTATTTATCTAGCTGTGGTTCCGCGTGGAATTAAAAAGAAAACATAATTAGTAGCATATGAAATCCTTCAGACTATGTTCTACATCTATGCCAAATTTCAGCGAAATCCATTGAGCCGTTCCGAAGATACCTTCAAACAAACATTCATCTATTTAAACATTCGCATTTAAATCAGTAAGTTTATTGTGTTTGTATGTATTTGTGTCCATAATTTTAAAATGTTATTAATAACATTTTTATGCAAAATATCAGTAAGAAAATTATTGAAACAGAAATTGTATGTTCGTTATTTTAATTTATGCGCTACACCGGCATTGCCGCTACAGTGACCAGCGGTTGGAGTTCGGCACTAGTGAGCCGTAAATACGGGGTTTAATTCCGACAGGAGTTGTCGATATTGATATATATTTCTAGTATATGCATTTATATAATTTATGGTCAAGTTATTTCATTAAAAGATTTTAGTAGTAATTTATGCTACTAAATAGCTAAGAGCGTCGTTGACTCAGGGGTTCAGCACTTGACTTTTAATCTGCAGGACCTGGGTTCGTATCCTGTCATGTACCAACATGTTTTTCTAATTTTGATTTACATATCTGACGTTCTTTCAAATAAATTTCATAGATATGGGTGAAGTCAATCAAACCGCAATACGCCAGCGTGGTTGACTATGTCCTTGTCTACCCTTACTTTAGGCTCCGAGTCCCTCAGTGGGGACGTATATTGAGCTGATGATGATGATGATGATACAATGTTGATAGTCCGAGAGTAGATAATTTCTACTACGAAACACGAAAAATGTGTTTTCTTATATCTGTGTTGTATGTTAGACCTGCACTACGGCTCAACGGATCTCGATGAAATTTAGCTAGATGTAGGTCATAGTCTGGAAGAATATATAGGCTTATAAATTTAAGTTATAAAACAAAATACACTAACCTCCCACAGAAGCTTTCATTAAAGTAATTTGCAACAAAAAAAACTTGCTAATTAAATTTCAAAGTGCTCACGGACGTAAACAGATGGCAGAGCTGCTTAACGGGAGTGATTTATTACACGTGAATAATCGCGTTTCATCTTACATTGAAATCCGGTCGCCGGGAGACACCGTGTTATTTAATTTACACGCAAACATGAATTATGGAGATACCTCTGTACATACACTATTACTACGTGTAAGTTTATTTTCTTTGTCGTTGAAGTAAGTAAGAAATAGGACTTCAAAACAAAAAGTATTTTTGACTAAGAATATAGAATTAATTTGCTCTATCTGGACTTTGCACTTTGAAGTGATACTATGTGACTAGTATTATAAATATTTGGATTGTTAGATGGACGGATGGATATGTATTTTTTTTTATATCATAAGGTGGCAAACGAGCGAGTGGCCACCTGAAATCGCTGAATAGTGAAGTGACCGTTGCCCATAGACATACGCAATTCCATACGCGTTGCCTACCTTTAATCGACGGAGAAGAGGATGCACGGAATGAAAATATTTTCCCCTTCCATGCATCCTCTCGTCCGGAAAGTCCACTTCCCGTCCTTTCCTTATGAGAAAAAGGGTGGGAAGGGAAAGAGGACTAAATTAGGCCTCCGGGACGCACACTCATCAGACGAAACGCGGAATTGCTTCACGCCTTCCGCTTCACGCCTGTCTTCTGTGTGGTCGTAGTATTTCACCGGGCGAGCCGGGCCGATTCGTGCGAAGATGTTAAAGCGGGCTCTACCACTGTTAAATATAATAGGATAGATAAATAAAAAGGAATAGATGTATATTTGAAAGTATTTTCAGAACGTTTGTATGGATCTCGCTGAAATTTGGCATAGATGTAGAACATAGTCTGGAAGAACCCATAGTTTAATTTTTTTTATTCCGCCCGGACGAAATTGCTAGTAATTACTAGTAATAACAGAAAAACAGAAGTAATTTATCAATTGATAAATTAAAAATCTTTCGTCGGTTCCAGTATTCGGCAGTTGGACTTTCAGTCGTGCTTAAGTACGTATAAAAATCTTTAGCAATGACATATGGATTTTGATCGGACGTAATGAGGCGCTTACGTATATGTAGATATAATTTATAGACAATAAAAACTTTTTCGTGCAAATATTACGAGCTCTATAACGTCTACCATGCATACTGAATTTAAACACCACTAAAGACCTTTATGAATTACAATAAAAATGATCGTATCTGGAAAAAGCGTCACGCATCGTCAATAAAAGTCTAGCATAAACACCGCTTTTATTGGTAAGCGGTAAAATATATAAATCGTCAAAAAATCTATGCATTGGTACAACAATAAAATATAAGGACAGAAAGCTAATAAAGAAAACGCTATATTAGGTTCTGAAATAAGGGCTGCTCCACAAATGTAGTATGTTCCGGCTGACTTTTATAGGTCATAAAATGGGATAATGTGTCGGTGTAAGCGTATTTTGGAACTGTACAAATTTAGATGGAAGGCGCCGCACGGGATTATGTACCGATATGGAACACCGGACGATCATTTGCTATTGTTCGTGATACATTAGTGGCTACTAATCGACGGCTACAATATCCTTAAAAGCAAGCAATGCAACACAATGTTGCAAATGTTTTAAACAACGAAGGCAATGGAAAAAACTTCTTCTTAAAATTTAAGTCTAACTTGAAAACGTGGGAAAAGAAAACCGTCTCTCTTTTGAAGTACAAACTACTAAAGATTGATATAAAAATTTAATTTAGTCAAATATCTAACAGTAGTATGTTAATAACAAATTTAAAACTAAACGTAAAATTAAAACCAAAATAAAGTAGCACTATTTTAATTTGTATCATGCGATACATCTAACAAAACAATTTACACAACCATATACGTTCCGACAAATAGGTGTTGATGTTAGACGTTGACATCGCAAGTACCCACGAATTGAAAGACAAATTTATGACTCTGTCAAAAGCTGTCGGGAAGAAGGAATCGATTGTGGCAATTAAATTTATTGGTATCGTTGTACCAATCTCGTAACAGTCACGACAATTTTAGTTATATTGCGGGTCCAATTCTTATTAGATTTCGGAATATTTATGTAGGCGGGAACTAATTGGGAAGTAAATTTGGTAAGAAATGTCTATGTTTTACAATTTAATGGTACTCTTCAATGGTGGGCTTATCAAAGTTACCAGAATAAGAACGAGAAGGAACTGTAACTATTTTTACAGAAAAACATAAGTAAATGAAAAACAGACCAGATTAGAATCATACTAATATTATAAATGCGGTTAAAATACATAGATTTGGCTCACGAGGTTACCGCCATGTGGCGTATAAAATCGACTACCATTATTCCGATAGTCGTATCGGTGAATGGACTGATAGCGAAGAGCTTCGACCAACATCTCAAGAAGCTCTCGCTAAACAGTTGGATAATGAATACGATTATAAATTCGCATTTATTTTTAGATGGAAAGATGAATTGATCAATAGATGAATATTTGTTTAAAAGTATATCCAGAACGGTTGGATGGATGATATTTGGTATACATAAAGAAGATAGTCTGGAAGAACACAATAGGCTAATTATGTTTTTTTCTTAATTGTCCACGGGCGGAGTCGCGGGCAACCCCTTAACACTACATAAAGGAATATTGGCAATAACTATTGTTGTTAAACGGGACAGGAAGAGAAAATATCCTTTTCTTGTGTCTCCTTCCACTGTCGATTCAAGATAGGCATCTGCAAATGCAGATTTCTATGAGCAACGGTGACTTCATTATTTTGGCGAATTCAAATGACCGCTTGTTCGTTTGCGACTTTTTGTTTTAAAAAATAAGTTTTGTTCTAAGACGCTATTATATGGCTGACACAATTGTTCAAATACATAAAATTATGTAATAAAGCAGTTATTACATAATACAATTATAGTTTTAATGACTTAATACGAGAAATTGTTTACAATATGTGACTGTCGTTAAAAGTGATTCAATGTTGTAACTTAAAGCTCATGAAATGAACTATAACAGGACATGAAATTACTTCGAAGTCATTAACCAGCCCCATGTTATATCGACCAAATGAGTCTATGTTGTTTGAGTCATTTTATTGTTGTTTCAGCAACTACTTTCAAACGATTGGAGATAAAATGTTCCAAATTATTACAATACAAAAATTACTATAAATATTCAAGTAAATTTCAAATGGTATTTTTTTTGTTGATTTAATTGTTAAACACTTTATAATTATGTTATAAATATTATAAATACCAATGTTTTAAATGGATGTATGGATGTTGCAAACAGAAGCTGTCACCGAAACGCCTGAACGGATTTCGTATGAAATTTAGCATGCCTACAGAACATAGTCTAAAAGAACACAAAGGCTACTTTTTTTTTTAATTCCGCGTGACGGATTCGCGGGCGACTGCTATGAACTTCATATTATATTTGAATCTCTTTGCCGACCGTATTTTGTTTTATATCTTTCAAAAATTGCTACAAGACTGGTCCCATTCTTTGTTTTACAATATTAATATAATATACATACATATGTAACAAGATGCACATACTCGTAGCGCTACAAGAGAACTTCTTACTAAGATTAGACGAGCGCAAGTGTCGCCAGAATATGAGCAAAGTTCAAAACTACATCGGAGCTTGTATCTCACGTATGACTTTTACGTCTGCCTTTGCACCTACTTGTAGCTAGTTTTGAAGATAAGGGAACTATATTCGGACAGCGGGTGCGAGTGAAAAGTTGAATGTATGTGAACATTGTCTTGAATATACAATAATATGATTATTTTTTCCAACTTAGTTACACAACTCTAGCTTACTGATAAGCTTACTCTTTTCCCTCATATGAAACCGATAAAGTCCCGTTTTATAAAAACATTGTACACATGCCCGCATTCAGTTTGCGAGTAGATTTTTCGGTTACGCTTATTGTTTGTGATCGAGATATTTTCTAAACTGTTTGTCAGATTTATATACCGCTTAAGGTTATTTAAAAAAAAACATTGAAATCTATTAATAATAAACATATTTATGTGCATGACGATTTATATTAAAAACAAAAAAAAACAAGGAAAAAATCTTTCCTTTATATAATATTAGTAAAGATTATTAGACCCTTCATTAGAATTTGATATCAATATAATATAATGGTTTGCCTCTACCAATCCTTTAAAACCAATATTTTTATTTATTTACGTAAGCATAGGTAAGGAAAGGTAAATAAATGTAGCCAAAAAGTTCCATAATATACTCGTATCTATTCGAGGATATTATGAAGCGATGTCTGAAAACACAATAGCAAAGATCAAAGTGTTTGATCACGTCTCAAAACAACAACGCGGACGCGGACGGGCCGATACACGCCGTATTATCTGAGACAATGGCCGCCTGATTGGTTTAGTTATACGAAACTGACTCCGGTCACTGGGCGTTCGACATGAACGTGACCCTACTGCTTTATCAATTTGACACTTTTTTCTTACTTACCCTAGCAACTTTCTTTCGTAATAACCGCAAAAATAATTTAGCCTATTTCTTACTCTTGTTCCTAAACAATAAGGTTCTTATTCGTATAATCAGATGATAATAGAAGTTTGTAATATTCAGGCAAAGATGAAAATTTCGATCGTATAAGGAAATTGCTCAGTGGACAGTTTTCTAAAGTTTTCTGCTTACCGTTTGGTGAGTTTTATGTCATAAGTTAAAGGTATAAAGTTATTGTTTCTCGTAGTTTTTTGTCTAATATGGAGTCGAATTAGCGCTGGCGTGGGAAGGATATATTGATTAATGTAGTTAAATGTATTATACTATAAAATACCCGCATAGGAAAGAGTAAGGAGCAAAAAGTTTTGTAGGTTTCATTATCTGCTTAAGAAAAATAATAATTTGTAAAATTTTTAACATTACCTTCTTAATACGAGTCATGATTAGATATCTCTATCTAATCATGACTCGTATTAAGAATAAAATATCTCTATTTTATATACATACCAACTGTTACCCGCGACTTTGTCCACGCGGAGTAAAAAAAAAATAGTAGCTGTAGTGTATGCATAAACGTAGTGTTGTTTGTCTCGAGCGTACACGCCATAAGTACATGCCGGAGAGAGGGGACGTCAGTCGATGTCAGACCTTTGAGCCGGCAACACGTGTCGGTACGTGAACGAGCCAAATATAGCACAACGAATGCTACATTGGCGACGAGGATAAAACCGTAAGTACGGAAATAAATTGTATTTGAAAAAAAAAGGAAGGAGAAGACCAATGTGTAAAAAAATAACATTTAAGTAGTTGATGGACCAAAGTATTGTTTAAATTATTTTGCCTTACCTTACAAAAAAAAAAATTAAATAGTAGGTAATGGATTGCCAAAAATAGCAACAGTCTTCTCTGTTTACATATGATAGTTATTTGTAAAACGTGGCCTTAAGTTGTTCCTAGCCGTGAATATTTTAAAAACGGTTCGGAATGTAAACTTAACCAATTGAATATCGAAATAAGATCACAATATTTGACTATCGGAGAAACAGATTCATTGCTGTGCTCGTCCGTCTAAGTTGTTCACTACAAAGTGCACTACGATGTCACATCGAAATACATGTGCAAGCGACAAATTAATTCCGGTCTATTGATGAAGCAGGAAATGAATAATGAATAAGAAAAGAAAATATCGAACTATTACAATGATAAAATAAACATTACTTTACTACGAGGGTAGTATATCCACGACATATACATATATTGTCATGATTTCGACCAAAAACAATAATCAAATTCATTTTTAAGACTGTCTTCGACCTATGGTTGACAAATAGTGTGTAGATGGATAATAGCATTCGGCGATGTTAATCTCGGTCAACCTTATGTGTATACATAACTTCAATAACATAGGTACAGTCACCTCCAATAAAGTGTAAGTACTTTCGCACTTTCGCTTTCAACTTTCGCACGAACAGCGGCGGTTGTATAGACGAGATAAAGCGACGAATGGCAATCACTAGGTCAGCGATGGAGAAATTGCAAAGAATGCAAAGAAAAAAGAACTCGGTTTGTACGATCGCTTGTACTCTCCATATTCCTTTATGCGTCGAAAACGTGGATCCTACGAGAGGGAGAAAAAGAAGATAGACGCGCTCGAGATGTGGTGCTGGAGAAGAATGCTGAAGATACCTTGGACCACCAATGTACTAAAAAGGCAGCGACTAGGTGGCGTCTGGTAAAGTAGGTCATTGATACTTGATGACCATGACCAATCTGACAAAACTGTAACGACGAAGAAGAAGAACTTTCGCACTTGTCTACAGAGTATAGCTGACCATTAAATTGGTTAAATCATTGATGTCTTGCAAATATAAAAGAACCACGGCTGACCATTAAATTGGTTAGATCATTGAAGTGTTACAGGTATAAAAGCACCACGGCTGACCATTAAATTGGTTAGTTCATTGAAGTGTTACAGGTATAAAAGCACCACGGCTGACCATTAAATTGGTTGGATGATTTGTGTCTTACAAGTATGAAAACATGTCTAAAGACATAAAAGCACTACGGCTGACCATTAAATTGGTTAGATGATTCATGTCTTGCAAACATGAAAGCTGCATAGCGGACCATTAAATTGGTTAGATCAGTCATGTCTTACAGACGTGAAAGCAGCACGGCTGACCATTAAATTGGTTAGATCATCTAATCGTTAAATCGATAAGTTCATTTACAGCCTGAAAAGTTGTCAAGTACATAAATTAAGAAGATTGAAACCCTGATCGATAAATTGATATTACGAGTGGTAAGAAGTTTGAAGCTAAAATTTGTGTGAAGCAAACTGTTCACTAAATTAAGGTGAGAGGTATCTAAATTAAGGTGAGAGGAAATACATTATCTACAATAAAATCAAAATAATGACTATTAATCAACTATATGCCTACAGTACATGTTTTATAATTAGAAAAACCATCAACAAAACAAATCATCAATAACATGTCGTTTGTGAAGTTACAGATTAATAAACGCAGCACTCGGCGAGCAAGTCTAATTGTTGTGCCGAAAGTGAGTGGAAAGAGATATATGTATAACAAACGAAGGAGTACAGCTTCATAAGTTGTTACTGTCATCTTTATAAATGTAAGTTCAGTTAATCAATTTAAATCTAAGCTACCTGAATACATTTTAGATTTTGTAAATAGGTAAAGTAAATTTAAGTCAAATCAATGGCGACTATATTATGTACATTGTCCGATATTGTTTTCAAGTAAGTGACTATTCCTTTGTCTTTTTGAGAAGTAATTCTTTTAACCCTGTTATAAGCACCTTACTACAAAATACGTAGTACAAAATTATATAAAATGTGATTGACTGTTAGTCACGTTTTGTTATGAATATTTACAATATGTATAACGCAATTTCTAATATTATATTGCCAGTTACTAAAGTCATCATAATTGGCTTTATTAACGAATCCGTGGCTAATGCTGGATTGGTGAAGTTTCCAGAGATACTATTAACTACGAGTATATGTAAGTTCAAATCTCGTGATGTACTGTGCACTAAACGAATTTCGATTCAATAATTGTGAAACAGATACGTAGTTTCCGTTTCCGGCGATAGATGACTCTGTATTTAAAATACATCTGAAATTGATTTTATTGCTCTAATTTGGTAAAAATAAGAGCGGAAACGTGTTTTTCTTTGATAATGACATGCTACAGTTGTCGTAAAATATAATAAATAAAGGTAAGTGTTTTCTTTCTGAAATAGCTTTATTTATAGCATAATTATTGGACCAAGTCATGGAGGAATTCATTGTAAAAGTCGCTGTTAAGGCAACTCCTCGCTGAGGACACACTAGTCGCAGTCGGGGTATGTTGAAGCTGGATTTTGTTATCAATAACCCGCAAAAAATTGGTGAGTAAACTTGAATTAAGTTTTAACGGCTTTAAACTCAATTTAGGGAGTAGAAATACCGATTTATGAAATACTGAACCAAAATCGCACTATGGACTTATTAAAACGACTTTAGCACACCGCCTAAAAGTGTGTTTAAAATCAGAGAGATCTTGTTGACATATAATTTTACTTTTAAATGGCATTCCATTTGGATTATTATGAGCTGAAAAAAAACGATTGTGGAATAAAATGCTATCGCTTAGTTCTACTAACTTAACTATTTTCATACATAATATCTACTGTTTGATTGTAAATAACATTAGAGAATAAACGGCAATGACAAGTTCATTTGCTGACCTGTGAAAAGAAGGGACAAAGAGTTTGTCTCTTTATGTTTATTTATGTTACGCTTATATTGAAAAAGACTTTTACTATGTTCAGAGTAGTCATTAGCAATTCATTGTTACATATAGGTTGAACATCTGATAAATTGAAAACTTATAGTGGCATTTAAATATTGTACATCAAGTTAAATATAAAGTTCAACATAATTGAATACCGTCAGTGACTCTGTGTTGTGGGTTGAAAGATCTCAAATAAGCTGGGAAATAAATTTGGTAATTAAATATAAAAAAGGTATAAGTCTTGACTTTTGAAACCTTCATTCAATAGAAAATATAACATCTTTGAAGGAGAAGAAACATTAAATTGTTAACATAGTAAGTTAGTCATTTTCAGGTTAAGTATTAGAAAAAGAAAATTATCATTGACTATTCCATAATATAGAACATTCTTATTGATGCGTGGGTGGCTTCATCTGTCTGTCTGTCTATCTGACCTTCTTTCAAGCGGGAACTGCTGGGCCAATTTGGATGAGGTTTGGTACATTGATGGACGGGAGCCTGGGACCATTGTCATGGACTGATTTTGATGTATTGGAATATGTGAATTTTGTGCGAGTATTTAGTGGGTTTAATATGTTTCAGTATAAAACTTAATAATATTAAGTGATTAGCCTAAGTGATTGAAATGCTATACAAGTCAGTATTTCGTGCGAGCGAAGTCGCGGGCACAGTTACATCAGTTACAGCTTTTGGTGTTCCAACCAACTAGTACTGTGTCTACAGTGCATAGCATTCATAGTACAGAGTAAAATTTTATTATTACTACTAGCGTAAATTATCACGTCTAGGATACATTCAAACTGTTAAGTACTTTTAAGTACTGTTAATTATTAAACATTACTTTTTAGCAAAATATTTGGTTTCGACATTAATAATTTACACAAAGATAACAAAGTAAGCGTCAATTAAAATCCTGCTTCCCATACGGTAGAGACAGGTATTGATGGCGATATTGAAGTTCGGAATATTTTAACGTGACAAATGCCAAGACGAAAATAAGTTTATTTAAAATGAATTGAGGGACACTGGCGCGTTCTAAATAACAAATGGAAGGAAGTAGAGCATATAGAAGGAAGAAATAATGGAAACTTGGAAGATAAGTATAGGATGGTAACAAATATCTATGCAGTTGTTGTTAAAATAATTATTAAGTGAATTTATAGAAAAATGTTATTGAATCTAAGTTTATTAAACTTACAAAATGGATATACATGTAGAAGTGTAGAGAAACTTAGAAAATCGAATTTTATGTATACTTGTATTCTATTAATTGATAGTTTTAGAATACAAGTACCTATACTTAGCAAGATTAAATATATTAAAAAAAGGAAGGGATGTAGTGTATGCATAAACGTAGTGTTGTTTGTCTCGAGCGTACACGCCATAAGTACATGCCGGAGAGAGGGGACGTCAGTCGATGTCAGACCTTTGAGCCGGCAACACGTGTCGGTACGTGAACGAGCCAAATATAGCACAACGAATGCTACAGTAGCCAAAGTGTCCTTCCAGAGTATGTACTACATCATTGCTAAATTGCGTCGAAATCCATACAAAGGTTCTGGAGATATCTTGTAACAATTGTCCATTCACCCATCCAAACATTCGCATTTGTAACATTAGTAAAATTTGGTGTTTAACCGACCACTGCGGGTTTAGATCAGGTGGAAGTTTGAACGTTTACGACCGTAAAGTTTTGTACGTGCTTCTTCTTTTTTATACAAAAAAACATTAAAAAGCTGTTAAACGTTGTTAAATGGAATGTGATAAACAATTTTTGTACATTCCATTTAAGGCTTTCTTAATGGTCATTCTTTTGTTTTCACACAGACTGTCATCTCATAACTCAATGATAGCTGAGTTTCATAATACATTAATCATTAGTCTGCTTTTATCATAACCACGAGAGGCAATGAACTTCGTTGGAGATTTTTGAATCATAAATTTGGTTCAATGAACCCTTAATTTAATTAGCACTAGAATTACAACCACATCAGATTAATACTGGTAGTTATATAATGCATGTTGTTTGCATTAGAGGGTATTCGAGTACTTGTAAATCATTAAACGATGAACGAAAGCCTCGGTAGCTCAGAGATTAAGCACTTGACTTGTATTCTGCAGGTCCTGAGTTGAATCCCGCCATGTATCAATGTTTTTCGAGTTCGATTTCTATATGTACATTTATCCGACGTTTTAACGGTGATGGAAAACATAATACAACCTGTACATATCTGCGACAAAATTTAAAGATATGAGTGAAGTCAAGCAACCTAGGCTCAGGCCTAGTCACTCCTAACTTAGGGTAGTCTCCGAGCTCTTTGGTGGAACGTATAGTCAGCTCATGATATAAAAAATGAACCGTTTTTAGGGTTGCGTACCTCATAGGAAACAAACGTAACCCTTATAGGATCACTTTGTTGTCCGTCTGTCTGTCTGTCAAGACCCTTTTTCTCAAAAACGCGTGAAAGTTTCAAGCTGGTATTAATTTATTACAAAAATGCTATGAGGTTAGTTCGCATTACATGCTACATTTTAAGGTTAAGAAACCCCGTATTATTTTTGTTTATACAATTTTTAACTATTCTTTTTATCGCAAAAATCACGATGACTAAGTCAGTAAATTTTATAGGGGATAAAATTAATTGATGCAAGTAGGTTTATAAGACGCGTTACGACTTAATCGAGGACTGCCGGTTAATGAGCGGAAAGGTTATAAATGTAAAACATCGTGGGTAGTCCGGACCGAACATCAGCTTAACCGTTACTATATTAAGTCGGCCATTTTAAAGTCAATTAATGTAATTAATAAAGTCGTCAATCATTTATTTCTTTTTAAAATTGGAACAGAAGTCGGTTCACGGCTTCTTTGTTAATATAGCTTATAAAATAGACAGATATAAAACGATTTTGTTTTAATGCGTGAACAATAAATTATTTTATTCATTTGTTCATTTTAAATAATTCATTGATACAATAAAAATTGGAACGATATATTTTAGATATTTGTTTTACTTTAATTTTACTAGTATACAGTTTAATGATTCAGCTTTATTTTTGAAGACTTTTATTTATAAAATGTGATTTAATGGTCACACGCAAACTGCAAGGATCATATCCAAGCATCTGTATAGAAGCTTCTGCATAAAAAGTAGAAGGACAAGACTAAAATACGATAAAAATTTAAGTATTATTCAGAATATAATACTGTTCTCGGAAAAATATCTTGAAATGTATTAGGAATTAAAATGATTCCTTTAACGACTAAAATTTAAAAAGTAAAAAACGAACAAAGACGCCGATGATTTGAGTTGAATAAATTTACGTATAAGCATTCAACTAATGAACGACGCGAGAGATAGCCGACGCGGGCGTTTATAGAAACTTAATCGAATAATTGATTATAATAGTGAAACAATAAAGTGATTAGTTGGACAAAAAGTAAGACAATGAATTATTATCCAATGGATAGGTTACTATTGTCGAATGTTAGATGTTAAGCCAAAGATTGTCTGACAAATGAGGTCAATGACCGAGCTGTAGTATCGTTTGCTTATTCGATCATCGTTTGATATCAATCTTGACGATTCTTCAAACAGATCGACTATCGATTTTGTAATTGTAACGATTATTTGTTTGATTTTAAAGATGATAAGTCAACTGTCAAATTCTTCTAATAGGTTTATTTTTAGTTTATTGGGAAAACAAAAGCAATTATGAGTTCTTTGTGGGTGGGTCACACAGTTCTAGATTTAGGTATAAAATTAGAATGGATATATGTATTTTGGCTCAATGGCGAACTGACAGTGTTTACCAAACAGTCCGTTTTCGAATCCATCGATGGATATTTGAATTTTTTACTCTCTTTAAATAGAATAACTGCAAACAGCTGTGGGAATAGAATATTTAGGTATCCTTTTTTTAAAGCTTTATGTTTTTTAAGCTTTATGCTTTATGGAACTTACCCATACTACGTGACCCGTTTAGCGGCGGTGGGGGAGTGGGAGTGGAGTCTAAAAAATACTACGGTCAGTCATAGGAGCGGGGCGGTGGCTCAGGTTTTTGTCACGCAGTCGTTAATTGTTCTTTTTCATAAGACATAATTCACTAGTAAATTACGTATGCATGCAGTCTTAAAAAAACTTAGAAAAAACTAAAAAAATAGGTCACGTAGTATGGCTATATTCCCTAAACGTTGCTACAATGGTTGGGAGTATAGTAAATTATCAATAACAACTTTTCTTTTTATAATACTAGCCTTTGACCGCGATTTTGTCCACGCGAATTAATAAAAAAAAAAAACTTAATTAGCAGCCTATATGTTTTTCCAGACTATGTTCTACATGTGGGATAAATTTAATGGAAATCCTTTGAGCCGTTTCAGGGATAACCTCAAATAAAATTCAATCCATCCATTTAAGCTTTCGCATTTATAATATTAGTAGGATGTTTCTAGCAAATAATCCGTAAACCATTTGACCTAAAGTTTCTAGTTTTTGTGTGGAATTGCGAAGGTATAGTAGATATTATTATGAGTACGACTAAATCTAAACACATATAAAGTTTGGGCGTGACATAAACGAAGTAAATGGAAGAATATATCAGTATTTAGTCCCACACTCAATAATTTGTAGGACACTAAGCGGATTACGTAGCACGAACGGTTGCTGGAAAGCAATAAATTCTTGATTCTTTATCATTTTTAAATGCCCGCCGATTTCTTATCGTCATAAATTGAATATCGTTAAATATCCAACGTCTCTAAACGTGTGCTTAAGTAGGTATTATTCCATAAGATAAAGTCGTTAAAGTAGCCTCTTTGGCTTTCGTTTTATTTAAATACGCAGCCGATG
Source organism: Papilio xuthus (assembly GCF_000836235.2). Taxonomy (NCBI): domain Eukaryota; kingdom Metazoa; phylum Arthropoda; class Insecta; order Lepidoptera; family Papilionidae; genus Papilio; species Papilio xuthus. The sequence goes on from NW_013531716.1 coordinate 5,692,303, forward strand.
GTTATATCGTATAACTTTAGTTGTTACCGTCTAATCCCCAGTGCACGTATAGCGAAGCGTAGAGTGAGATTTTATTGGTCGATAATTTAGGATTCCCCTCTGAGTGGAAATTCTTAAATACAAACTGACATACTTTTTATTGACATACAAGTAAATGGAATTGAACGTTTAAGTTAGTTTTAGTTAACCACAACAAAAAAATGTTATTCTATGTTAACAAAAACGTAATTTTTCAGCTTATAGAAAAAAACCTATTGATTGTAATATTAAATTATTACAGAGGAGTGCCTAATACCGTAATTAATTTTCTTTTGCATAAGTCTGAAGTATGAAGTTTGAAACGCGAATATTTGTTTTTTACTTATATTTAAATACTAATGAAATGGGACTAGTGTGAAATGGCACTATATTTTCCAAAAATTAGAATTCTGAGCATTTTATTGCAATTATTTTTTTGAGGTACGTTAGCATTATCTCTATAAACAAGCAGGTCTCCTCTAATAGGCGTAAAACATAATCCTAGTTTCCACAGAGACTTTATAGGAATGCAGACAATGCAGTACTGCTATAGATTTAACGCATTCTTACTGTAAATATTATAATGTACTGTCTCAGTGCTGTGAGTTTAAATAACTGCTCTACCTCACTGGCACGCCCTTGTGTGAAACTAGCATTAAGCTTTGAACCGCTGCCCGTAGCTCCCCGCAGAGCTCAGCTTCGCGCCATCCCACCACTAACCCAAGTTTATGGCTTAATCGTTCTCATGCTATATCAATAAATATACTATTCGAAAACAAGGTAAAAAGAATCCTTAAGAAATCCCAGCTTAAAATGCCGTTTTTTTACAATGAAACTATACGGTAATGTTAACTATAAATAAATTAACTAACGACTGTAATTCAAAGGGTGGGCGCATTGATTCCTAACGAGGGATGTCACATCCTTTTAATTTTTTTCCTTATTTTATGAATTCCATGTTATGCTGCTTTCCCTAGAGGCTCACTCGTAATAATCGATCATTTGTCTTAATTCACTTTCTATGGTTTATTTATGTTTTGGTGCTAGCTTATTTTCTAATAGCTGGTGAAATTCTAAGAAACATTTAAATTTAAAAGGAAAAGTACAAATTCGTGTTAATTCTCAATCCAAAATTAATACCTCCCATTTGTTGAAATGCACCAAATTCGTGTGACGACCCAAAAAGTTCACTTTGACAGCTCAGTCGACAACTTACAAGGGCAATTTTAATTTTTCTCTTATAATCAATAAGTTATCGGATATTGAACTTTTTGTTAACAAGGAATAAAGTCTTTTATACTTCGTACTGTTGTGGAGACTTATTTAATATAAGCTGGTTGCTTTAAAGATGTCACTCATTCAAAGTTTAACGATCGACCTAATAGCGTTTTTAACTGTCCCCGAAATCCTTGAAACGTGACTGGGGTGACAACATCTTAAAAATGAGTCTGTCCTCTAACTTATTAATACCATTGACGCTTCCCTTTTGAACTTCACCAATGATATCTTCGAATGCTCTCTCCATTTGTCCGCTTGTCTTCATTATAAACTTAATTTATCACGACCTTAGTTCATTAAATTCAATTTTGATATTTTAGCTTTAATCTGTTGTATTGTTTAATCCGAAACTTTGATCAGTTAAAAGATAACCAGTGTCAAGATCCTTATAAACTTACATAGTTAAATGTAGAAGAGATGATGAAACTTGTAACTTGAGATTTAACTAAACTCCTCTAATAAAGCTAGGTTGAATTATAGTAATTTAGAAGACAAATGATTTAAAAATCAAACCTGCGTACTATTAGTAATTACTTTCACGCCGTTCGCATCGTTCTTGATTGCAGAGAAAATTTATAGTCGAGATAAAGTGTGTGAGAATATTTGCAAGCGCAAAACTTAACTTTATAAAGGAACGCCGTCTCAGTTCCAAACTTAAAAAGCTGTTAACATTTTGTTTTAAAATAAGTCACTGAGGAAAAATAAAAAAGGACGAAGTTAGCTCGATGTGAGCTCACGCCCCACTTGAGACTGAAAATGCCAGGTTGCCGGCTCGGAAACTTTTTAATAAGTGAAGCATTCTCTGTTATTGCGTCCCCATAATCCGGGACGACGTTTGACATTCTGCAATCTGGACTAATAAGTCGATTATTAAAATTCTTTTACATTTCAACCTGGTCTTATTAAACTTTTTTGTTTTATCAATTACTTTAAGATTTATCAGTGAATCGATTTAAGAAATTATTTTAACCTTACCAAAGCTTTATATGTCAAAATTTTATACTTTTTGCAGTTTCTTTTTCTTAGTATTGTTTATTGGTTTTTATTCTGATTCTTAGCCCACAAGTGGACATGTTTGTAATATTTTTTTTACTATTCAAGCTTTGGGATTTGTATATTTATAAGTATATCTGCAGTAATAATAATACCTAGATTTGGGTCACGAGGTTACCGCCATGTGGCGTATGAAATCTACTACCATTATTCCAATAGTCGTATCGGTGAGTACACTGATAGCGGTGAGCTTCGACCAGCATCTTAAGAAGCTCTCGTTAAACAGTTGTATTGAGGGTCCGACTCAAAAGGCAATTATTCTAGACACCGCGCGCATCGTGAGAAGGTTCCTGTCTCTGCAGCCCTGATCGTTGGTGTTCTATTTTTATTTATTTTTTTATAATTTTTCATTTTATATATGAAATGTACTTTATTAAAAATATGATAAAGAAATGTTTAAGAATTATAATACTTTAAAAATATGCACAAACATTTAACGTATTACGAACTAAAACTTTTATAGCGTTACTAAATTGAAACGAAGAAGCGGTAGCTTCTCCAAACAGAGAGGTAGTAATGAAAGTCCTACACTTGATTCCTTTAGAAACAATTTCAAATCCAACTAGAGAGATCTCCTGGGAAAATGTCCCATTTGTCGTGATCAAAGCACGCGGTGCTGTGCAAATAAAGTTTTTCATTATACCCGCAGTTGTTTCGCGTCTTTTTTACACTGAATCTCCCTTAGGAGTGGCATCGGTGCTCAGTGAAAACTGCTACCAAGTTTTATTTTTCCTACGTTTCTTTACGATTTAATTTTCTTTTTTATTGTTGACATAATTTGTAAAAAGGGCTTACAACATTTATAAATATGAATCTTGACCCTGGAAACTTATTCAATGCAATACTAAATGACGTAAATTACATATTTTACCGCTAAGGAAGTGCGAAGAGAGAGAAGATCAAGAAACTAAACTGATATTTTGATGTTTTACCATATTTATTCTGCCTACAGTTCGTTTTTCTAGTTGTCTATTTTTATAGAAAATTCAGTATTAATTTAGAATATATTTTTTAGACCTATAAGTTTTTAAATATATTAACAACGCGACCGCATGGAAATTTTTATTACAAAAATGAAGATTTATGTATTTCATAATTTTAATATAATCAGCACACTGTTACAAGTAGATACACGGATGCGAAGAGCTATAAATTGCTCTTCAAATTTAATAAAACTTATAAAAGTGAAGTCCTACAAAGTAACAAGAGCACATAAAACTAGTCATGGAGGATAGGGCAAAGCTTCGGCCGCTGGGAGCTCCGAGGAAGGTAATCCTTTCAATTCGATAGTTGGATGTGAACTTTACCGGCGGCCAAATGAAGTAAAATTGTATTTGATATCCGACTTCGACTCCCGTTTTCGATTCTACAGTCACGAGTCTTTTATTCCGGTTTTCAATTGATTTCTTGTACGAATATTTCTAGTTATATATGTATACATTTCTTTAGGCCGTAGAGATTCGATATTACAATGCACGCAATTTAGTTTCGTTTAATCCATATTCATGCATAGTCAAGTTTCCCTTCCCACCTTTCCTTATAAGAAAAGGATGGGAAGTGGGAGTGGACTTTCCGGATGAAAGGATACATGGGAAGGAAAAATATTTTATTTCTGTGCATCCTCTCCTCCGTCGATTAAAGGTAGGCAACGCATCTGCAATTGCTAATGTCTATGGGCAACGGTCACTTCGCTATTTCAGCGATTTCAGGTGGCCGCTCGCTCGTTTGCCATCTTATGGTATAAAATAAACATCTTTGCTTATATGATTAACAGTTTATCACTAGATAGGTTCCCACAAATGTACCATGAGATATTGTTTTTTATAATCATTGTCACTTATGGACATTTGCAATATCGAAGAATCCGCAGATGCGTTGCCGGCCTTTGAATACTATATTGCGACTTAACTCAAATATTTAAAACATTTTCCTTGTAAAGGGTTAACATAGATCTTCTATTGATTTATTTATATCTCCTAAGAATTTTAAGTAATAGAAATGCTGAACGAGTTAAAACATTATTTTAACCGTCACGATAAAAGCGATCGTGAGCATTGGATCCGCGGAGCTGACGATTCGCATCGCAATGTTTGTCCTGCAAACGAGACCGTACCTTAATTAAAACTCGTGCCGATTAACGAACGAAATCACATTATCGACACGTAACTAGGTTAATGCATCAGATTCATTTTTGTTTACGTACCGCGTGATTGTGTTTGGCCTGTGCGTACGAGGTGACTGTTTTGTATGTGGCGTTTGTCCGTCATCCGATGACGTTTACGATACGAAATTATAACGATTGATTAATTTTCACAATTACTATTACTGTTTGAACTAATGTTTTTGTTTGCTAATGCGACGCTTAGTTTTTTAGACAAACTTCCGTCTTCGATAGTCTTTATAGAAAAAAACATTCTGTATTAGTTTGAAAAGAGCGTACACCTTCCTTAAAGGCCGGCAACGCATCTGCAGTTCCTCTGGCGTTGCGGATGTCCATGGGCTACGGATCAAATAATATTAGGCGATTCGTTGCTCGTTTGCCCCCTTCTCCTGTTAAAAATAAAATAAAATGCAAATTATGGGAACCTCATATCTCGGCTTTCAATGCCCACCTCGAACTTCCTGAATTTTGACAAACAAAACTAACCATTTAACCCACTGATTTTATGTTTAACATAGAATTATTAAGCCACTAATTTACAGCCCAAAATGTTGAGTTCACTTTTATATTCCAAAATCGTTCTGTGTAAATTATTAATAAAAATTATAAATCCGTGTCCTAAATGCAGTTAGGCTTTCAAGTCACGTTGCTCGAGCAATTAAACCGTCGTTTCCTGCCCTTTAATTTAGCTATCACAGGTTCTTGAGCTAAATATATTGCTGGGGCTAGTAATTAACAAGCGGACCTAGGGTCCCTCCCTAGTAAACCGGAATATTACAATTACGACCACCGTTTTTTAGAAACTTAATTGGCATAATAACATCACAGAGAGATAAACCCGCAAATGTTATGAAGAGACGAACTAAGTGTTATAATTATTTTAATTCTATTGATAATGAGATATTCTTACGATGAAGGAAAACATAGTGATTCAACCTGCACATATCTGAGAAGAAATTCAAAGTTATGTGTGAATCAACCAATCCGCATTGGGCCAGCGTGGTAGACTATGGCCTAGTCACTCCTTACATAGGGTAGGCTCCGAGCCCTTCAGTAGGGACGTATAGTGAGCTGATGATGATAGCGAGAAAATTACGTATTTACTAATTGTGTAATATCGGTACTGCAAAATTATTTATCTCTACTATTTTCATAACATCAACATGAACTAAAATAAACTTTTACGTGACACATAAAATGCGGATATCAGAGATTCTTTAATCACTTTATAATAATTACTAGCTGCGGCCCGCGACTCGCGGAATTAAAAAAAAACATTATTAGTGGCCTATATGTTCAATCACACTATGTTCTACATATATGCTAAATTTCGTCTAGATTCGTTCAGCCATTTTGGAGATAGCTTCAAACAAACAAACATCCATCCATCTATCCGTTGATCTAATCATTTGCATTTATAATAATAGTAAGATGAAAGAACTCATTGAAAACATTCTGAAGTAAAAGTTCCTTAGCAAAAAGTTCCGTCTTTAAGTTTTCGTGTATCCTAGGTATTTTCTTATATTACTGTGGGGGAGCTCTTTAATTAATTAGAGTCTGTTCGGCAGACTGTGAAATCTTGTCGGAGGTATTCAGAGAGCATTGTAATGGATAATAAGATGGGACAGAAACATTACACGAGGCCTATTGTAAAACATATCTGAGTCCTTAAAGCATTTAATTAGTGTAAATGTTTTCATGGTCATTATAAATTTACGCTACATAAGTTGAAGGGACAGTTTGCTTTACGTTCGAATATATCTTACTAATATTATAAATGAAAATGTTTAGGTGGATGCTATCTCCGGAAAGGCTCCATGGATACGCAGAAGTTCGACATAGATGTAGAACATAGTCTGGAAGAACACACAGGCAGGAATTAAGTTTTTTTTTATAGTTTCGCGGCGATAGTGTCACCTTTTCAAAAACACCCTTATAGTCATTTTAATCAGGTAACGATAAAAAGTATACCACTTTTTATTACTTTAAATAAATCAAACTAGTAAATTACATATACAAGGCTAACATTATGTAATTCTAACTTAAGCAATTGCTTAGTGGATGGGTTCCTCAATTGAAAGGTTCTTTATCTTTCTTCTATTCCTAGGTTCCTATCTGATATACAGGATATAACTGTTAAATATGAAAAGTGATTTTTCAAACGTGGCCGTCCTAAACAAACTTGGCGGCAATCAGTAGCTGCCGAAATGAAGGCGATTGGGCTGAGATGGCCCTAACCAAACGCAGAGCCCAAGATAGAGCGAACTGGCGGTGCACTTTGGACGTCCTCTGCCCCACTACGGGGACGTAGGACTTTAAGTCAGTCATTTTTCAAATGTAAATGACAATTTATTACGAGGAGCGCGTTAAAACAAACTCTTTCATCCTTATATCTTAGTATTGAGTATATAAAATATTTAACTCATTATATCCTAATCAAGTCACGTCGTATGTTATTAAATAACTAAAAGCATTAGATATACTTAAACACGTTAAGACATCGATTCTAGTGATCGGTGCCAACACTTATCTCGCGTCAAATTTATTTCAGCCGATTAAACAAGACGCTCTATTTGCCGGCCTGTTTAGTTGTGTCAAAACATTTTAGAACTTGCCAAACCACATTGGAAAACTGCTTTGTTTAAAATAATCTTAGCCAATAGATTAGCGACTATTTAAAGTTAAGATTATGACCTATCTTAATCTTACTAATATTATAAATGCGACAGTTTAGATGTATGAATGGATGTATGAATAGATGGTGGATGTTTCTTAGAAGATATCTTTAGAAGTGTTTAATGGATCTCAATGAAATTTGGCATTGATCTAGAACATAGTTTGGAAGAACACATAGGCTACTAAATAAGTTTTTTTCTATTCCACGCGGGCAGAGTCGCTGGTAACTGTTTTAAGATAAATATTAATTTGTACTTCAATCTTTAAGATGCGTTTTTATTGAGTATTATCATTTTTTTCTATATTATTAAAATTGTTAAATGTATCACATAATATATGCATTTCGGAGTGTTACTTTCCTAACAAAGTACAATGTTACGAAGTTTCTTCCACCGACTTAAAGTAATATCTTCTTTCCGACGCCTTAACTTTATATGAAATTATCTTGAATACTGTCATTGTGACTTATCTGGAATGATCCTCACTTTTTCCCTAAGAATATAAAGTGGAGACAGCGGCGTCTATATAATTTGCCATCATTACACGACAATGTATGTGCAATAAAAATTCAGAATGATTAAATTACATAGTAACGTATGAAGTTTTAACTCAACAGTAGCCATTACGGTGATTGGATACATAAATACAATATACTCGTATAATATACGTAGTCAAATGCAATAGAAATGAAAAATAACAAACTTGTCTAAACAATTTTACCTTTATAAGGGTGTAATCACATGTTTATTGAAAAAATAGATATTTGTATAATATTATCAATTTAACTCTTAATTCGACGAAATTTTTGTAGCAAAAAAACTGTTTTTTTTTTTTAGTAAAGTCATACTTACGTAATTTTCTTCACAATAGTTCGTCACACTGTACACCATCTAATTAAGGGTTAAACACTAATACTTTCCAAGCTAAATCCATAGACTACATAACTTGCTACCGCCCTCGACTCTGTCCGCGTTGAATAAACGGATTTAAAAAAATTAAATAGCTTATGTTCCTTCCTGGCTATGTTCTATATGCCAAATTTCACCGAGATCCATGCAGATGTTCTTGAGATATCATCTAGCAAACATCCAAAATAAACTTTTAAAACATACTGAATACATACTTTTTAAGATAATGTGAACGATTCCTTACTATCTTAACAGACATGTCTCTCATCTATAAATATTTGATCAAGCGCTCAATAAATTCTCACTGACCCAAAAATATGATTCAACTTGAATAAGATTTGACAATTTTAATATATTTTGATCTGACCGCAGATATGATAGTTTCATGCCTCGAGAGCAGCTGTGCGACGCCTCCAACGCGTTGAATAAGGTATCCATTACAACATACCAATCGAAATACGATACAAACATGTCAAATTACAGTTAACTAGTCCGGTAGGAAGGTGTCTTTCGACATACGTTTTGGTAGCTCCAAGTGTTGTTAAAATTTTATTTACATTCTCGTTTCTTTGTTTATTACTAATGTTAACAATTATTTTCAATGATTTCTAAATCCATTATAAAGAAATGTGGATATCATTTTGATTTTGGATATCAAGTTTTTCTTTTGAATCGTATTTTCAGTTTACTTTTTATCGTCTAATATAATGTTCAGGTTTATAGACACACTTTATTTTTATTGCATTTATTTCTTATATAATACTAGCTGTCGACCGCCACTCCGTCCGCGCGGAATTAAAAAACAACTTTTATGTAGCCTATGTGTTCTTCCAGACTATGCTTTACGTATATGCAAAATTTCAGCGAGATCCACGGAGACGTTGTGGAGATACCTTCAAACAAACATCTATACATCCAAACATTCGCATTTATATTAGTAAGAAGTAGGATGTATATATTATTTTACTGTGTTTTTGTTTACAATTGATAAAATTTTCACGTAGTTATCCAGCTTTTGAGGTCATTGTTTGATTTGTTATATGTTGGGCGACCCATTAAATACTTCAATTATTTACGGTTCTTTACATATTTTTCGGTATTTTTAATTGTGGAGTCTTTTCTTCAAGACAAAACGAATCATTACAATTTCTTCAATTACAAATTTCATCGGCTTCTTTAACTTCATGTAGCATACGATAATTGAAATTGGTTTCTACGTATTTTGTTCATGACAACTTACATCTGAAGCACAGTCGTTCCAAAGATACCGTTACACATTTTTCCATTTAGCCGCTAATCGGATTATATGACAAGTACCAGCCGATGGATTTATTGATTTCGTTTATCATTGCGCAAGTATGAGACGGTTGTCCGCTCACGTCACTGTCTGCCGGCGGATTTGTAGAGTACAAACTTAATGACATACGTAAGCCGATTTTAGGATGACTTTGTTATTTGTAGCGGTTAGGCTTTCTGATAGTGGCCATTCCGATTTAATTTACTTATCAATTTAAATCTCGTTTTCTAAATATCCAATTACAATTTAAAACTATTGACGTACACATAAGTGGTAGACATGGCGCAGCGAGGATAGCATTGTCAGAGTATGTAGTCAATTTCGCTGTATTGTATTTAGCAATTTGCCAAGTAAATATACGCGTGTCTTATGACTTTATACTTGTAAATAATGCAGCCAAAAATATGATTTTATTACACAGTGTACGATAAGATAGAATTGGAGCTTCATAAGGAAACATGAAATAACAAAAAACCGATCTCTGGCCCAATTCTATATTTTTTTTTATATCATAAGGTGACAGACGAGCGAGCGGCCAACTGAAATCACTGAAATAGCGAAGTGACCGTTACCCATAGACATACACAATTATGCGTTGCCTACCTCTAATCGACGGAGGAGAGGATGCACAGAAAGAAAATATTTTTCCCTGCATCCTCTCATCTGGAAAGTCTACTTCCACTTCTCATCCATTCCATATAAGAAAAAGACACACTCATCAGACGAAACGTGGAATTGCTTCTACTTCTGTCTTCTGTGTGTTTTTTGAATTGAAGCATGGACAACTCAGTTTATTTTTGCTTAACAACTGATCATGCTCCAGTCTTTTATCTGTAATTATATTAAGAGTTTTATTTTAATACATTGCATTTACTTAAGAAAACTGGTACAGTAATTGACCTGACACTCACACCGCACTACAAAAAGTGATCTCGAGAAATTTTAATAAAAGTTTAAAAGAATAATTGGATAAAAAACTCGTGTTATAAAATTTCAACTTATCAACGCTTTAAAGCGTGCACTTAATTTCATGCGAAGTCTGTCATGCTCTCGAATGGCACACAAAATTCATATCGTAAATTTTAAAATTTAATATCATTAAAATATTAATTAAATTAAACGTCAACTGGTGCAATAAATTACGGACATATGACGCTTTACATTGCTCCAGTTTTTAATCTGTTTTATTAAGAAATCTTAAATAACGCCTAATCTTGGTTTCCTTGGTATACACCTAAGATTTCATACAATACCCTGTAGTGTATGCATAATCGTAGTGTTTGTCTCGAGCGTACACGCCATAAGTAAATGCCGGAGAGACGGGACGTCTGTTGATGTCAGACTTTTGGACCGGCAACACGTGTCGGTACGAGAACGAACCAAATATAACGCAATGAATTCTACATACTCAATTCTAGTACTCTTAAATATGTATAACTAGCTGTGCCCGCGACTACGTCCGCGTGAAATTCTGTATTATTTTACTAACACTTAACTTGCACAATGAAATAACGTATTAAAATCACAAAACATTCATATAAACCTCATATTATCATACAAACTTTCATTTCCTATTACCTATTGTTATTTTGCACTCTTGAGGATAACATTTTTACAAACGTTGAATGAAGAATAAGTTTAACCTAAGAAATAAGTTTTAAGTTTGTATCTGTAAAAATGTCGATACTTCCATACAAACTTCCAACCCCGTTTTCAACACCTTGCAATCCTTTTTTCGCGTAAAAAAGTAGCCTATGTCCTTTTCCAGGCTCTAGACTATCTGTGTAACAAATTTCATTTAAATCGGTTCAGTAGTTTTTGCGTGAAAGGACAAACAGACTGATAGATAAAGTTACTTTCGTATTTATAATATTAGTAAGGATCTCAACTAACGATAATCCTCTTGCAATATCTTGAAGCAGTCAATTTGGCGCAATGTCGGGTGAATCGAATAGCCAATAAGCGAATGCCGACACACGTACGCTGGAATAATGTAAAATATCGTTCGCATAAATAGCAATAGCCGGTGATTCCAGGGACAATATGCGTACGTGTACTTCTGCATTGTGGAATGGAATTACCTTATTGGAAATTACTTGGAGGAATACTAACGGAGTAATTTGTTATGCGGATTAGATATTGTAGCAAAACTCGTCGGTTTGGCTTTTTTATTTAACTCATCTTTTAAGTTATAATACAGCTCATAATCGCAATATTGAATGACTTGTTTATTAATGTTTTGTGTTGCTGTTTTCTTAAAGCAACAGCTGTCACGATTTTGTACAATTTATATGCATAATTGGACAAGCCGTCGACTGTAACTGGGTCCGCGCGGAATAAAAAAAACTTAATTAGTAGTCTATGTGTTCTTCCAGACTTTGTTCTATACCTATGTCAAACTTCAGGAAGATCCTTTAAGCCATTCTAGAGATACCGTCTAACATCCATCCATCCATCTAAACTTTCATATTTATAATACTAGTAATATAAGATAAATTTCACTCGTATTTCAAGCTAAATAATGTCATATGTGTTAAGGTAATTTATGAAATTTAATCGAATTGAATATAAATAATAAATAAAAAATATGACTCATACTTAAGTATAACAGCGTTTAGTTAATTGAGTGTTGTTGCCCCGAGTCACCCAAGATAATCTCTTAACGGTATCTGCATTAAAATCTGCATCTCCGATACTTCGCGCGTGACAACCAACGGGCTATTACTCGCCGCCTTGCATCTAATTGACAGCGTAAATTTTATTTATTTTATTTTTTAAAAATCCCAGCGCGGGAAATACTTTGAATACCCGCAACACAAGGTGCCGAGATAAAGAAGGTGTTTAAGAAAAGATAAAACTCACATAAATGAACCGCACTGACCGAATTTTTACGTACCTTTTCTTTAGCTTGCAGTTAAAACTTTAATAATTGTAAATAAATATTGTTAAATGTCCAGTAATCTTAAGAAAAAAGGACAAAGATCGTTTCGCTATTTCAGCGATTTCAGGTGGCCGCTCGCTACTTACCTTATGATATAAAAAAATTAATAGGCTACTTTAGCTAAGGTTAAATTAAGTTTGTAATCTTTTTGTTGCTTTGACTTGTTAAAGGACATATATTTTCTTTCATATAATCTTTCTTTATTTATCCGAAGTGATTCGATAAAAGAAAAATCAATCATTTTCTAACTAATAACATTCCGAGTACCAGTTAATAACTATAATAATAACAGTCATTCAGATTTCTGTTATTGCAACCCTTCAAATGAGATTGCGTTTTTAGTGCAAGAACTAATTCGCGCGTTTCTTCACACATCGCCATTGCCGACGTGTAATTACTGGGTTCTGTGCTTCTTTCACCGCTACCTTATCGCTCAATTTATCTTGTGTATCTGACTCGGTAGTACTGTTTGTATGCTAATGGCAGCGGTACAGTCAGACACACAATACGTTATACTTAATGATATTTAAAAACAAATTGTCTTCGCATTACAATTCTTTGTTAAGTACTTTTTAATTTTTAGTTGCGCGGTAAATGTGTTTTGGTAGCTAGATTAATTAAATATGTTAATAAAAGATTTTTGCTGATGATGATATTTTCTTTATGACAATAACAAGACTAATAAAAAAATGAACAAAGTCGCCATAAAATGTAAAGTTACACTTATCCTCTTCTTTCGTTTGTTATTTTGTTATAAATGAATACTTTTAAACCGTAAAACTCCACATAAAAAATCACAATTTTACAAATAAAGCCAAAACATTACATTTAACGTAATACATTTTTAGTAGTACTTGATGCGACTGTACTTATTTTTATAATTGCTCACTAAATTGGACACTTATTAAGTTCGTACACATTATTCGCTATGGACAGGCGGAATGATTGATACGAAATTGCGGGTTCGATACAATCTACTAGTTGTAGATGACCAATGTAAGCAAATCAAGGAATAACACACCATTTCTTTGCTTTTATGTCATCTGGCATAGCTTTAGGTTATACTAGCTGTCACCCGCGATTCCGTCTGCACGGAACTAAAACAAAATGAATTAATAATCCATGTGTTCTTCCAGACTATGTTCCGATCCCTTCAGACTTTCTGGAGATACCGACAAATAAATATCCATCCATCCATTTATATTTGCATCCATCCAAACATTCGAATTTATAATATTAGTAAGAGTAAGATTAAGGCATTGATTTGTGTACATTCAAGTATTAGTGTAATTTTTGTATACTATTTTGATGATCCTTGAAATTATATATAAATCAATTTAAGAAAAGCTTCCACGTGCGAATAGAAATGACATCAGTAACAAGTCAGAAGCGATGCACTTTAATGTTAATTTTACACGAGGGCGTCACAGTAAGACAAAACAACAGAACAAAAAATACTGTTGTATCGTTTCAAAAGCGCATCGGCAATTGCTGCTCTACAAATGTCCTATTCAACCGATGAAATAGTATTTTCGTGTTTTAAGTTTACCGCTCTCTCATTGGCTATATTGTAACATATTAAAAATGTGTATGTTTAAACAATATCAGTACTTAACTATCTACTGCTCTATCTAACTATGCAGCCCTCGTGTGAATGTGGCATAAGTTCGCGCCATTACGCCGTAGCATTACTGGCGAGCGGCCTATAATTTGACAAATAGAGAATGAGATGCATTAGTGCGCATTTCCTACGTAATGAGGTAGTATGGGCGAGGGCTCTATAATTTGGCGCGGCCCGGTCGCGAAGATGAGTGCAACGTTTCCGCGTCCACAAAAAATGTTACTTAGATTTTCACAAAACTAATACTTGGATGTTAGAACCTGACTGCTTGAAACTAAAGATGATCAGGGTTGATATTTATTTTTTGGTATCTGGCTTACTTCAAGTGCCACTGCGAGGAACCCGGTATCTCCATTGGAATGCACCAAGCTAACTTATTAGCTAGTATGCAATATGGTGTTGGGATCTGCTTTTCTTATTGGTCTCTTCCACATCGTTCTGTCTTCGACATTTTCATCCTTATTTGTTTGGCTGGAATACAGGTGTAAATTTGAATAGTATTATAAATGCGAATGTTTAGATGGATGGCTCAACGGATTTTGATGAAATTTGGCATGGATGTAGAACATAGTTTGTAAGAACACATAGGCTAATTGAGTTCTATTTTAATTTCGCGCAATTGGAATCGCGGGCAACAGCTAGTGCATACTTCTTAGTTTTGTTAGACCAATAAATCGTTACTGTTGATAGAACAAGATAAAATTTAAATGTTATTGTACGATATCTTTAAGACACAATATGATACATCGAGCGTCATTTATCGATAATAATGTGTTGACGGGAAGAATAATAACTTATAAAACTTTGTATATTTATATCCTTTCTTCACGTACGCCTCGTAAACATTTCATGTCCCAATAAAAGCAATTTGTGGAACGCGTTGCTGATCTTAAAACTACATCGGCACTTTATAGGGCGTCGTAAACATCAGTGGAATGATAGTTAGTGATGAACTTTGATATAATCTTACTTTTCTTATTGGCATCATGTTACAGTATAGTGTTATACAACTGCAATATTGTATATTATGACGTATTTTGTGTCATATATATGCAGTAACGGATCATAAATCAATGCTTAAATACATTTATGGGTTTTGATTAATTTTATGTCTCTTTTAATTTGACATTTAGTGTACATATACGCTAAAAATGACGTACAAAATAAGTAATATGGTAAATTTATTTTATTAAATTTCTCGTAGATATTGCTATCCTTTGTCACTGAGTTTCTAGTTTTTTTTAAACATAGTAAAAACAAAAATGCGAAAAACACAGCTTTAAGCCCATACGAAAATAAAGAATTTTTAAGATACTTAAGTTTACGACATAATTTAATTACAGCAATGAAAGTGAATCTCAAAATGTAAATAACTTATTTTAGACAGCTGATATTATGTATTATTACAAAAACACCTGTTAATTAATGTCAAGCGATTATCACCCTTAAGGTAAAAGCAATTGACATTATTATAGCAAACACATGCAGGCGCAGTTTCAATAATAATAGAAAGAGTGTTTGCAGTATGTGGTCTTAATTATCGTAAAACAAACGTTAGATGGTGCAATCAAAATAAAATTATATTTATACGAGACGTTAGCCGTGAATTTAGTTCCGGCACTAATGGCCGCCCGGCAGGTGGCGTGCGAGGACTGAAACAAATATTGAACTAAAAGAACACAGTCTGTTAAAAAAAGGGTTCAGTTTAAAATTAATGTTGCAAATCATATTTACTATCCTTAGATGATTTAACAATGGTTACAAAAAAATGAGCCGTCAATTCTTCTGTTGGTTAAAAAGTGTTATTAATTCTAAATAGTTTCTTCTTATGTAAATAATATTAATATTATTTAGTCATACAAAAAAGCAACTGAACCCTAATCAAAAATAAAATTTATATTCATTTTTTCCACAGTAAATGCTTTTCGATTCACCAAAATATAACAGTAAATAAAACTCATTTTAAATTTAAAAGTAACGTGAGATGTGTTATTTTTAACACGTGTCCAGTGTATAATTGTCATGATTTGATTTTAAGTGGCATGTTTAAAATGTGGAAGTTAATTTGAGTTCGCGATACCCTAATAAAACGGCTCCAGTCTCGGTGGACTGTCTAATTTGACTACGTATGAATGACACCCGCGCTGTGTTTATTTTGGTTGCGATTTTCTGGCGATAGAAGATACTGTGGGTACCCGTAGTGGTTTTTTTAAAAAAGGCTCTTGATTTTATTCTTATTTATATTTCTTTACTATCTGTCGCCCGCGACTACGTCCGCGCACAATTTAAAAAATACTTAATAAGTAGCCTATGTGTTCTTCCAGACTATATTCTACATCTATTTCAAATATCAGCGAGATTCGTTCAGCCGTTCATTTCAGCTAGATACCTTTAAACAAACTTCCATCCATCAAGCATCCATCCATCTAAATATTCCCCTTTATAATATTAGTAAGAATTAGTAGGATTAAATTGAACATTAGAATAATATTGTAAAACATTTTTTATAACAAATGCGGCGTTACTCATTGACAACCCTAGTCCTCGAAAATTGGTTTTAGTTTGATATTTTCTCTCTGTGCATCCTCTCCTCCGTCGATTTAAGGTAGGCAACGCATTTGCAATTGCGTATGTCTATGGGCAACGATCACTTCGCTACTTCAGCGATTTCGGGTGGCCGCTCGCTCGTTTGCCGCCTTATCATATAAAAAAAATATAAAAGAATAACTTCGACACTTAGCAATGTTTAATTGTTAATGTTGATGTTACTTAGTGTAGAAATTTATTTCTAAATCTGTATTAATAAGTCTATTGATATTAAACGTTTATGTTATTTTTGGCTGTCCATTTGGCGACGAACAATTTACGGAAAATATATTATATTGTCCATAAGCAATTGAAACGCTCCCTACAGCTATATATCCACCCCCTTTTAACATACAAGAATATCATTATCAGGTTAGGCTTAGGTTACATTAAATTCCTTAGCGATTTAGGTACAATTTTTTCTTTCCTATATTTTTGCAATATGAATTTGAAGTATATTGCACTAAAACTAAACAATTGAATTTTAATAATATTTTGAGAATGCCTTGAAGCGAATAACTTCGATTATTTGTTTGTTTGTATTTTATAGACTCCGAAACTACAAAATCCATTTGAAAAATTATTTCACTGTTGCAATCTACACTATCCCTGGGTATAATAGGGGTATAGGCTATTATAACTAGATATTTTAACTTCTCGCGAAGAAAGTCGCGGGCAAATGATAGTATAATTTATACTTATATATCTAGTTCTCGCTTTACCGGAGCTATTGAATGCAGCATTAGATTGCGGTTGACGCCTAAAGCTCCCTAGAGGCCGCTGCAAAACGCTAACAAGCTATTCATAGAGTTTTTCATAAACAAGTTAAACGTCCAAAGAAACATCCCTCTAACGACCTGCAATTACACGTAATTGAAGCTGATATTGTTCTTAATTTTCGTATTTTCTGCTGTAAAATACTGAATGGAAAATAATTTATTCCATAAAGTTGTTTAAATTGCAAATTGTTTCTAGTGAAAGCGCAGCAATCAATGCTTCGAAAAATATTAATGAAAGCATTTCGTTTAAATTTTAAAATATTTTATATTTTTAAAATGTATTAAAGTTACTGCAAAGGTTTCTCAATTGTTCTTTGAAGTTTTGTAAGTTGTCTCGGTGGAAGACAGCATGTTTAATGTTACCAAAGTGCTGCTTTAGCGCTTGTTCATATTGAAGTCACCGGCGCAGGCGCGGTTGTGTGCGCATGTTCACATTGGCCATCAAGCGTTTGCGCAATCGACCGGTACAAACTGGTAAAACTTACCTAACGTCGTGTGTAATTCGCGAGTTCCGCCTCTAGTTATATGTGAAAACTCCCATATAGCATCATACCATATTGTCGCTAGCGCGCCGCTCGCGGATGTCATTAGCTCCGTCGCACTCGTGCGCCAGCCCGCGACTTTAATATGAATAAGCGCGTTGTCATCATTTTGATTTCTAACCGTTGATTTCTGAGAGAAAAATCTCTGTATAAAACATATCGTCATCCCTGTTATTATCTTTAACAAAAAAGAGATAACAATATCTTTTGAACGGGAAATTTGGTCTCAGAAACAAGAACGAAGAAAGAGTATTTTTATAAGACGTAACGTAACGTAAGGACGTTGATTTTTCTAGTCTACGTATCTGTTGGTACTCAAAAAGGTTAGTGAATTAAGATTAATTTTAAGTTAAAGTTACACCATGGATTAAATGCATTTTCAAAGTAATAAGCAGAATTACTCAAAATGTAACAGAAATACAATACAATGGTTAAATAGCGGAACGAATGCCGAAATTACTAAATGGAAGATAAATAGATATCAGGATAGTAGTTAGAAAATTGTGTCTCAACATTGATTTATTAGTAATAATGTCCCGTATCAATATGTCTGGCTCCGCGTTAATGGTCCATATCTTGAAATCATCTTTCCTTGTCGTCTTGGCTGAATAAACGCGATCGAATTGTTAGTTAATAAGCATCATAATGGTTAAATTACAAACTAACGAACTTTATTAATGTATTAAGAAAACGGGGTAGCTATGATTTGTAAAAAATATGTTTGTTATTATAACTATTATTATTACTATAAAATTAACTATATTTTCTTTTTATTTCTCCATTATCTCTAGTTAGTTGCTACGAGTTGTAATTACTTTTATTTTTGTTTGTTTAGTTGTTTGCTTTTGTTTTATTTCTTTTACTTAATTTCTAGTGGTTGTAAACGAGCTGATGGGCACCTCTGAACAAGCATAACGTGGGCTACCGGGACAAGCTGAAAACCAGCTCTGCATGGCCATGCCATGCGGTGCACGCTGAGCCTGCAGCCCATTGTCGTCATACATATATATTTTTTTGTAACTACTGTGTGATATGATGTATTTGTGTGATGGCAATAAAGAAGTTTTATTTATTATTTATTTATTTATGTTAAGAAGGTGGCCATTTAAAAAAAAAACAAAATTAAAAAAGTTCTTATTGCAATTTTATGACTTTATAACAAACAAAACACAATCATATAAAACATGTCTTAGATATAATTATATTACCATATTTAACTTCAAGTATAAATGTTATGGTACCCTTGAGATGATACTTCAAGCAATGAACATTTTTGCAATTGATATATTTTTTATTTTAATCCTGATAGACAACTCACCCTTACCTAATAAACGTCATTTCCCTTGAGTTTACGATACATTTTCTCTTATGAGAGCTCCCCTATACATAGAGATGTCATCTATCCTTTTCTATCACAAGTAAAAACAGAGATAAATATTTCTCCACATAAAAATCGTAAGTTAAAACAAAGTCAGGAACTGGACTGCGCAAACATGTCCCCCATGTGTACCAACATATACGGTAAACACAACCCCAAAGTTCTTAGTTCCCCTAATAAGCCATCGCATCTCACCTTAGGGCGCAATGACGCTGTTGATATCATAGAATACTTTAGGACAGACATGACAAGAAATAAAAAAAAATAAAAAACAACAAAAAAAAGGCTGGAAAAATTTATTAATTAGTAATTAAAATAAAATTTATTGTTTTTAATTGTAATCTAAGGCGTTTTGCAATGTAATAAGTAAAACTAGGAGGCAAATCTAGTCCCAAACAAATAATAAAATTGAGGATTTAATTATGTTAATTATTTCTTTGACTTCAGATACAACAGTACGTATATAAATATTCTATGATATTCAATGAATTTGCTCTGTCCTGTCTTCTAACGGTAGCTCTTTGTTGGTAGAAAGGTGAGGTCACGTGATTAATGTGTGGGGGACGGGAGCATAGCGCGATAAACACGCGTCGTACGATCGTCAACAAGTTGCAAATTAATATTACGCCCAGGACGGCGCCCTCACTGTTTATACGATACCTTCGCTAAAACTTAAGGTTAATATGTTTCACTGACAACTGTACATGTGTTATCGTACTAATATTATAAATAAGAATGTTTAGATGGATGAATGGATGTGTGTAGGAAGGTATCTCCAAAACTGCTGAACGAATTTCTATTCCAGAAATATATTCTTTATATAAACATAAATAGATACGTTTATTTGAATTAATAGATTTAATCTTATGTTAATTATTTAACAATTAAAAATGGACTTCCAACGCGTTACCGCATTTCTGATAGAATCTTACCTATTCACGTCTTTATATTTTCTCATATGTCAAAATATCCAACGTTATCTTTGTAGATCAATGCGAGGTGTCAGTAACTTATTTTGAAATACAATGCAACAAGTTGAAACATGGAACACGATAACATCTCGAGCGACGGTGAAGCAAAAACAAAGCAGTAGAAGTGAAAATGCATACTCTTTGTCTCTTTGTAATATAAACGAGAAAAAACTGCTCGTATCTTTATATTATTCTAATGGACATACCGTAAAAGGTTGAGAATGTATTTTTTTGTGAAACAGAAGGAAACGAGAAAGCATTTTATGTATTGTTATGTATTCACAATCCATTGAAAACACAACAATAAGTTGCAGATGCGTAGCTGCGAAGTAAGAAATAGAAAGGAGAACATTTTATGCCTACTCAAACGTCCTTATCAGATCATCAACACTTCAATATAAGTCCAAACTGAGCGCTCGGAGCCTACCCTAAGTTTGGGGAACTACGCTATAGTCAACCACGCTATCCAAGTTGGGGTTGGTTGTCGTTACGAATATCTCTGAGTTTCTTTGTAGATATGCGCAGGTTGAATCATGATGTTTTCCTTCACCGTAATTAATCGTAATCGAAAATCGAAAAACTCATTGGTACATGGTGGGATGCGAACCTAAGACTTGCAGATTACAAGTGCTTAACCCCTGACGATATTATCAAATGAATCGCAAAACCAATATCCACTTCTTATAAGCCTATGAAGTCTTAGTACTTCTCTTATCGTTATTGCAAATGACAGCGACAGTCCTAAAAACATACATTTGAAATATGTCATTTCACCACGATATCCTGTCTCATAAAACATTCACTTACGCAACTGACAGTAATTTATACAGACAGGAAAGTATCTATCTTCAACTTACTGCAAGTAATAGACCACACGTAGACTGGGGGATCCCCTTGTTAAAACGGTAAAGGTTTGTTTCCTTGCAGTTTAAAATAAATGCGATAATTTAGTAGATAATTATTAATAATTTTAATTATAATATTATTAATAGAGTAATTATTAGACACTTATGTGCTAGGTTTGGCACTAAGTCAACTGAAATTATTTTGATAGCTTAGTTCATTATCGTTGTATGACGGTATTTTCTTTTACAAATCTATGTCTGTATTGTCCTAGCTTTTCTTAATATGATTCTCAATATTTTGGTTACAATAACTACAACAATATAACGCATGCCTGCAACCCAGAGAGGTAGGCAGTGACCACAACTTCCATTTGATGCGCTTGGGACACCTCTCCCGCTTCTACATTCTTATGTCTACACTTTTCCGTACACAAGGTTGTGATATTTTAGAATAGTAATTATTCACTATTTATTTCCAAAACAAAGAAATAAACAGAAAACAATAATCATAATTAAATAGACATAAAGATTGTTTAAATTCTAGATTAGAAATAGATTTATTGGCAGAAGTTGTTTTAAAAATTTTATTAAATAAAACCACTTTAAGGTATGAATTAAAATTCTAACATTCCTCTAGTACCCATTAATAAAACTCAATGTACATAACTGGGTATTAAAAATGATCACAATCGTTGTGATGGAAGTGAAGAAAATTCCTCTTCTGCTTATAACGGTGATATTGGATTTAGATTTGAACTTATCGGAATCGCTTCGGCGGTGTCAAAGCGCTTTTCTGACGATATCAAAAAATTATATCAGAACTCTATCGACAATGTAAAACCGGGCGAAAGAGGGGTGATTGTTTCCATTGTACGACGAGATACAACATAGTAATTTTAATTCCGAGAACAAAATTTTACTCTACTACGCTTAATTATGCATTTAGATTAACATTAAATCAAACTTATTACCGTAACAAAAACATACCATTCTCCGTACCCGAAAGGTGATGGCGAAAATACGGATTTCCAATTTTTATGGAAACTTGAAATTGCTTTATACACGAAATTAACACATTTCCCTTTATTATTAAACTGAAATCTTTGGTATATCACTAACGACCAACTTAAGCAACTTATGCGTAATAATAAAAATCGACATATCATTTATCCCCAAAGAATCCATGGTCGTGCGTTGTTTATATCGAACAAAGATTTGTGAATTTTACGCTCACTATTTACGTATATTATTTTTACTTTGTCGTGCCGTATAAGACTTTGGACACGAAGACCAACCGCAACTGCGAGGGGCTGGTGCAAAATCAACGTCATAGCACGGCCTAACGTTATTTCATGCCTTGTATGTCACGCATACATATTTCATTGTAGTGTACAACAGTAGGATCTCGCCGTGGGAAATCAGCCGTGTTGTTTCGAGGGAGACGTATGGATGGCGCAATATGTTTGATGCAAATTAATATGGCGAAAATTTCATATTTATACTGGAACGAGGGACGTGTATAATTACAGCGCGTATCTCACTGACCTTAATACACTTTTTACTTTATTTTATTTTGTCATTTTACGCCGTGAAACATCGGGCACCACCTGTGAGTAGCTTTAAAAAAAAATCTTAATCGGTGTTAGTATTTACGTATTTTTCTTGTTCAAAATATGGTTGTAAAGTTGTCTAATTTTGTTAAGAATAATCGCTATATTTCCAATATACCTAAAGCATGTAATTAAACTGAACTATGGTGCTTATTCGTATCTATCTATCGGTAATTATACAATAACTATTTCTTGCGAATCGATTAGTCAAATAGCCGGCGTATCGACGCTGTCTTTGAGATTAATTACTATCCGATTGCGAGTGTAAAGGCAGACGACTGTTCATCAAACGGCTCAAGATTAATGTACGAACATTGTTCTGCTATGTTCGGAACTAATATCTGCGACCCGTTCACATATTAGATGTAATCAAGTATCTGCAAGCATGTATTATACCTCATAGTAAAGACATGTTTGTATGTAGTAATATGATCACGTGTTGAAAGTTAGTATTCCGCCATTCGACTATTATCGTAAACCATAGCACAAGCATAGAGCTTAGTTGGAATAGTAAAAGAAATATTAGCAAATTAAGGAAAAATCTGCTAAAATTTAAAAAAAAAAGTTTTCTTTGAGACAACTATTTAGAGACATGGTTTTGGTTAATAAAATAGCCTTAATCTGATGGTTGATTTTATAAACATTGTAGTTTGAAATACAGTACGCTGCAAAATCTAAATAAAGAATTAAATTAATAAAAACAAAGATATTATTCTGTTTTAGAAACTATTTGGAATTAAAAATCGTGTAGTTATATCATTTGTTATTTTTTCTTCAATCGAAAATCGATTTGTAACTTGTTGGTAGGTAAACATATGTATACAAATAGACATAATAAAATCGAATGTTATTCGAAACGTGATAAAAATCGGGTTGCCCTTGCCGAAAGCGGGTAACTTTCATTTAATATAACTTTATTTGACTACAGATCTCCGGGTACGGATAGGTAAAGAGGCTTATTGGTGTAAGCCATCCAATTCGTCGAAACTTCCAAATTATTATTGCTTTGCAACTTTTTCATCTGTAGTCAAAATTGAGTTCGATAAAATGGAATATTTGTTTTGAATTGCATATATCGTTGGCAAACAGAAAACTCATTGACATACGCATAAACATAAAACAATATTTATTAGAATAACAAAACGTTACCTCGCATTCTGTCAATATTTTTATTAATTTATGTTTAACAAAATCCTCATTTGATTTGCAAATTAATTCCCGAATGCACTTACAGTTTGCGAAATCATTGTGAACACAATCGAAGCGCAGCTGACATTTCTCTCGTTGGATTTATGCATAATGCTTTAACCAATTGTTTTAATTTACTTTACAGGGACATTGTACATTGTAATTTATATTATATTGATGCTCATAAAATATTCACAAAGTAATTACAATGAAACGACCTCTCTTTTTTTTATAACAGAAGGGGGCATAAGCAGCGGGAACATCGAGGTGTTCAACGACGTCCATGGACATCAGCAATACCAGAGGAACCTCAGATGCGTTGCCGGCCTTTGAGATGGTGATCCGCTTCTTTCTTTAACTTTTGATTAAAATTGGTAGCACTACTTGTCGATTTAAAATATAGAATATTTTGTAGAGACTAGAAACGTTGGGAACCCTCTGTTTGGTAGATCCATGACCTAATACGGACGGCAGGAAATCTCTGAATGCGATGCCCGGATGATCGCATACAATGAAAGGGAAGAATAGCCAACAGGAGACTGACAGGCTGTGGTGATGATATTTTGATTTAGTTATTATAATTGAACTAGTTGTCGCCTGCGACTCTGTCCTCGCGGAAATAAAAAACGTAATTAGTAGCCTATGTGTTCTTCCAGGCTATGTTCTACATCTATGCCAAATTTCAGCGCGATCCATGCAGCCGTTCTGGAGATACCTTCAAACAAACATCCATTCATCTAAACATTCGCATTTATTATAAAAGAAAGTAAGATAGATTTCTTGATGCAGTTAAACAAGTTATAAAAGTTATGCAGTTATTTTTGTCTTCAGGCAAAAATTTTAATAGATGTTATAAAACATTTTCCCATCAAAATGAACCGCATAAATAATTCTCACGAGCTATCAATCGGCAAGTAATAAAGCTGCGTAGTCAATATTCAATGTAACGTTACAAGTAGAGAACGTGCGACAGCTCCGTTAAATGCAAGGATAATGGGATCACGGATGCAACGCATTTATAGCGATCTGTTTTCATGGATAAATGTTGCTAATAGGTGTAACGAGCGTGCGAGATTTTCGCTTATGCAGATTCGCGCAAATTATCTGTTTATTTGACACTGGCTTTTGCGCACGCTCGACTAAGCTCTGTGTGAAATTAATGACCGATACCTGATATATGCTATTAACGTCAGAGTTAGTTACTTATGCTTTGCTGTTAGCCAGTCGCAGTTAAGTTTAATCTAGTGTGAACAATTCGATTCATATTTGCATAATGCTAATAGATAAACTCTTGCGATACTTTATTTTAATATCTAATTTAAAGAATATGTTAAGAATATTACGTGTTAAATATTTTTAGACATTATTAGTTAGAATTCTTTAGCGCGAATGGCGCGCTTTCGTTACAAAGTCAAGTGTCAAAATGATTAGTGAGGGGACATAAACGTAGAAATTTTAGTAAGGCCAATGTTGCGTCAATACACTTTCGGATTTTCTTCTCAACAGTATAAAAATGGAAACTTATTTGGAGTTAAAAATATAGGGAATAAAAACTGTTTTTTTTAATAAATATTGTTACCTTTTTTAATCTGTTCCTCATTAAACTATTATTTGACCTAACAAGTGCTTTATAATTGTAAACCAGTTAAAAACATTGGAGTACATAAAATGAACAATGCTCTTTGATTATTACCACAATGAAGTGTGACATTGATTCTGTACCATGCTATAGAAATGACAGACGGTAGAGTAACTATTCTACAGTTTGTTGAGCTGTCACATATTTATGTGACAAGAGGAAGCGATTTTGAAAAAAAAAATTAACCCTTAATTTGACGAAATTTTTGTAGCAAAAAAACTGGTTTTTTTTAGTAGTCATACTTATACGTAAACGTATTTCTCTAAACTAGTTCAGTAGTTTTTTTTAATTGGACACCATCGAATTAAGGGTAGATAAAATCTTACTTTTGTGATTATTTAGAGCGAAAATTTGGGATTTTGTTATTCAGGTGACATAAGAGGTTGTAATTTTATATTCTTTATACTTAATTAAATGTCATCTTTAATATTTCTATCTGACCCGTTCAAAACGCCTTTTCCTATGACTTGGGCCAGCCATAAAGGAATTAGTCCCGACGACCTACGTAACTTGAGCGGGCGTACATATGGTCTTTATTTCATTTCACACAGCCAACAGGGGTTGACATTAAATTTATGTCATATTCGTCTCGAAAGGCCCCCGCGATACATCCAAGTTCAATGTTGACATTCGTATTAAGTTATACAGGATGTTTCAATTCTTGGGCAAGTGTTAATTTATTCATTATAAAAAAAAACTTACTATTAATCAAACAATAAAATATCAGAATTTTCATTAAACGATTCCGTTTCTAATAAATATTATTATTAATCTATTTATTTTTTAACCTGACTAACCTAAACTATACTTATTTGTTTTTTTATCAATCTCTTAAATAAGAAAAAAAATATAATTTGTAGTACACTAGGAAAAATATTGTTTAGATATTTTTGATCACGCTGTATAAATCCCGATCGCGAAGAGTAACAAAACCCCGGTCAGCCGTACGCGGCGCGTAGGTTAATCATTTCATTCAACGGTATACAGTTACCCGGAATTATTATTGACACACCAACTGTCGGGGGCACGTAGCCAAATTGAATATGTGATTGGAAAATCAATACGAGATGTAACCTTATGATGTAGCAATCACAATAATATAAGCATACGTATGTATTTTGAATGATTAGATATTTATGGTAGCTGAGAATTTGGTTGTATTGGGCTTACTAAAGAAAAAAGGCGGACCAAACAATGTGGAAGCGATTAAGAAGAGAAGGACAGGAGGTGATGAGGAATTGATGAAAGTATTAGAAACTTTTTTTATCGGTAACATTAACTAAAATATACTTATCATTTGGTTTTAAATTGTAAAAATACTAATATCATAAATGCAAAGGTTTATATGGAGGGATAGATGTTTGTTAGAAGTTATCTCCAGAACTGCTTAATGGATTTCACTGAAATTTGGCATAAATATAAAACATAACGTGGAAGAACACATAGGCTAGTAATTAAGTCTTTTAATTTTATTCCTCACGGACGGAGTTGCGGGCGACAGCTAGTAATCTATTCTACAACGATAGTTTTCTTCTGACTTCTTTCGTCATTTGTTCTTCTAAATATGACTTTATTTAGTACAAATCACCACCTGTATGGTAAATTTTATTCTATCTTCATATTAATGGAAGCATTGAAATTAATTTTAAAATATTACTTACAAATTTTATATTTGTAAGAAACGAATTTGCAATGCAAAGATGATTTAAAATCGATTTTACGTTTAGTATTCGCAGTTGATCGACAGAGCCCGAGCCGTTCTTCATTAGCATGATTTTATCAAGACATTTTAATTAGAAGTGAACCTCCTCTTTGGATTTTTGCGACGCTATCAAGATTTCTCTGAGCTTCGGAAGATCGCAGTTTTGGTCTTATCATGATTACTTCTTTGAATACATTAATCTTAAGTATCTTTAATATTCCGATAAGTTTTATGATTTACATCACATTGGTTGATAAAAGTATTGGTAAAATTATGGTTATCAATTCTTTAGCATTGGTTTAATGCATTTGATTAGCTTTTAAATTATAGTATCACTACCACTAAATGGGCAATTATTTATTTTTACTTTGAAAATGATGTCAAATTTGAATTTATTAACTTTATTTTAGGTACGTTGGGTTAAGAAACAAAGAACCATTCAAAACCGAGACCATTCAGAGCCTTTAGAATTAAATGCTATTCTCATTTCTTATTGAATTTGTCTATTACAATTTAATAATGTGCTTCAACTTATTTATTACATTTAAAGTGAGCATGACAGAGCTTGCATAATTCCAGCTCGGGCCGTGTTTTCCTTCGCCATCCCATCGCTTTCAATATCAACTTCCTTATCTGATTCACATTAACAATCGCGGTCATTTGAACGGCTGTGCATTTTATTGTTTTAAATTCAGCTTAGGCGATACTGGAGCGAGCAGTTTGATTTTATCTCCGGCTAAATGTTTCATGAATAAAATTGGTCGCGCTTGTTTGGATTCAGAGATCGAGAGAGCGTTGTTCCGAGGCGCAGATCGAGAGATGGACCGATCTTACGATAGCCGATACTATCGGCAGGCGTTGTTGCGTAATTATAGAGTTTTGCGATCGTTCATTTGAAGGGACTGCGCATGCATAATTAAGTTGTTTTTCCGTTTTTTTTTTAAAAGTCACCTTTCTGCCAGCATTTATTTTCCTTTAGTTATGGGAACCGTTTTTGTTCTTTACATTGTTATTAATTGAATTATTCTGAATGCTAAAGAAAGTTTTCGTCAGGTTCCATCAATGGATTTAGATTTAGCATCTAAATTTAAAATTTCAATCTTAGGGTCCTTCAAGAAGCGAGCTTATCACTATCTCAAAGGCCGGCAACGCATCTGCGGTTCCTCTGGTATTGCTGATGTCCATGGGCGTCGTTGAACACCTTGGTGCTCCCGCTGCTCGCTTGCCCCTTTCTGTTATAAAAAAAATATTCCTCTGACTAATATCATAAATACGAAAGCTAAGAATCCATTGTCCATGGAAGAAGATGGACGGATAGATGTAGGTTTGTTAGCAGGTGTCTACGGAATGGCTTAACGGATTTTGATGAAATTTGGCATGGAAGTAAAACATAGTCTGGAAGAAAACATAGGCTATTAATTAAGTTCTTTCTTAACCCCGCGCGGAAGGAGTCGCGGGTGACAGTTAGTTTAGTAAATAAAGAAACCAATTATTTTTACTCCTTCATTCAAATACATTACGTTGATTACTAACAGTATTACCATAAAATATCCATTAAATATGTATGTGGTAATTTAGCGGAAGCTTTCAAATAACGGTGATTAAAAGGACATCAACGCGAGAGAGAATTTGATGCCTCTTAATTTAAACAGCGTCGGTTATTCATCAGGTCGGTTGTTTGCTAATTTTCCGACAACACGTGAACGCTCGCACGGAGATTATATTGAATACAGCTAACGTGTTTAATGAATTTTCCCGCAAATTCTCAGACAATTTTGCTTTAGTTACTTCGCTTTAAGTTTATTAAAAATTGATCACAAAAGAAGTAAGAAACACTTCGGCTTACTTCTTACTAATATTATAAATGCGAATATTTGAATGGATGATTTTTTGAATGTATATCCAGAATGGCTGTTTATTTTAATTTCGGGCAGACGGAGTCGCGTTCGAGATCTAGAGCAACAATAATTTGTTAAGTCATATAGAAGCCATCAAGTCTCATATTTTTTATAAACATTACTTTTACGTGTGATAAAGGTCATGTGTTTACGTATATCTCACGGTATTAAAAAAGAAACTTGTAGTTTTTCCTTTCTTACATAAATATCGGACGTAGAAATAAATTTAATTAAGGATATAGGTGAATATTTACTTTGGAGCGTTATATTTTGAAACATAGTTTATTAGTATAAAGTTCTCGGGCGTTATGACAAATGTCTGCATTATTTTTACTGCAACATTATATTTCCGCGTTTAAATTAAGATATTGTAGAAATATGCATTTCGTAACTATGTTAGCTTTCAATTACACTTGCCGTAATTTTATTTGTGTTTAATTACTCGGCAAGTGTGGTAAAGGCCTCGCTCAGTGTCGCATAAGGGTTGAAAGCGAGGAATGGGAAATGACGTGCTTCGCATACGAAACGTTCCCATTAACTCGCATCTCTTTTGACATGTAAATGAGATTTTTTTTCTTCATAAAATCTCTTCATTGAATATTTCGAGCCGCGCTTGCGGCTGAATTTATTTCTTTCCTCTCTTTGAATGCTAAAATGAATATCAAAAATTTACCAATTCGTATTTTAATTCAAAATGTATACGTAAACAAATTCTCAATATTTGATTAACATGTTTGAATACCAAACGATATTTTTATACAATATCTTTTTCACTCAGGAAAAAAATACGTAGCATAAAAAATATTTGAACTTATCAATATTATAATAACTAAGGTAACTATGTCTCTTTTTAACATATTTGAAATCCTGTAAAAGAAAAAAAATACGTTCCAATTATTTAAAAACCTTTTCATTTTAAATAGATTAAAGTACATACTGATAATTAATCTGTAACAAAATAAATTTTCAGTTGTATTACGTGAATATGCAACACAATAGAAATGTTTTTTTTTTCTCGTAGGCATCACAGAATTAAAAGCAAAGTTTGTCAGATTAAAGACTTTCAAACAATGTCACGGTTCCGTAAAACGGTCACTGTGTTAACAGCCTTCTATATTAACATTTCAAAGAAAGAGAAAATGAATTTATAGAAGCATAAAAGACAACAAAGTAAAATTATTGTTGCCGACCCATTTCGTCCAAAACATTTTTTTTTATTTTGTTA
This sequence comes from Papilio xuthus, assembly GCF_000836235.2. Classification (NCBI taxonomy): domain Eukaryota; kingdom Metazoa; phylum Arthropoda; class Insecta; order Lepidoptera; family Papilionidae; genus Papilio; species Papilio xuthus. The sequence goes on from NW_013531716.1 coordinate 5,722,619, forward strand.
AAAGTTATAGCTATAGACCTAAGTATTGTGTCCTTTCTAATCGGTTGTGTTTGATTTTAAACAAAATATTGCTTTGCTATCTTACTAATATCTTACTTATAACTAATTAGTAATATTATATATGCGAAAGTTTAGATGGATGGATGTTTGTTTGACGGTAACTCCAGAACGGCAACGTATATCTCGCTAAAATTTAGATTACTAAGATTTTTTTCGACGGAGTCGCGGCCGATAGCTAGTCTATGAATATGAATAAGTCATGTTTACAAAAATGGAGTAAGTGGAATGAAAAAATTGATTAACTGGTGCCGTTATTTTCACATTTGACAGATGTAATTTTCGTATTTTTTTTATTATATATCGTATAAAGTATTATATTTAAACCGTTTAATGGCACCGCAAAATAATCACTATGTTTTATAAAACGTAAGTGTTATGAACATTAAGGGTCGAATCAACGATCGCGTATTGTGTACGCCCCTTGCTCCGTGCTGTCACATAATGTTTGTGTCGCCGTCAGATTGTAGACATCAGTTTATAATCTCACTAGCCATATAAACTTCCGACAGATTATCAATTTAACTAGTTTATATACAACACACCTTTGCTTGAAAAATGATTTCATGACTAACTATTTTGTATTCAAAAGCTTATTTTAACGAAGTAATAAAAACATAAAATTAAATTAATAATTCACATTTATAGATTGAATCCGGTATTTTGTATGTTAGAATAAACACATTAATTCGTCAATTATTTTCTTTTGTATCATCACTTGCCAAAAAGTAATATTATTGAATGTCGAAATTAACAGTTTGTCGGTAACATTAACACCATAGGGTTCAGGGTGTCACCCCTGTCATGTAAGTGCACTTGCCACACGTTATCCAGATATGACGCGAATTTACTATGCTACTTTGAATGACGACTAATTCCATTGTTACGGCTTTGGCATATGGGTGACATGACATGAGGGCTTAGCATAGATTGCAAGCATTTAAGGTCTTCATTGTGTCAAAATGCATGCCCATTGCGGTTCAACCAAATTAAATCTGTTCAACAATAAATTGTTAAATGGCAAACAAAATTGAATTGATGGCTATGTTTTTATGTTTTTTTTACATGAAATATTTTTTGCGCATTCGAAAGTTTAAGTACTTATTTGTGTTTTATGAGATATCTGTTTTTTTATGTCTGGAATGGAGAACTATGTCATTTGTTTTATCGAGTTGCAAACCATTTGCCAACACAGAGATCGGATAAGGCTGCTCCTGGGAAAACAATATTAATCTCGTTGCGATTCATCTCTTATCGCTCCAACTCAATGTATGTGTCCACTTGAACATCATAAATCAAGGAACAGAAAATAATAGCGCGTAATGCACACTTCAAAATAAAACAGCTTGGAGACAGAGAAATCAGTTAAGTAATTATTTAAACTAAAAGGATTAGTTACATTAAATAAAACATTGATAATTCATACAAGAGAGCGTAATTATGAATTACGTAACATTATAATTGTATGATAGAAAAAATTGTTACAAGTAAATTTGTTATATACATACATGAAAATGCAAAAGTATTTGTTGCGAAAAGCAGATAAGAATAAGAAGATTTTAAACTCGACTCAACAACAAACAAATGAAATATTGTTTTTAAATTATTATACAATATTTAAAAATACAAAAAACAATACTCGAGTAGCTAAGAACACGCCTTAAGACTACTTATAACACGATAAAAGAGAATCAATAGTCCTCTCATACCGTGCCAAGATGCAATAAACGCATGAAAAGTGGTACAACGGCGAGCCATTTGTTTAGAACTTTTGCTTTGTTTGAAACAAATGGAACCCTATTTTCATGCTGTTAGGGTATTTATTCGTTTGTTAAAGAACCGCGCGTTGTTGCACTAGTATTATATTAATGATGTCAGTTCAGAAAATCATTTGTTGCGCTTTGAAAATGCGTAGCGAGTTAGCGGAAAGTCTCTCTAATAACTCGTAGAGAGGTCGTTACTATTTATCAAATTGTTTACAATGTTCCTTACAAATTGCATTAAAACTTTGAACAATATGTTTTGTTTGACCCTTCCATTAGCCTTTGGCGAGATATAGAATAGAATGTGCGGAAGTTTAGCCAATGTTCTAACTGTATTTTGCATAATGTTGACTCAAGTTTGTCTAATATATCGTAGAAGAATGCTCCATTGGTCTATTGGTTTGTATTCCTTTTAGTTATTTTAGTATTTATAACCTTTTTTATAATTTTTTTTGTTTACAGTTAACGTAGAATATAGAATCCATTGGAAGTGATAACCTCTAATTGGTCCCTTGCATCATTATCAGATTAGGGAACGTTATATTCTCTCCGAAATGTTTTCTAAATCAACCCTTAAAACAACTTCCTAATAAACTCGAAACGGTTGACATTTAACTATCGATAAACAAAGGGAAATGAAATTTGTGACTTCATTCTGTATATTATCGGCATTTCAAAAATTTATGGGCCCTAAATAACATATCGGGGTGTAAATCACGATGGCCTCTCAATTTGCCGGGGCTGGTGCTAAGTAAACGCGATAAGGCACAACAATACCTGGACCCGCTGTCAGACTGTGATAGGACTCGAGGCCGACCGGCGATTTGTCGTCCAGTATCGCGACTGTAAATTGTAATAGTACTGAATATGCAGCGCGTTTTATTACAATACCGCCAAGATAACGGAAAACTTTACGCAGAATACAATAATTTATGTTAGCCTATTTATAACGATTTTTAAACACACGTTTTTTACTGATGACTGTAATAATAGCCATCAGGATATAATAGCCTTGAAGTCCACAATTTACTTTTAAGGAAATTTGGTTGGTTTTCGGGAATCTGTGCACCCTAAATCAGAGACAGGTCAGCCTTCATTTGCATTTGAGTAGGGCGACAAAGAACAAAGGGCTATGCCTTTTTTGTTATTTAGCTCTTCTGATATGCAAGTTCCATGTACATATATCGTTTTTTCGTATTCGTTATCGGAAGGTTGTGGTGTACTGCCTATCTGTGCCGTATAAATCAATATGTATTTATGCAAAGAGTTTATCTTTTGTAAAATACCGTCACACTTTATTTATTGTTTCGACTTTCATTTCGGTTAAATGTTGCAAAACAAATCTGATTTTACTGTGAATAGCATGTAATGGATGTCATTAAAATTAATTTAAAAATCCATGCAGTCCACATTCCTTCAATAATTGTTTTAATTAGTTGTCAATCTTACTATAATATTATAAATGCCAATGTTCAGATGCATGGATATTTAGTATGAAGGTATCTCCAGAACGGTTGAACGGATCATGATGAAATTTGGCATACATATAGAATATAATCTGAGGAACATATAGGATACTAGTTGTTTTTTTTTTAATTCCGCGCGGACGGAGTTACGAGTGACAGCTAATACCTATTTTATGTTTTTTTTTACATATTCTATTGCAAAAAACAAATGACTAAAGAAATAAAAAATCGTTAGTTTAAGGTAATATATTAAGAAAGGAGAATGTTTATTGGATTTGGTTTTAGACAAAAAGACGAATAGGAAATATAGTATTTACTAGAACAAATATAAAAGGCAACCGATAAATATACAAGTGGATGTAATAAATGTAGCGAAACTCTAAAGAAGAGAATATTGTCAACTGATATCGACGATCAATCAATAACTTGTAACAAGATACTTGACAATATTGCGGGTCTTTATTTATAATTAGTATAAAAAAACTACTCCAAAGAACTTATTTAAATGTACCTCGCCGCGTCTATTGTCGCCGGGTCTTGACGGATCGCTTCCTTCGTTACATTTAACAAATTCACTATTACTTTCCTTTTAAAGGAAATTAAACCATAACAGGCCTAGCATAAAGACCAAGTTAAATATTGATTTAAATTTGCCGTATATGTAAGTATTGTTTTGATAGCACCGATAGCTGTCACTTATGTTAATGCGATTCCTTCCTCGTCACAACTTTAAGGATACGAACACGTGCGCGATGAAGATTAAGTGAATAAAATACACCGCAACAGCACGATAAAAGCGTAAATTATGAATGAGATAAATCAAACAATCTTATCTTACTAATATTATAAATGCGAAAGTATAGATGGATGGATATTTGTTTGAAGCTATCTCTGGAACGGCTTAACGGATCTTTAGGAAATTTGGCATATATGTAGAACATAGTCTGGAAGAACACATAGGCTACTTATTAAGTTTGTTTTTAATTCCGACACGGCGACAACAGATTTTTAATTCATACTACTAAAGCAAACTGTAAGTGCTTCGTTGAATGACTTTAGTGAGGAGCAGAAGACAGCTCTTATTGGCTTAAATACGTATGGTTGTGTCATCATTAATAAAAAAATAGATTAGTCGTAAGTTGTTCCCACAGTGGTATACTTGTCTTTTGACAAATAAGCTTAAAATCCATATTGCTTCCTAAGAACCTGAGGTTCTTAACATAGGCTTTTGCATTTTAAATATTGGAGTAGTTGGAGCATTAAATTGGAAGTTATTTATACTTTATGGATACTAAAGGATAATAAAGACAGTTTTATTACTGTGACATATTGTTATAGTACGCATAATGGCAAGACTTACTTTACCATACTATCGGGAAACTGAATAGTAAGTGTATATGAGATATAAAGTAGTCCAGAAATTACTTTTAGGTATGATACATTTTTTATTTAAGAAATTAAGAAAATTCTGTACTTTCTTAATATGTCTATTTTGTCTAATTATTGTTATTTCACCCTTAACTTAGAGTAGGCTCCGAGTCTCGATGAGGACGTATAGTGAGCGGATGCTGATGATTGCTACTTCAGAATCGGAGGTAGATCTCACTAATTTACCTCTGCCTATATAATTTTATATCTGAGATGTTTTAAACCTTAACTAGATTTAAGTTTCTATCTAGGCTGAAACTGACACCAAACAAAAACGAATTTGCTTAAAATCAAACATCTGATGGAGTCAATTAGGTATTTTATATATATTTTTTTTATATCATAAGGTGGCAAACGAGCGAGCGGTCACCTGAAATCGCTGAAATAGCGAAGCGACCGTTGCCCATAGACATACGCAGTTGCATATGCGTTGCCTACCTTTAATTGACGGAGAATCATCCTCTCATCCGGAAAGTCCACTTCCACATCCCATCCTTTCCTTATAAGAAAAAGGGTGGGAAGGGAAATAGGACTAAATTAGGCCTCCGGAACGCAAATATCATAAGTAGACTTAAACATCAATTATAGAATAAGTGATGACGTCATCTCACTCAATTATTTTCACATCTAACAAAATGTTAATTTAAAGTTAAAATGAATCGAGATTATGCGATAAGTTACAAAGACATTATCAACCCAGCGTACCATAGCAGGGACGATTTAAATCGCAGCATTGATTCCGATATTGAGAGTAAGTAATTAAAATGCAAATGAAAGTATTGTCCTGGTCGACGGCTTGAAAAAAAAAGATACCAATGTATTGTCTCATTACAATGAAATGCGCTTTAACCCTCCCATTGCCGTAAGGATTTTGAAGTTGAGAAATACTTATTTTATTCAACCAAATATATGCGCGACTGTACACGATGTTTATGATAAGATATGTTTTTTCTTAGTATTAAAAAAAACTAGTCGTCGCCAGCGATTCCGTCCGGACGGTATTAAAAAAACTTAATTAGTAGCCTATGAGATCTTCCTGACTATGTTCTGCATCTATGCCAAATTCAGCAGGTTCCAGGGATACCTTCAAACAAACATCAATCCATCTATTCATCCATCCAACATTTCGGTTTGTCAAAGGTTTTGGGTTCATCTAAAAATTAAAATAACTTTCATTCTTTATTACCTAAGTTTTTAGGAAAGCGTTGTTTATTTTTTGAGTGTCGTATAGCAATTTACTTTCCGTGAACAAATTAAAGTACATTCGTGTACAAACAGATATAAAATTGTCAATAATTCGTTACAAAGCGACAGACGCACACAAAACAGGGACTATAATAGAGCCATCGTGCATTAGTTATGAGCGATCCAGAGCCGACATATATTTTCTTATCAGCACCGCCCTTCCATTGAAATGGTCGCACAATATGTCATAATTATTTAATTAATGCAGACCAACCCCGGGTTATCTACAGCCTACATTATTCAAGCCTACACGGATTGAATATTTGAACGACACAGCCGTTGTGAAAGGGACCTGAACGACCGACTATGTGGTATTAATTTTAGGATATTGTGCGTATACGAATCATTACTATCCAATGTTTATATTTAATATTGAAATTGGATTTTATAATTAGCTATGAATATGTGTAAAGGGGTTTCGAGCATATATCATAAAATTGAAATTAAAATCAAGCTCGGAAACTAATAATTAATTTCATAAAGAATTTAACTATTGTAACAGAATTTTTTGCAAATTTATAAAATAAGTACTGCCACAGAGTAAAAAGGAAGAAAGAGAAAGGAAGGAAAAAAAAGACACAAAATATCTAAAGAGGCGAAAGAGGCAAAGCTTTGTTTGTCGTAAATACCATGCTATGTTCTTCTTTATGACACAAAGTATTTTTGTAGTAAAAGATTCATTTGTTTTTTATTATCAGTCATTTAGCTGAAAAAACGTGTTGTAAGCTTCGATTTAGTCTGTGGTGAAATTAACAATTCATGTCATCGATTGGTGGGCTCCTCGGTGTTACATCGAATCACGTCGACCTCCGCCGATCTTAATTATTCCATTGTATGCCTACACGCGTTCCAATTAATTGCCCCGATGTAGGTGCGATTTGCTTTTTAATTGTGCGGTCTCTTATTTAAATTGCTTTTGTGACTCATTGTACACACCTTTTATTTGTTAAAGAATTGTTTGTTTATTTTAATATTTTTGATTCGTCAAGCAAAACACATTCTAAATTCAAACAGCATTTGAAAGAAGAGTAAGTGACCTTATATATTAGCAGGTGGATCAGTCACGGATAGCTTACAAAGGTCATGATCAATCGTAAGTCCAGAAATACAAAGAGCTATAATGACACGACACAGAAACAGACAAAGGGCACCATTCAAATTCGATCACGACCTTTCTAAAACAAAAACGTAACGAAATGTCAAGAGCATAAAGAATCCTACTCGCGCTACAAGCGCGGCGGTCGAAAGGAATTCGTGACTTTTGTAACAAAAACCTTCCTGATCAGGCCTTTAATATATCGACACCGAATTTCTTACGCTTTGAAGTCAAGACCGCACTTATATTGGATAATACACAACTTCGAAATTTTGCGGCTAAGGATTTTCATAGATATACTTAAGTACATTTTATTACTTTCAGAATTTGTATTATGCTTCTAATTTCGTTTATACAAAGCTAGCTGTCGCCCGCGACTTAATTAGTGTAGCCTATGTGTTCTTTCAGACTATATTCTATACGTATGCCAAATTTAATCGAGATCCGTTCAGCTGTTCTAGAGATATCTTCAAACACCCATCCATCCACATCACATCCATCTAAACATTTGCATTTATAATATTAGTAAGTTAAATAAAAAGCAGCTCTTCAAGGCATAAATTGGAAAAAATATAGAAAAATGAATAAATGTTCGTCTCCATGGTCTTCATTCTCATTGGAGTCTAGACAAATTATATAGAGTTCATTGAAATTACACAAATAAAAAAAAATAATATTTCCAATAACCACAACAACAAAAAATAAACACTAAGTTTGACAATTCAATCTTATGGACTTATTTCAAGCAACAAAGTATTGAAGCTTAATCTTCTTACTGTCCTGGCTTTTGGAGTTTATTTGATTGGATTGGGGAGTTGAAATTTTTAACAATCATAAATAATAAAGCCTTACTCTTACTAGGCGTCGTTGATGTAGTTTGCGCTTGGACGAATTCAGAGAAGACTAATGTAAAAAAATATTGTATGGAGAAAAAAATATTTCAACGAAATTACTAATCAATAAGTCTTTTGAAAATCTGCTATCTTATTGTTGTTTATATGTTTAAAACGAAATGATAGAACAAACGACAAAGGTGAGGGCAAAATAAATTTTACTGGAGATAGTTATCTGTTCCACTATTTACTCTATTCACAAATCTACTTAAATCATCATCATCAAGCTGCCCTTATCCCTACCGAGGGTCGGCACAGTATGTACTACTCCTCCATATATCTCTATCAGCCATCATATCCGAGTCTGCCCCCCTTCTTACGCATATCCTCTTTCACACAGTCATTGCATACTTTCTTTGGTCTTCCCCTACCCTTGTAGCCATCCACATTCAATCTCATTACTTTTTTGCTTATATCATCATCCCTCCTCATAACAACTCTACTTTAATAATGCTTAAAAATACTTAATTTACTTTTATCAATATTGCAGATTTTTCATACACCTTATTTCGTTTAAACGGTGTCTGAAAACATAATTAGCTTTAAACGTTCTCTAAAATCTAGTCTGTGTGGATTTCAATAAGCGTTATTACTTTTTATTCCATTTATCAAAAGCTTTAAAAGACGTTATCGGACCATTTTGGCAATACTAAGGTTAGGAATTCTCCGCTAATAATATTACTGCTGCACGAGCTATAAAATCGAAACGTAGGGTTCCAGAGTAATTGTTAAAAGCGATTTTGAGGAAGGGCAGTGGAAATAATGGTTCGGCTTCTTGCAAGATAAAATCTTCGTGTCGCTTCGCACTGGCAGAAGCGCTGTGCCAATCGCGTCTTGGAATGTATACAGGTTGTCCAATTTTACCAATGTTTTATTCTTAAATTGTCATTCAGTTGTCATTTAATTTAGACTAAACAATGATAAGTTATCCATCAGCTTGCTTTACTGAAGGTAACTTCTGTTTCTTTACTTAATAATTATTATATTTGTTTCTTTATTTACACTACTTTCAATAAAATTATTTTATAATAATTTATACAGATATTATTCCTTTATCCCAAAATCCTATTATTCTACAGAGGTCAAAGTAAAAATTCAAATGGCTGTAATTTCAAATCAAATTAGACTTTGAGATGTCAACCACCTCAGAATTCTTCATAGTTTAAGTCAATGTGAAAATTAGTGTAGTTTGAATGCCATGATTTGTAACCCGCTGTATAAGCCGTAATACCGTCCTTGCATATTTGCGAGCCAGGAGTCCATTTTTATCCTGCCGATGCAGCACTTCTGCGTTCCCAGTAATTGGTTGAAGTTATCTACATCATTACATCTCGACTCTTCCCGCTTTTACCGTTTTATTTTACTTTTTTCTTGTTCCATTTGCGTTTGTTTTTCATTCAATTACACCTAATCATGTACTTGTAAAATATAAACATGTAAATATGAACATCTTTTAAAACACATTTTTTTAAATATTTATTGAATACCTGAATATTATTTTTTTTATTATTTAATATACAGGATTATTTGTTTATTATGCTTACATAGGAATATTCCTAATTTCTTAATTTGAACCAATTGTTACATTATTTTAAATAATTTATTCGACCTTAAAGTTATATTTTAAGGGCAGAAAATAATTCATTCAGTATCGTGACTTCATCGGTATTTTACTAAATGAAAGCGATCCGCTCCGCATTTATATCGAGGCTGGACATAATTTAATAAACAAAGCGGGTCCAAGCCGACATTTTAATGCCACCATGCTCATAGGATCTGATAATGGATGGTAACTGGTTTGTTGGAAGGAGATAGTATTGTAAAGAACTAGTTCCAGTTACGTGATGCTATAACGCATTTATTGACTACTATGGTAAGCAGAAAATTTCTAATAAGTGATCGTTAATAGGAGCCTCGGTGGCTCAGTTTGACCACTTAACTTGCAATCTGCAGATTCTGGGTTCGAATCCCGCCATGTACCAATGTGTTTTTCGATTTCCGATTTACATATGTACATTTATTCGACGTTCTAACGGTGAAGGAAAACATCGTGATGCAACCTGCACATATCTGAGAAGAAATTCAAAGATATGTGTGAAGTCAATCAACCCGCACTTAGCCAGCGTGGTTGACTATGGCCTAAACACCCTTTACATCTATGCTAAATTTTAGCAAAATCCGTTCAACCGCACTGGAGATGCCCTCTAAAAACGTCCAAACTTTCGGATTTATAATTTGGTAACATTCTTACCTAGGTTAGGTTAGATTGTTTCTTAAAAATAAATATAAATGAAATTGCTCTGTTTGATGCTTACTGATTTGCTTTTTCCTCTAATTCGTCTCTTGTTAGCTCAGGATTTAAACTCAATGTAGCTTATTAAATTTTTTGTCGTCTGTAATGATACGCAGTATCAAATGATGTAAGCATTTGTTGCATGTTTAAAATGCCTTATTCATCGGATGACAAATGACTGGCACGGTTCAAAATGAGCCTCGACCGCGGTGGACGGGAGAGTATAAACATTTACATTGGACGTGTGGCCAAAGAGATCGTGCTTCAATTTGAGACTTATCTCGCCGTCTTTGTTTCCTTGACAGGTGCATTAGTGTGCTATCATGCAACAATTAAACGAATCGGTTCCTGCTACGTCACCGTGAGTAGGTGTAAGACAATACCGTGAATACCCTCTGGCGCTTCGGCTATCGGTTCATCTATGGTCCGACCTCGTTCGATTTGTTAGAAAAAATATCAAGTTCAAATTTTTTAATGTTTCTTTAATGATTCGATTCGTTCTGTTTTTGTGCTTTTTAAAATGGATACACTGTCTAAAGCACCGACCTGGTTTAAAATACGGTAACGAAACCAATAAACGTTTTGCTTAAACTTTTTTAGTGGAATATCTATACGATGAATAATATTGTAGTTTCTGTACGTAGTACAAAAAAAAAGAAATGTCATACATATGTTGAATTTGCGTTAAATATAATAAAAATAAAATCATTTTTTAAGCTATTTGTCTTTCACTCCGTCAGTCTGTTTTTGTTCCTAGCAATCTCCTACACGACTAGACCGATTTTTACGGGACTTTTACTGGGAGGTAGGTGATGTATGAGGAAGTAACTTAGGCATATTATTTTGAAATTCTACGCTGACGAAGTTACAGGCCGCTACTAATTAATAAAAGTTATTCAAGTGAAATGCAAACATATACTGCTCCAAAATACAGGATGTTCAACGAAGCAACGTACGTGTAGCTCATTAATATGCAATGGATTAAGAACAGCGCGATGAACTATGTTCTAGGATTAATAGAAGCTACGAGTATACTCCTCGAGTCTTCGAAGTTAAGTTAGTAATATAATATTTATTAGAGGATAATTAGAGCTTAATACCTGAAACATTTCAATATTTCGATATATAAAGTGAAGCCAATAAAAGAGAAATCTGAAATATGAAAATAAAAATGTTATTTGCAATGGTAGTTATTCCTGAAAAAAATTACCACCATTTTTTCCTTACTTATTTAAATCGTATGAAAAGTATTATTTCTTCAGTAAAACTTTATAGAATAGATTTGGACAGTCTATTTCATAATCCTATTAATATTATAAATACGAATGTTTAGATGGATGGATGTTTGTTAGATAATCTCTCAAGAACAGCTAAACTGATCTCGATAAAATATGGCATAGATGTAGAACATAGTCTGAAAGAACATATAGACTAGGCATACTAAGTTTTTATTAATTACGCACGGACGGTGTCATGGGTAAAAGCTAGTCTAACATAAATCATTTAGGATTATGAGGAATGTTGAATATGCTTACATTTTATTTCGTATTACATGCATATTAAAATCGCTTAAGAATACATTCTTGGCTATTTAAAGGTCAAACGTTATGAAAACAGTATTTTCTTCAATACATATGAATCGTAAATCTTCAACTATTGAATAAAATCGTGTGAAATTCCAATATATCGATTGGAATTTTGTAATTAAATACAATATCATTTAAAAAGCTTGAACTTGAAGACCCGTAGATTAGTATAAACATTTTGATTGGTTCTATTCAAGAACGTCATTTTATCGGTTATCTTTAGAATACTATGACGTTCTTATCCTATTCTTAATACGTCAAATATATTTTTCGAATATTAATTTTATGATCAAAATAAGATTGTTTTCAAGCATTTTGAAATACGAAATGAGTAAGTTAATCACAAAATAAACTAGAACATGACTTATGGTCTGAGATAAAACTGAATAAGATTTAGAATAACAAAACCCGAAACGACGAAATATACCTAAATATTTTAACAATTTTTATACTTGTAAGTTTCAAAGAAAAGTTACAGAAAGGAAAAAAGAAGAGTATTTCTTTATAAGGTTTCTTTTATAGACGACGTTCTTTCATCACTAGACGATAAATTTCAAAGACAAGATTGCTTTTGTACTGTTTTTGAAATCTTTGTTAATTCTCTGTACAATAATGGCGGTAAAAGATATCAGGCTTGATAAAAAAATATTTTAGCACAAGAAAATCCTTTAGCTTATACCTTTTAAGAAAACAGAAGAAGTAATAAATCTAAGAGAAAATTATAGACATGCATAAAATTGTTTGTCCTATTTAATTATTGTACTTCAATTAAACAATGATAGACTAATTTAATTTTGAAAAGAATGTATATATTAGATGATGTTAACCGAGGTAAATATCCAAAACAAGTGACAGATGGTTTTAAACTTTTGGAAGGTTTTAAGACCCTGCGTACACAAGGCAATGTTAATCGCGCGAATATCGCTATCGCGGTCCATACACGGGCTGAATCGTCGCCGCGAGTTTTCTATGCAGTCATTCCAGGCATAGCAACTGCACGGCTGCTACGTATTTAGAATATGTCAAATGTATATAACAGATTTTGAAAAACGCAGCGTCATGACGACTCGCTTTGGCGACGAAGATCTCTATAATATTGAATTGGGTAAGTCGCGTAGCAACTAAAATCGCCAGGTTACGAAAATTTACATCGCTTTGTGTATGAAGGTCCTAACGATATTCGTATGGTATGTTCAGCATTGTTCCCAAAACAGCTTCCGGTACACAAATACCCTGAGCAAACAGAGTTTTCAACATTGTATCAATAAGTTGTAGAGAGAACGTATTTAGACCTAAGTTAACGGTCTGAATGTAAAATGATATAACTGAAAATTAAATTCAACTCTTTGAATTTGCAAACTATACATATTTAATAGTATGTCCAGTTTTTAGGATTTTTGTTAAATCTGTGGATGTTTTTGAGAAAATAACTAATCTACTTTTCAAAATTACTATTTACATTATTTCTATAAATATCTGACGAGCCAAAAACCAAGCGCTCTAAAAGTAAGCTCAACCGACAAAAAGCACTAAAGTAATTGATAGAGTTATATTTATTGATTTTTAGGGTTCCGTATCTCATAGAAAACGGAACCCTTATAGGATTACCTTGTTGTCCGTCCGTCCGTCTGGCAAGACCCTCTTTCTTAAAAACGCGTGAAGGTATCAAGCTGGAATTTTTTTAGACTTATTACACTTCTTCCAACTAAGGGTGATTGTTAATTAATTGTTAATTCAAATGAACGAATTTCTGTCGTCAATTTAAATTTGAATTCAGAACTACTTTTTTTTAATAAAAATAATTTTTACTACATCATAAATAAATAGATAAGGGTATATACAAACAATCTTATCGAGCCGCAAGTTGAGACCTTTTGCTCGAGGAAGGTATTAAAGGTCAATATAAGTGAGCTATAAATAAGGTATTAAGCCGAATGTGTGTGGGCAAGGCGTGCGAGAAGGTGCTATCGAAAAGTGGTACTTTGATACAATATTTCCAGTATATATTTGGACCTATTGTTAGCTTCTGATGTTGTGAGTTTCTTTCATATAATCTTAATTCCAAATTGTAAACCGACTCTATACAGAGTGTTAATGTTGTTGACTGTCTATTTTCATATTTTTGAAATTGTGTAAGCTACCAATGGGGAAAAAACTGACTTTTATAGATATGACTATAAATTATGATCAAGAGCGACAGTAAATACCCTCAGTAACACTTTATATACAACGTACCCTGTAGAGTAAAATTTTAATTCAAAAATAAGTACAATATTTGAAATCACAGGCATGTTGTATAAAAACTGTGACAGATGGCAGCCGACTCTTGGCGCAACGCAACGCCGTACTCTGGGGGGTTAGTCAAAGTGCATTCGCTCCGAAACGATTACATAACGAACTTCAAAAACGTAAACTGACAATAACTTTCGACAAGTCACGTGATTGCCGCTCGTCACTTCCATACATTTTTGAAATACACTTTGTCTAGCCCCGTGAGGTTTTAGTTATCTCTCCGTCTAAATTCATCTTTTGAATGCTAACACGTAAAAAGATATTGCTTATTTTAGAATTATTTTAGTCTCTCACGCGCATCACTTAATTTAAACTTTCGAATACCACGTTGTAAGTCTATTTAATTTCATTTTATTTTGTACATAAAATACAAAATGGTAACCCGATAAAATCCTATCGCGGATGTTATAAATAAACAAAAATATGATAGTAGATTACAGTAATGTAAGAACGCGGAGCGACCGAGCGTGGGTCGACGTAAATGGTAGTGAAGTGAACACGCTGTATATGAGACACTGAATCATTTGCAATTACACGTTATTGTGCCTTTGTACTATTAAATGTCCGATGCTCTTACTCTTAAGAATGTAGTATTGTAAGCAAAGTAGTAGGCCGTTTGTTTTTCGATTTTTAAAGGCGATATGTTCAATTTGGTTCGCCTGTGCACATTCACATAGTCGGACTTCTATTACTAATGGCGTCGATTCAAGAATTGATGACGCCGACCGCCCGGTACTTATAATGATAATTTGTTATATGGCCTATTACTGTTCGATATTCGATTACACGACTACGACCAAGAACTTTATGCTAGCGCAGATGCTATTACACAGAATATACGATAGAAATTTACTATAAACCACATTTACTTTTTTAAAAGTCTTACTAGTACTGATAATAATTTTTGAATCTGTGCAATTCTGAATCATCCATTATACTCATACATTATACAACATGCAAGAGTTATAATGAACATCCTGTAGTACTCAAACATATACTACGAGTGATCTTTGGTGGGTATTGGTGCAGATGACAGTTTATAAGTCGAATTTATTTTCGAATCTTAAGAAACATTTACTAGGTTATTGTTGCATAGCCGTTTCTAGTATTATCTAGGCTGTTCAAGGTACTGTTATGGCAACGACCCATAAACCAAAAACGGCAATCGTGACATTTAATGTTAATTTCCAATAACCTCATACAGCGTGAAAAGCCCGGGGCACAGTAATTTATTCCAGTTGCGATTTGTTGGTTGTTATTTAAATATGCAAGTGTAAATACTTAAGCTAACCGCAACAATGGACCCCATTATACTTTGAAAAACATTTATGGATCATTTCAAGTACATCGTAAGTAGGAAAGCAAACATCGCCTGTCGTTAATCCTTTGTATAAGCAGACGCATATTATTAAGCAAATCCTTCAAATAATCCACTACGAAAAGCCGACAAGTCCCTGTCAACACTCGACGAACGCGATTTCCTTGGCAAGCGGTGAAGTTCTCAATGTATTTACATTTTCACACATAAAGTAAATTCCTCGTATCCAGAAGTTAGAGTGGGGAAATGAAAATAGCGATTCATCACAAGTTTTAATCTGTTGTAGAGTTTGGCCCACTTGCGGTTTTGTGGTTTGCGCACGGGCGTTCCGAACGTTTGCTCGTTGATACACGTTGTGTGAATTTTGTATTTAAACTTTATTGCGACAATATGGTGATGAACAGATGAGTTTAATTTGCTAATTACTTGGTTACTTGTAAATTAATTTACTTAAAAATGCAATTCATATACTTTAAGGTACAAAGATCTCAAATAACACAAATGGACAAAATTTCCAAAGGAAAGGTAACGGCCACTATTAGTGAACTAGCGATATCTCATTAGCTTTCAGAACTTTTACTATTCAGTGTTTTCTATACGGGGCTTTATATTATTAATTATTTACAATCAAAACATTTTAATTTTATGTGACATTGCGTATCAGAAACAAGTATATTGCATCCCAAAATTTACGAAACACCCATTTAATTATAGATTGATAAATTAATAATAGTGTTTCATCAGTCGTTTAAATCGATACAGCTGGCAATACATATTTGGAAGTCGGTACGACTGCGGCTCACTTCAGCTGCTAAAAGTGCCTACAAATTTTACGGAAATTCCTTAGTAAAAAATACATTTACATTCATTGCGTGAGGACGTAAAGACACACTGCACGCAACACACGATTTAATTTTACTTTACTGTACGCTCTTTGTTTACATTGTTTTTGAAAGTTTAAAGGCAAAGAAATCGTGTTCTTTTGTTGTACATATTAATATTTATTAATTCACGCACTTATTGTTTTTTAACTTCTTTAAATAACGCAGTATCTCTTTAGGATGGGTAGACAGGCATGTCAAAATTCATAGCTGCGGCGACCAAAGAACATGAATATAATTTCAAATTCTTTGGATCTTTTGATTAACGATACGTAGTACAAATGTTTTCATATATCTTGGCGGCTCTTAACTTAGCGCGAGTCGCTGCGCACAACACTATTTTAGGTGTATTGGGGTGTAGCGGGATGCGGGGAAGAGCACTGCGCAGCGTGCCGCTGACCTTGGATCGCTACGATATTTGAAAATACTTATACATATTTATTTTTAAACAAAGTTTTGCTGTAGCAATCCTGATTGTAGCTATGCTAATTGTTCAAGTTATTTTTTTTTTGCAATATACAAATATTAAACACGATTTTCTCTCTTTAAAGCACGAGTATTGTGAAAAGCCGGTTATAAACACGTTTCAGCCGGTAGTTGGGGACTTTAATGAATCTGTTTAGGGACCACTCACTCATTATGTCGTGAAATACCTTCGCTGATTCGTGAGTGTATTTCAAAAGTCTGAGAGGTGAATTAATTTGTCTGGATGGGTCTGGATGGTTTTGGAGATTGTTCAATTTATTTATTGTTCGGTAGGATTTTATATGACATTTATGGCTACTGAATGTTAATAAAACTTTCGACAAGTTGCTCAACTGTTTAGATCTACAACATTATGTCGAAGTATTTCGATACAAAAATAACATTATAAACTCTTAATCTAAGCTTTACGAATTCAATTTCATGTCCAGTGTGAAATGTGTGAACGCGACCATTATGTGGTTGCATAATTTCACCAAACCGACAGATAACGGATTGTTAGCAATAAAATCTAGCTGATTTACTGCAAACAGCTGAGCCAGCTCTATAGCCCGTAAATACATTAATAAATTTAATTGTTGTCGCCTCAGAATAAATTCTAAATGTGGTAAAATATAATATTCTGATCTTGGGTTATATCTTTAGAACAAATGATCAGTATTGTTTCGTCACAGATATTGTGAAGTAATTAACTTATGTCTTACTAATATTATAAATCCAAAATTTAGGAATTTAGATGGATGTTTGTTAGAAGGTCACCATTTCAAAGGCCGGCAACGCATCCGCGGTTCCTCTGGTATTGCTGATGTCCATGGGCGTCGTTGAACACTTCGGTGTTCCCGCTGCTCGTTTGCTCTCTTCTGTTATAAAAAAAGGTATCTCCAGAATGGCTGCATGGATCTTGCTGAAATTCAGCATAGATGTAGAACATAGTCTGGAAGAACACATAGGATACTAATTAACTTTTTTATTTATTATTGTTGAAGTTGCGTGCGACATCTATTTTTTAATAAGTAAATTAAAAGAAAAAAAACACAAAATAACTAGTTATTAATATTAATGGGCCATTACTAGTAATTTCAAAAACTCGTCGGATCCCTTTTGTAATGCAACACCGCCACGTCGCCTGCTAATTGCTGTTGTCAGTCAAAATAAAATGGATTCCAACAACAGTCGCGTGAGTATCAGTTGAAATCATCCCTTGGGAACGGTGCATGTTTATTTAATCATATAGTTACAATATCGCCGCGTTCACTCCCCTGTTTCAATTATCGCAAACTGTTAGATGACAACCCTAGTAAAATTACGCAATTATTATTGTCCACACCTGGGATGTTGTGTTACTTTCTGATGTAGTTTTCTACTGATTGATGCGAATGGAGTTGCAGTTTTAATATATATTTTCACATAGCAATTAGCAGTCCCGAGCGCCAGTGACGCGTATATACGCAACGCGACTCTCTTTATCTTATTACAAAATTAGATCTAAACAAACACTAACATTGGTAGAGTCCGCTTTAACATCTTCGCACGAATTGGCCCGGCTCGCCCGGTGAAATACCACGACCACACAGATCTGATGAGTGTGCGTCCCGGAGGCCTAATTTAGTCCTCTTTTCCTTCCCACCCTTTTTCTTTTAAGGAAAGGATGGAAGTGGAAGTGGACTTTCCGGATGAGAGAATTCATGGAAAGGGATAATATTTTATTTCTGTGCATCCTCTCTCTCTCTCGATTAAAGTCATCTGTCGAAACTTGACAAAGACTATATACATATTTGTTGCTGGATAAATAAATATTTGGTTTTCAAGCTTCACATAACACAATAAATAATACAAAAAAAAATCTAACTTTTATTCCATTTCATAACAGTTTTTAAATAGAATTAAAGCCATATTAAGTAGGAATATGATAATAAAATTTCATCAAATAATCTGCCACCAGGCGTATCACGCAAGTTATTCCTGTCCAATAAAACATTATATCAGTTTTATGGCTATTGGAAGGAAGCTTTTCTTCAATTTGTGTTAAATCACAAGTTTAATTGTCCGAGAAATAAAGGGATTAAGCAGCTGATGCTTTGGATAGTTCCATCCTGTTTGAGTTTCGCAACTCAGAGATTTATTCGATTACAACTTCATATAATTGAATAAAATCGAATTGTTTCTTAGATCTTCTTAAATTTGTTACAAATAAAAAAAAGTTAACAATCTTAATTTCGTATTCTTAGTATAGTTTTCTAACAAGGTACTGAAATCTGAGAGAGCGTCGGTGGCTCAGGGGTTCAGCACTTGACTTCCAATCTGCAGGTCCTGGGTTCAAATACCACCATGTACCAATGTGTTTTTCGATTTCCGATTTACATATGTACATTTATCTGACGTTCTTACAGTGAAGGAAAACATCATGATGCAACCTGCACATATGTGTGAAGTCATCCAACCTGCACTTGGCTAGCGTGGTTGGCTATGGCCTAATCCCCCTTAATTTAGGGTAGGCTCCGAGCCCCTCGGTGGGGACGTATAGTGAACTGATGATGATGACTGAAATCTAAAGGTTTTTAAATAGGAAAGATGAAGTGAGTAACGAAAATATACAAACAACATTCATCAAAATTTCTAATACCGGCTATTCTGTTATCCATATATCTAATAAGTCAGTGAGAGTTATAATACGTAACAACTATTCACGTAAAGAAAATTATTATCAAACTTTTTAAAAATTCTATACCCACAAACAATGTCTTCGTGCATAAAATGTGTTAACAGCTACTGCACAACACAAACATTGTATAATAATTTTTATAGCTGTTTGTTATCGATCTTGTTGTATTATGAAGCCAATTGAATGGTTCTTTCCCTGAAGGAGATTATCTTGATTGTGTATTGTTAACGCAATGTTTGCAAACTGCGTAGCAAAAAATATTGGCCGTTTTATGATGGCAATAAAGCATTTACGTGTTCGGAAAGTTAAGGCTAATAAGGCCATTAAAATTATATTGATATTTCTCGACAGGGCGTCCGCACGAAGGCTTATAGGTTCATGTTTTTAAAACACGGTGGATCGTATAATTTTATACTAAATTTGTATAAGTACCATTAGATTCTTTTGCTTAGCTCCTGGTTTCGACAATTTGAACTTTATCTTTATTGCTTTAAAGACTATCAAAATTGTTTAATATTTGTTAATACGCAAATAAAGAATTTAGGCGAAGTGAAAAATGTTACATAATTTAATCAAATCCTACCAATTACGAATGTAACACGTATACTTAAAAGGTTAAATTCTACAACTTAAAAGTTATATTGAAATTGAACCATATTTTATAAGCTTTACGTTTTGCGTGAACAATTAATTTTTGTACTAAAATATTTGCCTATTTTTATTACACAAAAAGTGAACTAAACAATAGTTTTCATAGTGATAATTTTATTTTCATAAATAAAGTCAAAACTGTTACCTAATATCTTTGTTTAGATACATTGATTAATGATATCATAAGATGGTATAGAAATACGTACAAACATACCAACAATTACATCTATGTTAGGGAACGTACGCATACTACGTGACCCCTTTTAGGGGGGGGGGGAGTCCTTAAAATACTAAGGTCAGTCACAGGAGGGGGGGGGATGGCTCAGGTTTTTGTCACGTAGTCGTTAGTTGTTATTTTTCATACTACATAATTCACTAGTAATTTAAGTATGCTTGCAGTCTTATGCTATAAAGAAGAGTATTAGCCAATTTATTATTTTTTCAATTTTTGCCTTGAAGTGATTAAAAATCACAATTATGAATTGCTACATAAAAACTAAAGGGTGGGGGTTTGGCATGTACTACGAGTGGTCACCGATGGGAGGGAGAGGTCGAAAATAAAAAAAAAGTCACGTAGTATGGGTATGTTCTCTTAGTTGTAAATTGCATTAAAGCCTGTCCGTGGTAATAAGTACAATAAATTCTGTGATTATCTTCGTAAAAAAATTGAGTTTCATTTATGGCGTCGGAATTTCACGTCGTAAAATTTTATGAACGGATTAAATTTGTAATTTTTACGAGTGTTTGCTTTAAGCTTGAATTAACACGTGGAAGTCGAAATGTTTTACAACGTACAGATAGAAATCATAAGTAAATATTAACAAAGAAGTCAATTGACAAATAAGGAATAAAACAATTGTTACAATTATTAAATTAACTTGAATCATCCAACTTACTCCGGTAGGGCAGCCGTCCAAAGCGGTTCTTAGCCTCTGACACAAGAGATCGCCAAGATGTATGGATGGATGGATTGATGGATGTTTATTTGAAGGTAACTCTAGAACGTCTTGACGGATTATGATGAAATTTGGTACACATATAGAACGTAATCTGGAAGAACGCAAAGGCTACTTGTTAAGATTGATTTTTAATTCCGCGCAGATAGAGTCGCGGGTGACAGCTATTACGTATCAAGCCGTGTGCACATCACGCTCTGGATTAATAAGAGGAAAATCATTATGATTAAAATATAATGATTAAGAAACTTCAAAGAAATTAAGATATGTATTGCTCTTCATTGCAATTAAAAGCAACGTAACATATCGTTTATCAACATGTTTTAATTGTAATAAACGAAATCAAATTCTAATAAACAAATATTTTGTTATTAAGGTATGTATACACGTGTGAAACGAAGCGTATCGCACGCGCAACAAATTCTTAATCACCTCGGCCAACGCAAGCCCGGCTTGAGGAATTTAGTGCGTCTAATTGCGTTTCTGTGTTGTCGGTACATCTCAATTAGTCAGGCTCAATACTTGCATGAACATTCAAAGCCGAACTTTACGACTGTGTGTACGCTCCTTATCCGAATCACCGAAACAGTTCATGGTGGTTACAGTTTAATTTTGAAGTAATAGTAGATATAATATTATGAACTATAACTAAACAGTTTAATTCTTTGAAACATAAGAAACTAAATGCCTGACTCAAAATCTACACTAAGCGACCATTAAAGTAACCTATAGCCGACTAATTACGAAAGTTATAAAACACAATTTTACCTGCGCTTGCGCAGAAACCTAAGATTTAATCCGTGTGTAACAGTACATCTATAGATTTATTTTAACTTATTGTTTTTTTTTGTGATTTAAACAATTTCTACTTGCTTTGTAAGCAACAAAGTACTTAAAACAGTGAAACATTTGTTTACTTTCAAATGGTTAGCATGTCGAAAGCAACACGCAAAGATTATAAAATAAAAAGCATTACCATGTTTTGATTAAACCTAACCGAAGTTTCAACGTGTCCAAATAATAATGGATTTATTTCGTCATGAGAAGTGTAAATTTATTTAGGAAATCTTTATCTTATTCCTATAATAAATCTCAATATTGTAAAAAATATCATACTAATGTGATACATTAGTTAACCCTTTTACTGGTGGTGGCAATATTTGTGCCACCAACATTTTTATGATTTTTTCCACTTTGCAGCACCACTACCTTAAAACTTAGTGACGCTATTTCACCAACTGCAAGAGGAAAATCCATGAACAGAATTTAACAGAGCTCATACTGGTGTTGGCAAGAATATTGCCACCATTTCTTCCACTGAATATGATTGTTGTTTTTTTCTTTAATAAAAGATATTAAAGTACCCATAATAAACCTAAAAAAACGAGTTTTTATTTTTCTGAGACACAAAACTGCTTCTACCAGTTAAAGGGTTAATAAAGTATTTTAGATAAAATATGACATGTCTAACTTCTGGGTTTATTTTTTATTGAATTACGCGCTTCGATGTTTTTTTTAACATATTGCTACGTCTCTTATCAGTGTAACAAAACAGTTAAAAATAATGGTCCCAAAAATAATTTTCGATTCTAATGGTTCATATCACGCCTATCACGCCCTTTAAGTTCACGAAAGGCGTGAATATACGTGATATATATATATATATATACGTGATATATATATATATATATAAAATAAGCGATTTATTTGAAGAATTATATGGACTACAATTATTTAAGTTGTAATAATTTCATCAATCAACATATTACGTCTCGCTAAATTTCCTACAATAAAATACGTTATATAATAAAATCAAATATCAATCTCCTTAGTAACGTAACTATTATATCTATCTAGTTTATTATCTGTGGTAATTCTGATTGTTACAATAAACTTTTTATAAACATCAAATACAATCAACTTCATTACCAGTTCAATCTTAGAAAAAATCCAATTGATGTCTGCAAACAGTTCATTTTAAACTATTTCCCTTTAATTACCATAGCAAAAAATGTGCGGGCTCTTATAAAATCTGTTGTATAATATCTCTTGAGATGAGGTATCATTTAAAGTCACGGACAGTCATGGTCAAGAGCACATTCTTATGAAGCGTAAAGCTCTAATGTAAACAATTTTTTCTTTAAGCCTTTGTTTTTTATGTAGTGAATTGACTGTAGCAAGAAAACTCTGTACTAGAATTCAAAGATTTAAATCAGTTATCAAATTTTAAATATGACTAATCATGTCAGATTTTTTAAGCGTAGCAAATGATTATGGTATTTTTTGTGTTTAATTTCCTTAATAAATTAAAAACGGTACTAATTTTATAAAATAAATGTGATGTAAAAGAGGAGCAGTGATACGGCTCTCGCTTCATCGGTCAATTACAAAAAGGTAATCCCGGGGAGGCACTTAATGAATCATTATGGCCGGCGGCGCGGCCAAGCCGATGGGTGACGCGTACGGAATTTATAGACCAAGTTGCCTTTTCTATTATAAATTTATTAATACAATTATATTATAAGTAACTAAATGAATAGTTAATATTTAGTAAGAATTTATACAGGAGTTACTGGAATTATTTGTTTCTAAGGGTTGATTTTGTTTGGCTATATGTTGGCTATATCTTGTAATAGTACAGCAACAGTATGGGTTATACTCAAAAGAATTTTTAAACTTTTAATTTAAGAAGATTAATTCTTGGTTTGTCGTGTACACCTAGCTTTATTTCGAGCATTATACAGTTGATTTTTTTATTTATAGTCAGAGTATTGAATCAATTTTGTGGTACCGAAAGTTTGTCGCCACATACTTTTTATTTTATAATATTTTAGTTGAAACGACGTCGACGATATGTAAATACAAATGAAAATTAGAGTTATTGCTTTAATTTCGGACAAATAATGTTATATCTCAAAATTCAAAGACTGTACTATGAATTTTAACGAGCCTGCAGCTAGACGGACGTTTGAGCGACTCGGAGTCAAAGGCGAAGCGCGTCGACATCAGTCATAGAGACCCGGTGTGACCTTGCCTTTATAGCGGCGAGCAGAGGCGTGGTGTGAAAGTGCATTCACTGTGAACTGATCACTTTATACTGCGAGCTTTTAAATTATCTTTTATTTTATACTAGGTGTATCCGACATGTATTTCAATGCTCCTTAAAATAAAAAAAATAAATAAAAAAATAAGGCTCAAATTAAACCTTTTTTGTTAGAATGCACGATACGTAGATGTTTGTCCTTTGCCTGACTTTTTTTAAGACAATTTTATACGGAAGTAAAGAGTTTTAAAATCGCAGACGAATTAATAATTTATTAGACTCTTAAGGTAACATAGAACAGAGGTAATGAACGTTTTAAAAAAAAGATGGAGCGCGCGACGCTACCGTGCATACAGAAGTAGGCTTAAGAGCCCGTGTAATTCTAAATAATCGTTCCGAGAAGTCGTTTTGTAAAAAAATATTTACGGCGATACAATTTGATCTCGGCTTGAGATGCGCCAAGCAATTTTAACTCTTATCCAATGGTAATACGTACTATTGTTTGTTTATTATTATTGTTTACAAATTGGTACGCAATTCTTTCATTAATGTGGTGACATATTCTGAATTCTAATTTTATACATTTTTTAATTCGACAAAAACAATCAAGATTTTAATATTAAGAACATAATGCCTAGTACCGACATATTATGTTCTACTTCCACAATATAAATAATATGTTTTTATACATAACGTTATAACAAGCAAAGGGTTCAATCGATGTTAAGAAATCCTTTTTATTAAAAAAAACAATAAGAATAATGCAATAATTACTAATATACCAAATAAAATACTAAAACGTTCTTCTTCTTCGTATTCTTCATTGCTGAAGGTCGTGCTTGTCTTGATAAGCTTTTAATCCAGAACCGTGCGGTTTGCGCGAAACTTGCTGCCTCGCACAGCAGCGTTGTGGAATGGTCTGTCCTCGGCGGTATTTCCAGACCGCTACGCTACGACTTACGGTCCTTCAAGAAGCGAGCTTATCACTATATCAAAGGCCGGCAACGCATCTGCGGTTCCTCTGCTATTGCTGATGTCCATGGGCGTCGGTGAACACCTCGGTGTTCCTGCTGCTCGTTTGCTCCTTCTGTTATAAAAAAAAACGGCTGTGTCGACCAACTGTCGACTAAAACGTTAGCATACTAAAATAAAGTGTACTACATTCTAAACACACTACCAGTACATTCCACGTAATGCAGCATTTTGTATTCATTAATAAAAATAAATGTAACATAAAACATTTCCTTGTAATTTCATCTAAAAAGTATTTGTGTAACATCATGGGATTCTGCCTCAAGCTAAGAAATATAAATGATCGAATCTTCCATTTTACTTTGACCTATGTGTTACACTTTAAAACCTATATCTTAAAGGAATTTAAAGGTCAAGTTATTCTGGATAGCATGCTTTATAGTCTTTGCGTTACCAACAAAAATCATGTCTTTATTAGAACGATTACATTTATTATGATCTTTTAAATTGAGTTTGATTACTAACGTAAACCATTGTGTTGGCCTAAATTGTTAATATAAGAAACATTTAATTAGTAAACTAGCTGTTGCTCGTGACTCCGTCAGCGCTGAATTAAAATAAAAACTATTGGTCGCAGCATTATGTTATATAGCCTAAAGCCTTCATCTATAAATGGACTATCCAATAAAATCTAATCGGACCAGTAGTTCCTGAGAATTTCATGTTTAAACAAACACTTCCGCTTTATAATATTAGTGTAGATTGAGTTAATTTTCTTTTACTATACACACCTATAAGATCTTTTTCACACAATATTGTAAAATCCTGATCAGTAAAGGATTGTATTAAGTTTACGTATTAGCCTTAAAAACCTCAAGAATCTATAAAAAAAGAACCACACCTAAAGATAACAAATGTTATTGTTATTGTTATGTTATGTACAACAATAATTTTAATTATTATTGTAATTTTAATTGTGATATTTTATATACTCTGTATTTATTTTAAAATTTATATTGTAATATTTATTACGTACAGTTTTGTACGCTTTGTTCTGCGATATTACACAAGCGTAAATGAGAACAAACATGTCAAAAAAGGCTTTTGTAGTTCCACAAACAGTCTAAGCCCATGGCAATCTGGCAGACTTCATTTCGTTCGAATCTCCTTTCGGTCTGTGATTACGGCCTGTGTGGGTCGCTCTAAAAATAAAACGGCGGGGCTTCCACACACATGTCATTTGTCAGCGTTTCGCTTACACGACGCGGAGTAATTTACGATGTCCTTCGGAGCAACGCTCAAGTGGCTTTGTACGTATTATTTCATATTACAATAAAAATATTTAAATTTCATTTTGATTTCTAAGTATTCAGCACGGAATGCGTCCGAGAGAATACGACAAAGTATGTCGTAATCTTAATTTTGTATGTGAATTTAAATAATTATAATTAGTAACGCAATAAGTGGATAATCTTACACTAAATAGTTCAAAACTCGATGCGTTACGAAATACCATACAAAATATACCCTATTTATAAATTTCAAATGAAATCAGGACAAATAATATTTAGATAAAATACCAAAGTACACATAAACTAAATACTTTTATTTTTATACCAAAGCTAAAACAAAATAGAGTTAAAATTTCAAGCGCCCTCCTATCGTAATTTAAATGACGTATGGCGTTCGAAATTAGGTTGGATTAGTGATTTCATGGGGTTTTTACTCGATCCTGTCGCGTAGTGGCGCGTATTCGGTTACGTGCCACCGCGCTGCGAACGGAACTCAAAAAATCAGAGCAATGAATCAAGCTAATTTGGACATAAAATACGTTGAACGTTTTATTTTTATACATTTTTAAGTTTATTTGGTTCATACCATGCTTTATGGTTTATAAAATAACTTTAGTAGTAAAGAACTTTCATGAGTCATTTTTTTTTTTAGTTTTGGGCTGGCACACGATTTGATTATTTGTACGAAAGGTAACAAGTCCAGGTTTCCAAAGTTGCGGTCGTTTTGTTATTTTGAAGTAATAAAGTGTTGTACAAATTCACGCATAAATTTACCAAAGATTGAACAATATTTTTAGAATCCACCTTTCGCAATAGAGTAAAGGGTCCTTCATCAAATATAGCGTAAAGATTTTTTTATTTGTTTGAATTAAATAAGAACCGAAATGACTGAACCGATTTGAATTATTCTTTTACTATTAAGAAGCTACACTATCCCCGGGGACACAGGCTATATTTATTCCTAGTTTTTTTAAATTCGCGCGGAAGACGTCGCGGGCAACGGTTAGTAGGTAATAAAATTTCTGTTTAAAAGTGTAGAGTTACAAGAAAAGCCTAGTCGTTATATTTGTATGATGTAAACAACAACTTGATAACAAAAAGTAACGTATCATATTATCATCGTATTTGAAAGAGTCGTAACACTTAAAGTATCGTGCTTCGATAACGCCGATAACCAGTAATCTTTGTGCCATAGTTAACAATCACACCCAATTGAAGGAGCAGCGTAAATTGTCGCCTTAAGCTATGTATGGGGAACTATGACAAAAAAAAATTGTAAATAGGGATTTTTAAATTGTAAACTTATGTATCGATGTGTTTCTTGTAATCAAAAACAAGCAGTGTATGTATTAGATCGATTTCAACTATGTATAACATGTTTATTTAGATTATTATGAAAACCATAAGTAACAAAGCACTGTACAAACACAGGGGCTCAGAGCCTACCCAAAAGGCCATAGACAATTATGCTGTCCCAATGTTAGTTGACTTCACACATTTCTTTGAATTTTTGGCGATATGTGCAGATTGCATCACAATTTCTTCAGCATAAGAACGTCGGATAAATGTACTTATGAAATTCCAAAATAGAAAAACACATTAGTACATCGTTTGAAAGTAGCGCCAGTGATCAAGAAATTGAGGAGTAAAAGATTAGCGTGGTTTGGACATGTTATGAGGAGGGATGATGATGATATAAGCAAAAAAGTAATGAGATTGAATGTGGATGAGCTACAAGGGTAGGGGAAGACCAAAAAAAGTATGTGAAAGAGGATATGCGTAAGAAGGGGGTAGACTCGGATTTGACGGTTGATAGAGATGTATGGAGGAGTAGTACATACTGTGCCAACCCTCGATAGGGATAAGGGCAGGTTGATGATGATGATTAGTACATGGCGGGGATTGAACCTACACCTTTTACATTAGGTCCGGTCAGGGTAAGCTTAACAACTGCGCCTCCAACGCTCTCTTGTCCTGCTTAACTGTATCGAATACAATTTTTTTATGAGTAGTAACATATCAAGCTATCAACAGCGAAAGCTTCGATTCAATGATAGGTAATTATTTATTCAATGTCATTCAGATATATCATTAGAAAAATATAATAACGAGATAAATATCTAACATAACATTATAGGTATACAAATAGCCTTCAAGTAACAACACCATTAAAAGCAATTACATCCGTGTATTATTAAAAATATTGTAAAGCGGTAAGATGTGCATTGTAAAGACATAATTGGGCGTCCTCTTAAACAATAGTCGGAGGCTCCAGCCCGCGGCTACAAGTAAACGAAGCATGCTCTCACGTACGATATAACCAGTCTTTTTAGATCTTTCTGGTTTAACTAAACACGATTATTATTTAGATTTTTATTATAGGATTAAGAAAAGTATAGGTCATCAGTGACTGGTGAGCTAGTTGATTTGACATGACATTCGGTCATTTGTTTATCAACTTGTAGAAAGTTAATCTGTTTTAACAGTCAGATGTTTTCTTGAGAGTCCTATGTAAATTCCTTTAAGTGAAAACTAAGAAAGTTACAATGTAAACACAGTTTTTAGGTTTCCGTACCTCTAAAGGAAAAAAAAATTAAACCCTTATAGGATCACTTTGTTGTCCGTCCGTCTGTCTGTCAAGACCCTTTTTCTTTGGAACACGTGAAAGTATTCAGCTGGAATTTATTTTTAATATAATTGGAATTGCACTGGAGCCCTACATGTAACTACCATCTTACCAATATTATAACTGCAAATGGATGGGTATTTGTTAAGGTAGTAATTCCAGAACGACTGCATGGATGTTGCTGAAATTTGGCAAAAATGTAGAACATAGCCTGGAAGAACACATAAGCTTCTAACTACGTTTTTTTTTAATATTACGCGCGTTTAGAGTCGCCGGCGATAGCTAGTACTTTTATAAGCCTAGTTACTAGTAATTTATTGTCTATGGATTTATTTTGAAAAGTTTTTGTTTTTAATTTAGTAATATAAAGATTGTTATAACAAAATTTATAAGTCTGTGATAACAAAGTTATAGATAAAATTGTTTAAATAGGTTTGATATAAGAACTTATTTCCATTGAAAACGACTATAGTTGACCTACTTACCATGACGTTAAAATTTTACATATGGATATTTTTTTTATTATGTTCAAAGTGTTAGGAATACAATCCGAAAATGTGACAGTGTATTGACCCAACACTAGCCTTACTAAAATGTCGACTTTTGTCTGTCACTAATCATTTTGACACTGGACTTTGTAACGAAAGCACGTCATTCGCGACACATTATTCTAACTAATTCTGTAAAAAATAGTGATAATAATAAGTTATATCGACTTGAACATCTGTTAGGTATGTTTAATCTTTGCCCGAGTTCTGTTCTATGCCTCCCGGAGGTCTCATAGAGGGTACCTATTTAATCTAGCCGTGCAAAATATCGCGCATCATGTATATTAATGTAAACTGCTTTTATTGCTCACGCTGTTGGCAATTTATTCATTGTACTACAAAAGCTTTATATTTACGCAGAAAATAAATCGTACCCGCATTGGGAATTAACGATATAATTATTTTTTTATTCATAATTTTAAAATTATCTGGATTATTAAGAAATAATTATTTAAAGTTTTACTTGGATAATTCAATTCATTTATAGGTAAAACTTATTCGTGCTATTTTATAACCATTGTTAGTGTCCTCTGTATTTTTTTTAATAACAGAAGGGGGCAAACGAGCAGTGGGAACACCGAAGTGTTCAACGACGCCCATGGACATCAGCAATACCAGAGGAACCGCAGATGCGTTGCCGGCCTTTGAGGTGGTGATAGGCTCGCTTCTTGAAGGACCCTAAGTCGTATTGGTTTGGAAATACCGCCGAGGACAGACCGTTCCACAACGCGGCTGTGCGAGGCAAGAAGTTGCGCGAGAATCGCACCGTTGTGGAATGCCAGCCATCCAGGTGGTGTGGATGGAAATTCATTCATTACTAAAATGTAAAGAACAACTAATGCTCATCATCAATGCCCTTATTCCTTCGGAGTCGGAACAGTATGTACTTCTCCACCATACATTTCTATCAGCCTCTTTCGCACAATCCATTCATACATTTTAAAGTCTTCCTTTAACTTTATAGCGTTTTAAATTCAGTTTCATAACTTCTTTGTTTATTTGATCATCATTCCTCCGTATAACATGTATAAAACCACCCTAACTTTCTGCTTCTCAATTTCTTGATCCCGCCATTTTCACAACTGTACTGTACCTCGCATTTATCCCTCCAAGCCACCAGCATATAGCATACACCAGGGTGCTTCATCCTGTATATGTCTTATGTTACACAACAAAAGCTTTGAATTGTAATTGCAGTATCATTACGCACTCTATCTTCTAATGACATCACCCAATTAATGTCACACTTAGGTACCAATAGAATTAATTCATTTAACCTTTATTTCTTTTTATCTTTAGATAACCTTTCCCGCACCACATCCAGTTTACGGTAACGAGATTTACTTATATCTGACTAACGACTCCACTTCATCTTATAGCTTTCGAGCTATTGTTCACCTGACAAGGCGCACGATAATATTGAAATACCGCAAGTGAATAGACCGCTCTATTCATCTATCTTTCCATCGTCGTTACTCACCGCGACACACAGACGGACGCGTTTAGAATACAAATGACGTCGCAATTTTACTCAAAATATTCGCTTATATTTAAGGATAAGAAAAGAAAAGGAAATTCGGACTAAATCAAGAATAAAATATACCCATCTAAACATGACTTGGTGTTCAATTATTTTATTGTAGGCATCTTTCTATCAATTTGGACATGACTTTTTCTCGGACAGATGTATGTTAATTTTTCGCTTGATGTTTAAAAATGTTGTAAGGTATTCTTAAGGCGATATCTCTTCTGTCAATTACAATTATTAAAACATTCTTATACAAGAAACTTATAACTGCATTTAAAATTGAAATACATAAAAAAACACCTAAATAAATTCAAAAAGAACACCCTGTATACATTAATTGATTTCGAACTGTTAATAAACACTAGTGATGTGCAAATACGTAATCGAAATAAATAGCCGCAATTAAGAAGTCAAATATTACCGAAGATAGACTTTAACAATGCTTGTCATTTATCACTACTGTATATCACAAGTAACTATTGATGCAACAGGATGATTAGCTCATTGTATACGAGCTACCGTTTTGTATATCCGACAAGGTTACGTTAATGAGTAGAGTTGGATGTAATGAAGTGACGTTCTATACGCCTTTCGCATACACGTTACACAACTGACAGCGTTAAAGTGATACTGATTAACTAATTCAATAACTTTAATGCTTATTAAGAAACGTTAGTATCGATATGGGTACTGAATTTAATTCCATTACAAAGTCACAGAGTAGTAATACACAGTAGTCTTATTTATAATTCTGCGTTTCGTTTCGAAATGAGAGATGTATTCCAAAGAAGAATTGCCCGCGACTCCGACCGCGCGGTATCAAAAAAAAACTTAATTAGTGGCCTATGAGTTCTTATAGATTATGTTCTATATCTATGCCAAATTTCATTGTGATCCATGCAGCCGTTCTGGAGATACCTTCTAAGAAACATCCATCCAACCATCCAAACATTCGTATTTATAATATTTTTAATATGTAAGATTTAAGCTGAAACAATCGTCGGTTTATAGGTCAATCTTTTTCTCAGTCTTAACGGTATACGAGATAGATATATAGTTAAAAAAACGTACCTTGAAATGAATTCGTTATTCGGTAGTACAAAAACACTAGTTTTATAATGCTATCTAATAAAATGTTTTGATTTTAACTGCGCATTGTCGGCGAGGTGTAATTATGTAAACTGTGGTGGGGTAGTAGCGTCCGTTATTGATGGACAGATGTCGATCCACTGACCGTCATTTGTGATCCGGAATAAGCAAATTACGTACATAACTGCGGCTACAGGCCAATTACGGAATGTTTTCGAATCGTACAATTGTGTACTGTGGTCATAAGAAATTATTAAGTCGTCGAAGAAATTTTGAAACATACTTTAAATGAAAACAGATGTTTACTAACACGTTATTGAACTAATATAGTTTAATTTTTTTAACTTCGTAAATATTTCGCAACAATTGTTGTATTTACGGTACAAATTTCTACTTCAAACAACTGTTTTAAGATTTGATCTCGAAAATCCATCATTTCAAGCGATTATCATCATCAGCCTATGACATTCAAGTGACCTTCACAACACATAGACTTTCTCCAATGACTTTATGCGATCCTCCTCTTTCATCCTGCGATCTTCTGCAATTTGCACTAGTTCATGAAGAAGCCCCACACTTCTAGACCAGTGTTATTGAAATAAAAAAATAAAAAGTTAAAGAACACAGGTCAGGATTTAAAACAACATTTACGTCCTTTTTATCCACTAATTACGGAAGTGTTTATATGATATTAATGTTTTATTCTATAATTGATACATTCATATCTTTGATAATATCTTTAGGATATCCAAATAACATTAAATGTAAATTAATTTTGCAATTAAAATATCCTTCTTCCTTATAAACAAAACCAAATATTTTGTATATTAACAACTCAATGCATTTAAGCAATTGCGTAGACTACGTCTTTATAAATATGTAGCTTAAAAGATGATTAATTTATTGATAGTTAAAATCCGAATAATTAAAATCGCCTACTTAGTTAATATTAAACGTGCAATGGAAGGAAATAAAATTTTATTACAATTCTTATCTTCCATAAAAGACAAGTATAAATTCCGAAAAATTTAAGATTTTATACAATCTCTTTGTATCGAAAACAACTTGAGAATTTAATTGCAATCAAAAATGCTTATAGCGGGTCAGAGTATACATTAGCGAGTAAAAATGTTGCATGCATTTCGCGAATGTGAGCGCTCCGTAGGTTTGTTTAGCGGCCACAATGCGCTGCACTAACGAGTCCCTCGACTGAATAAAACATTGCCAATATATCAGCGGATTTCACAAGCGATCAGCGATCGAACTTGATGATTTAAAAAAATAAGACGATAAAAGAACTGAACAGCAGGCTTCTAATTAATATAATCTACTAAGGTTACAATTTGGTCAGTTATTTAGTTATTAATTATATTAAAATATTATTGTTAATAAATACCGCGTACTTTGTTACAGTCGGTAAAAGACAATGTGACTTACTATAATAAATTACACAATTTTCTAAATAAATTTTAGCTTAAACATAAGTCAACCTTTTTATACCGTGACTATAATAGCCGGCGCGGATTTTTTTAATCATGACTATAGAAAACATCATGCGTAACCTTTTCAAAATGAGTTCTTCATCAATAAATAATGAAATATTTACACCGAAAGTACCGGGGTGATACATATTTATGATAAATGTGACCACTTTGACGCCCATAATATACCGGCGTTCAAAGTGTTAAAACAGCGAGTTGAACAGTTCAGCGACGGGCCGCGTCCGCGAAGTAATACCAGTACCACTCATCCTGATGAAGGACCCCCGATGGGCTCGAAGCTAGTCGGTGCCGCCATCGGATGAATACGATGATACGTGAGTGTTTAGCCGTTTTTGTATCAGTTTGGGTTAAAACACATGTTTAACTAAAAAGTGTCTAAGTATTTTTTGAAGTGTATCACTCCAAAAATACCTTACAATTATTGTTATTTTAGAGTCGGTTTTGGTTTAGGTACTAACCTAAACACAAATAAGTCTAAGACATCAGACCGACACCGACTCCGAAATAACAATAATTGTAAAGCATAGACATATTTCAAGAAAGAGAAGAAGTTAATTACTTTCGCGGGTGTTTGTTCATGACATTATTTTGTTACTGTTTAGTGCATTTTGTTTAAGAATGTTTTTTTTTGTTTCAGTATTTTTTATGAAGTCGGCTTTCTTTTTTTATTGTTATGTTAGTATGGGTAATCGCTTGTGACTTACGCCTAAAATTAAGCTGGAACGATTCACTTTGTACAATAGACTTGGTTTGGCTGTAACCTAAATATCGAATTGTAGCACCACAAGCATTCTGCGGAAATGTTTAATCGATTAAATAAAATATTTTACTTTGTGGTCCGCCAATGAAATGAGAGTTCAATCGAGTTTGT
Organism: Papilio xuthus; assembly: GCF_000836235.2. Lineage (NCBI taxonomy): Eukaryota > Metazoa > Arthropoda > Insecta > Lepidoptera > Papilionidae > Papilio > Papilio xuthus. The sequence continues at coordinate 5,757,160 of NW_013531716.1, forward strand.
GATTAAATTTTCACATTTCAATTAATTCGACATCGAAGGTGTGTATATATTTTTAATATTACTTATCGATGTTTTTTAAATACGGTTACGAACTATACAGTTTATTTTAAAAATTAAATAATATAGCTATATTGGTTTTATTACGTAAAAATTTATTGACACGAGTCAATCGTTGAAATTAAATTATCGCGCTTGGAAATTAAATAAATAATATTATGTCCATATGAAATGACAAATATTCCGTCAGGTGAGTAAACTTAGTAACTACTTCTAGAAATTAAACTAAGAAATAACCTATTTAGAATAAGTTGTACCTTCGCTTTCTTATTAGTTTTTTTAAGGAAATTAGTCTTCATTCGAAATGCGTTCACACAACTTGTAATAATAATTATGTCAATTTTACAATTATCAAAGCAATTCGCCGTGAGAATTTGCGAGCTTTCTGATTCAGCCTTCACAAGGCGTATGCTATAGTTTGTACCTGACTTCAATTTAATGACTGCCATTAAGTTGTAAATTCTATAGGGGACAATAACTTTCCGCAATGTCTTAACAAACCGACATCTTATTTACTTTTATTACGTATAATGACTGAGTCATCTGTCGGTCATTGCTAAAGGAAATTAAAGCGCACTGGCTGGTACTAATTACGTGTATGCTTCACATTTATAATCTATTTTTATGCCGTCACCTGTACTCGGCTGTGATAACTCGTTTGTCTGGTATGATGACCGTCAAGTGATACCCGCTGAGTGACATTGCTGTAATCACAATTATATTTACATGATACGACAACGTAACGACTAAGATCGTGAAGAAATAAATCTTCTGTATTAAATTATGAGACTGTATATCATCATCATCATCATCATCATTTACTAATAAACGATACCTAACGGTACTGCTACCTTATTGTAAGCCGAAAATTATCTGCATCTGCTTTAAATTTTGATACACATCCGCATTAGATAGAAATCTAATCTATCTATATTCTATCTTAGATCGACGGAGGAGAGGACACATAGAAATAGATTATTTCCCCTTCTTATGCTTCTCCATTTTGATCAAATTCACTTCCCCTTCCCATCTTTGAAACGAAGTCTCATATCGTTAAAGCTAAATATATCAAAACTCTACTAGTAAAATGACGAAACAAAAAATATAATGCAATTTTAATTAACTACATTATTCTTTAGCCGTTGTAAACAACAGCAGCTGCTGGCTGAGGCAGATTTCTGAACTCAATTATTAAATGTTACGTACCAATTGTAATTATGTTTTTACTTGACACTTTTAAAAGGTAACATTAATTATTTATAACTATACTAACTGTAGCTCGCGACTCCGTCTGCGCAGTATTAAAAAACATAATTAGTAGCCTATCTGTTCTTCCAGACTGTGTTCTATATGTATGCCAAATTTCATCAAGATCCATACAACGTTTAAGATACCTTCAATTAAACATCCATTCATCGAAACATTCGCATTTATAATATTAGTATGAAGTAATACAGTTGAGGAGTTTTACATTTGGCTATGTGATGGTCCATCCCCTGTACATTGCATTCTTCGCTATTACCTATATTTGATGGTTTACCTTAACATAGAAGTACTTCTTTCTGATAGAATGGCAATATCGATACGTAATAAGGCCATGTTTTTCGTATAGCGTGAGTACTCTTATCAGTAGCAATTATCATTAAAATTAAACTTGTTTTGAATCAATAAAGGTCGTTTAAATTATAATCAAGTTGTTATCACATCTGTTGCCATCAGCACTTGCTATCAACAATTTTTAAAGACGTTGCGTTTTATATTTTTTATTAGCTTCTGTCGCGCGACATATCAAGCAATTACTGTGTACTACAGCATTAACTAGTATTTCAAAGTCGTTCATAATTAACAGGTTGTACTGCATCTGTTCATATATACGACATAAGTTTATGATATAATTTGTCAATTTCGACTTTAATTCACATGTAATAAAGTTAAAATTCCTTTGATCGTTTTTATAAACCGCGCACTTTAAGATGTTTTTTCCGTTTTTGGTGATTAACAACTGTCTTCCATCATTTTAAGCTTTTAACGTTCTTAAAACGCCGCGAGCGCAGCACTGTGCCATTTTGTTAATAACATTTTGTTATTTAAAAAATAAATTATCTGTAGCTCGGTGTTAACTAAACTTGAAAAGTGTGGTCATAAACTGTGTTATTTTGCTATGAAACTCGAAATGATATTATTCTTAACAGGTTACGTTGTTGACTTCATTTTTTTAATTCTTATAATGAACCTGGGAACTTGTCTCTGTACCCGAGTTGTTAATTCATCCATTCATACTTCTAAACATTTATAATATTAGTAAGATGGGATTTTTAGTCGTTTAATTTTACTAGAAAATACAATAGAATTTGAAAATAAAATTGACCGCAGTAATAAAGAAAGTCACTAAAATAATCGTTGTTGACCGAATTGCACATTATAGTTATGGAGTAAAGATAAAGCCAAGAGACTTAGAATCTAACTTTATTATATTATCTAATTATTTCATCATCATCAGCTCACTATATGTCCCCACGGAGGGACTCGGAGCCTACCCTAAGTTAAGGGTGATTAGGCCGTAGTCAACCACGCTGGCCAAGTGCGGGTTGGTTGACTTCACACATATCTTTGAATTTCTTCTCAGATATGTGCAGGTTGCATCACGATGTTTTGTTTTTCACCGTAAGAACGTCGGATAAATGTACATATGTAAATCGTAAATCGAAAAACACATTGGTACATGGCGGGATTCGAACCCAGGACCTGCAGATTGTAAGTCAAGTGCTTGAGCCCTCGGCCACCGACGTTCCTAATCATCTAACAAAACCAAAAAAAATTCAAATGGAATATCGACTTTGATGTAAAATGTCATAAAGAATGAAGATTTAAATAAAATAAGCTTAGCTTTAGTTAAAACGATTTATATGAAGTTGTTTAAAGCCGGAGAGAGTGGTGGAGAATTTTATGTTGCAACTTCGTACAATATCAAACGCAGACAAATAAATCCGAGTATATTCATCGGACTTTCAATAATTTCATTCTGTGGTTTATTCAGTTCCATTTGGTTGATTTCACTTAAATCAATTGGATGCTAAAATAGTGCCAGCAAATCATCGATTCGGCTAACACTAGCAAAAACAAGCAGCGTTAAACGGCTATTAAGTCCAACAAAGTGCCGCGGACGTCATAAAATATATTTTCCGATAGTCAAATTGCAGCATCGGCGGCCGCCACAAATCTTTTTTCGATAAATTTCAATCCTAACCACTACTATTTGTAGCAATTCGCTTGCTTATGACTTCTTGAATTTGTTCTGTCTTATTTATTTATAAAAGAGTACTTTCTTTACTCGTTTTGTTTATTCATTTGTATAATTTATTATTAGATGAATATTTGTCAATTTTTGCTTAAAGTATTATGTTTATTAAAATGATTAAATGTAATGTATATTTCGAATCGTATAAATAAAATAAAAAAAATATATAAAAACGTCCGTGTTTTGATTACAAAAAAATCAACACATAGAATGATATGAGTAATATTTAACGAAAATATGTTACATGATTGGTTTAGACATATAATTTATTGATAGGTTGCGAGAAATAAGTTTTGTTTTACATATCAGTAGTAGGGGACATGAGTTTGGAGCTTTTGGTGGTCAACCTGAATCGCCCCAAATGTATTTCGATACACGCGGTAACGAACACTTTCGCACACACACGATTCCGCAAAGATAATTTCAGCAAGGGAAACCGAACGAAATATTTCGCAACAGTGGCCGAAATATCTTATACACTCTATAACCTTATAAAGAAATTATAAATAACTTTAATAGAATATGTACGAGAAATTAATTTGCTACATTTAAATACTCGTGTGCTTACCGCCATCTAGCGACCAATAGAAGGATTAAGTATTTTAATGTAAAGTTAAAATACCTTGAACCTCAAGGCAACCTGAAAGCTTGTAGAACTAAACTATGTATTTACAAAGGAAACAACGACAATAAGAATGCTTAGACAATTTCTATTCACTATACTAAAGTAGGACATACGATTCCACTTAAAATGTGACTCAAATAAGAAGCCTTAAATGTTGTAATGGAGCATCATTGGCTTTCTTGGACGAATTCAAATGAGATATCATTAGTCATGATATTCTACGAAATTATTACGATAATTATGACGAACACAAAATTCTAATTTAACTACATAGGTTCAACATTTTAAAATAAACATGTCAACCCTTTTATCACCCGCTGAAATTATACATTATGTCAAGAGTGTTGAAATGTTATAATGCGTAGGCTTCAGAAATGCGATCTTGACAAATAAATAACATAGTACTTATACGTATATTTAATAAAACATTGATATGCATTAGTATAATCACTGGCGTTCAAAGGGTTAAAACATGTGTTTAACTAAACAGTCTCTTACTGTATTTTTTTGAGTAATACAGATATTTTTCAAAATTCTTCTACTTTTTTTTCTGTTAGAAATTAATCCAATTAAGCAAACATGTATGTCACCGTAAAACGATATAAATTGTTGAACAATTGAATGAATTATTTCTTGAGACAGAACACGTGCAGCGTTAATAAATGAACGACCAGCAAAGTGCTTACTGGACACGAAAAGGTCTTTGCAATCAAGAAAATTATTACTTAAAGGTTAGTGTACTGGAAAATTCTTTTGATTCAGCATTAAATCAATCTATGCCTTGTTTTACGAACCTTGTTATTCTAATTGAATTTATGAAAGGATCAATTGTTTTGTAAATGACTAGCTGTTGACCGCAACTCTGCCCGCGCAGAAATAAAAAAAATAATTAATAGCCTATGTGTTCTTCCAGACTATACCAAATTTCGTTGAATCATATTGAGCCATTCTTGGGATCCTAATAAACATCCGTTCATCCATCTTACTCTCGCTATTATAATATTAGTAAGATTTTAAATACGTCAACAAACTCGCAATTTCTCTGTTGTTATCTTAGACAAAACAGAGATAACAATATATTTTAAACCGGGACTTTGGTCTTAGAAATCCACGGTTAATGAGTTTTGAATTATGATTACTATAATAAAATTACGCTCATCAGACTTATAGTACATTAAAATAACACCATTGAGTTGTATTCACTCTGCAAATTTTTATTTAATCATCATAAACTTTTAAGGCGTACACGAATTCATGCTGTCATAAAATTGTAGTTTATTGTTTTCCATACTGCATGAGTTGGATTCAGCTGATAATACATTTTGTAAAGTCTGCGACGTGGCTGGCGCAAGTGTAGACAATATATGGGCCGTATTTCTTAAGTTTAAAAGCAATATCAGGATATGCCTTAAGCCCCACGAGACACGCGCCAAACTTTATAGAATAGAGATACAGCATTGAGTTTATCATAAGCGCTTTATACACTTAGAAACTATAAGGTCTTACCAACACAAACAACTTGTGAATATACTAGAAATTCTGAATATTTTAACACGTAAATGTAATAAACACGATAGGTACGCTAAAGGAACTAAGGTAATTTACAGCTGAATGTTTTTATTCTGTAGTAATTAATATAAAAAAAAATTGACAAGGATTTTTTTATTTTATTAGACAATTATATTCATAAACTTACTAACTCTCGCCTGCGACTGCATCCGTGCGGAATTAAAAAAAAAACTTATAAGTGGTCTATGTGTTCTTCCAGAGTATGTTCTATACATTTGCAAAATTTCATCAAGATCTGTTGAGCCGTTCCGGAGATAACTTCTATCTATCAATCCATCAAAATTTTGGCATTTATAATATAAGTAAGATGTACCTGGACAAACATATTGCTAATCATAGAAGTAGAGGTCAACGTTAAAATTCACTTCTCTTACATAAACCTCGGTGTTCCCGGTGCTCGTTTGCCCCCTTCTGTTCTAAAAAAACTGTTATAAGAATAAAAATATTATTTATAATATTTAACATCAACATGTAAACCAAACTTGTAACAACGTTCACTCCAAACGATTCCCAGATGGTGCAATTTTGACATTATTTATTATAGTTGCAAACAATATTGATACGCTCCGTCGACGTTCCGGACCGTCGAAGTTCCAGCTGCATTGTAAGTAAAGCTAGATAAACTTGCTCGCACTAACTTGGTGAATTTTGGCCGAAAGGTGCACCCATAAACCAACTGTGGGGAAGTTTTAATTGCGCCCGATTGTGGCCGCGCCTCACATTTGTAAGCATACGCCTTTATAAATGCAATATACATTTATAAAGGCGTATATACTTAAATTGTTCAAGTTTTCCCGTTATTGGAGTATTCTTGCGCTAAGTTCGGCAATCGAAATTTGGAATTAATCTTATTTTATACTAAATTTTACATTAACAAAAGTTAATTGATTCAATTAATACTTCATTTATCAATCTTATATGCCTAGTACCTGAATGACCGAGCTTTGCTCGGTATTTTTTTTTAATTGTGTTTTTTGGAAATTATATTTAAGTACGAATTACTAATAAAATGATGAAATGTGAATAATATTTTTCGATCTTACCGATAGAAAAAGTTAAGTTTATGTTTAAGTTGATTATCGATAAAACACGAATAAAATGACATTTTCTAAAAATGATTCCCAGCTAGATCGATTTATCGCTCCCGAAAACCCCTATATACTAAATTTTATGAAAATCGTTGGATTCCGAGATTCCAATTATATATACATATACAAGAATTGCTCATTTAAAGATATAAGATATAAAAATGTCGTGTCACGGTGTACATGATAAACTTAACTTAATTAAACTAAACGAAACGACTAAACTAATTCAAATTTAACAAATTTTGTAAGCATCTGTAACTTGTAAACTTGTAAAAATCACAAAATGTTTGTACAAGACGAAAAGTCGTATATGTATATTTTATAGAACAAGAGAATTTTCTGTAACCGTTTAAAGTACTAAATCAAACTGAACTATCTGAATTTATCACACGATAAAATTAATACTTACCCATCATACTAAAATAATCATTAAATTGCATTTTTATGCGTTTAACGTGTTTCCTCGAATAACTAAATAGTTATCGGAGTAATATAAGCAATGCCTGTGTTGGTACCACTTGCTGTTCCAGTTCTCAGGCGTTTGTCGCCGGAGTTCTCTTTGTGCCTCTATCTGGATCACACACTACCAAGGGGTCTGTGGTGCAATCTTAAGATGACTCGTCTGTTGGTGAATGGTACGTCATTCCGTAACAAATATTGCAGAAACGGTTTATTATTGTTGGATTCTGTATTGCTTTGTGTTTACTTAAGTAAAACCTTAGTGTAGATTTCCCATACTAATAATATAAACTAAGGCCATTCGAAAAAATAGCTTTGAAATGTGGGGAACCTACAATTGTACAAATAACTTTGAATCGTCGACGAGTGCCTGTTTACGAAATTCTATGACATTTCGTTACGTATGACCAAAATCTCCGGGTTCGGTCTTCGCTATTCTGGCGAATTCGGGTGGCCGCTCGCTCGTTTGTTTGTTATTAATATTGTTTTATTAATGTGTGATAAAATTTGAAACTTCACTTTGAAATATAACTATTGTTTTGTATCCAATTATCAAATCGCCGTCTGAGAAGTTTCACTCCAACAATAAACGCTTCAACTTAGTAACTTACACCGCATGAATAAATCAGAGCTCCACTTGTACTGAACGTAGCTACGACCTTGCTTTCTAACAGTACTATTATACCATAGAACATGTTTCGATATTATTTTAATGAGTTATAAACAAGTCAAGGTTTTTGTTTATTTGATCTGTGATAAAGAAATCGAAGTTCCACTCTTAATTACACTTGGGCTACTTACAGTTGACAGATGTTATCTTGAAGTTATTATAAATCTTTCGGCCTGTTTGTTCCTAAGTTGATATCAAGATCGTCTTGCTTAACAATTGTAATACTTTTGTTCTTTGTTACGCAATACTTTTTAACAAGCTAGAAACAAGATAGAGATCTGTGAATAACCTGTGCGCTTATAAATAAAAAAAAAAACTTTCTATTCTAGACTTCTGTTAACGATTGACAAAGTAAATTACATACATGCTAAAGACATTACTTTTATGATAAAGGAATGTCTAAATTTTCTTAAGACCCTTTTTCGAACGATGTCTGTAATTCTTACAAAAATCTTACTAATTTTTATACAATAGTTTGAATGGTTGTCTGTTAGAGGGTAACAGCAGAACAGCTGCATAAATATCGCTGAATTTTGACATAGATGTAGAACATAGTTTGGAAGAACACATAGGCTTACTATAACTAATTTAGTCCTCTTTCCCTTCCCACCCTTTTTCTTATAAGGAAAGGATGGGAAGTGGAAGTGGACTTTCCGGATGAGTGGATTCATGGAAAGGGAAGATATTTTCTTTCTGTGCATCCTCTCCTCCGTCGATTAAAGGTAGGCAACGCATATGCAAAAGCGTATGTCTACGGGCAACGGTCACTTCGCTATTTCAGCGATTTCAGGTGGCCGCTCGCCCGTTTGCCACTTCATGATAAAAAAATACTAAGTTTTTCTTCACTTGCACGCGGGTGGAGTCTCATGCGACAGTTATATTTAATAGATATGTATAAAGGTTCCCCAAACATTTACCATAAAACGAAAATAAGCTATTAAAAGGTGTGAAACGTTCCATCACGCAATCATACATTTGATGAAATGATAACACTGTAGTGACGTACCATATAATTAACCATCATTATAATTTCTGTCAGCGGCAAAGATACAATGAAAATTATAATAACACTTTAAATGAAAATGGAAACAATCAAGGAATTTAATACGTAATTAATGGTATTTTAAAATACCAGTTGGTATTTCCGGTACGTTATCTTTTAAATCTCGTTATTAGTCAGAATATGTTGTGGTTTTAATAATATAGAATATTTCTTGGAAGAAGTCGACATTTAGGTTATTACACGGTGTTGGTTCCGAGTGAGACGTCGGTGGTCTAGTTATGTATGATTCATATTTAAATCAAATGTCATGTCGTGTCGTTTCTTAAGGTCGGTTGTGTTTTTTCGTAATGCTTTTTTCATGACAGTTCAGCGGTTGGCTTTTAAAGATGTATGATGGAATATATTTAAGTCTTGAATATTTTTATAACCTGGAGACGGATCATATCAAATAATTACAATGATTCAGTTAAGACAAGTTATCGTAAAAAGTTAATACATAAACATCTTGGCATCTTTCACTCAACACAACTTTAACTTTGCAAGCAACATAACTGGAGAATTTTTCTTATTTATGACATTAGTTTTGAAATAAATAGTAAATCTTATCATATCTAAGTTAAGACGCATCGCAAATATTTAAATGTAATCCAGAAACATAAATTATTTCTTGTAGTCGCGATACTAACGCATAGCTTTGCAAAACGATAACTGTCGAACAAGCTCTTATTGCGACTACGATGGCCGGTGCAATAAATCCTTGCTATCACTACAGGAAGACATTTTAGATTTCTAAATATCTAACCCAATGCTTTTCTCAGGCTCCTTTGCATGTCACCGACGAATTGTGAACTGAGACAATTTTAAAACGACATATCATTCACAATGTAACTAAACAAATTATTTACAATCTACATCATTTTCAGAAAGTTTTTATACTTAAAATGATGATGTAGATTGTTGTTAAGATTAAGTAGACATAGAAAATAATAAAGTAGGTAATTGCGTGCGATAATAACAATTATATTATACATAGAAAACAATCTTACAAATATTATAAATGCGAATGTTTAGATGGATGGTATCTTCAGAACGACTGAATGGATCTCGCTGAAATTTAACATCGATATAGAACATATTCTGTAGAAACACATAGGCTGTTAATTAAGATTTTTTTTAAATTCTTTTAATCCTAAAAATCGAACATTTAAAAGAGATATTGTATTCCAAACAACAATTTATAATATAAGACAACTCAATACTGTCAAGTCATCCATTACAAGCACGCGCTATCTTCAATTGAATATCAATACATTACGGACGGGCCTACAAGCGGAACTAATCCATAAATTGCAGGACTACACGCTTGTGAGACAAAGGACACAGTTGGTTCTATTAAAGCCGATTTTATCGTATACTAGCTGTCGCCTGCGACTCCGTCCGCGTGGAATAAAAAAAAACTTAATGAGTAACGTAATGAGAATCCATCAATCTAAACATTCGTAATTATCATATTAGTATGAATTATATTTATACATAGAATAATCTCAATTAAATACGTTTATTGATATCTGAAAAAAGACATAGTTTTAATGAGGGATTTCAAAATTATATATTATAGAACCACTTGCACTTGACTTGCAATCTGCAGGTCCTGGGTTCGAATCCCGCCATGTACCAATATGTTTTTCAATTTACATATGTACATTTATCCGATGTTCTTACGGTGAAGGAAAACATCGTGATGCAACCTGCACATATCTAAGAAATTCTAAGATATGTGTGAAGTCAACCAACCCGCACTTGGCCAGCGTGGTTGACTATGGCCTAATCACCCTTAACTTAGGGTAGGCTCCGAGCCCCTCGGTGGGGACGTATAGTGAGCTGATGACGATGATGATGATATTATAAAAAGTTACGTCGACATGTAGTTGTTTTTAGGTGACCAATTGGGTTAAAATATACAAGATAAATATAAATTAAAAGGAACGTAGGAAAGGTAAACTAAAAGTAAATAAACAAAGCATTGTGGAGATCAAATTAAAAACACGTTTATTACAAGTAGCCTCAATCAAAATGCCATTTCATTTGATTAATGGAACTGGATTATTAATGAATGAACAATATCATGTGCGCGCTGAGTTTGCTCGCGCCATAACGCGATATCCGATTGTAAACAACTGGATTGCAGATTGAACGGGAAATATTCCAGTAGTTCTATCAAATAAGTGAAACATACTGTATAAGTTTAAAACATGGGTTTGATCAGAATATACCTTTCTTTTGGTAGAATGAGTCTAATAGTCAAAAGAGATCTCCTTCATTTAAACTGTCACATCTAATTAAAATTATCAATTAGTACCTGTATGACCTGGTATTTTTTTTTAAATTGAGTTTTTTGGAAATTATATTTATGTACGAATTACTAATAAAATGATGAAATATGAATAATATTTTTCGATCTTACCGATAGAAACAATTAAGTTTATGTTTAAGTTGATTAACGATAAAATGACATTTTCTAAAAATGATTCCTAGCTAGATCGATTTATCGCCCCCGAAACCCCCTATATACAAAATTTTATTAAAATCGTTGGAGCCGATTCCGAGATTCCATTTTTATATATATACAAGAATTGCTCATTTAAAGATATAAGATACGTTTCAAAGTGATTTGAGGCAGTTTTTTTTAAGGTATTTAAATCTATGAATGATAATTTGTATCTAGTCATTGTAAGGATTGAAAGGTAAAATTATATGATTAAATTGTCTCCTTGAGTCTAGTTATTTCAAACCTGATTTAACGAAGCTTGATCGAGGTTTCCGTAACAAATTGACGATAAATAATTGATAATGCTGCCAGTTGCAAGAATGTTATCAATCCCCTTTATCATAATCTTGGATCCGTTATCGAGGACATTGGTGGCGGCTTCGAGTTCGAGATTGCGAAACATGACTTCGCTGTGAGACAAATTTTATAGAGCAATATTGCAACACGGATAACAATTCACCTCGTGCATTCAAGCAATAAGTGTTACTGGTATTTCAGGTATCAATCGACTACATTTTGACACGCTGTTTAGTGTATTAGCATAAATGGGAGGCGTACACTGACAAAATTGATCCGCAGTTAAATTTGGGTCGAGCGAAAGCATAGGTTATGAGAGCAGGTATTTTACATATTTATATCCGTGTACGTACTGGTAATATTTAAATTTCAGATTGTCCATTGTTCTGTAATTTCAACGAAGTTGCCTGTTTTATTAAGTGTTTTATTCTTATGGTACAAATAGTGATACTAGTAAAGTACCACTTAATATAAAAGGTCTGACTCATTACATGTGATTCTGCATTGTAAATATGTAGAAATAAAAGAAATAGATATAAGGACTGCTAAAAGGAGCAGTTTAAACTTTTTTATGGGAGCGATAAACACAATAAAATTCGTATGATATTACTGAATAATAAACTGAAAACTAAAACAGTCACATAAAACTTGTTTAGTGCTCGCATTTGTAAAACAAGCCAAGTTAACAAAATAGACGTTATAGCGAAACAATAGTCCGCAAAGAGAGGCAATAAAAGCGAATGTTATGCAAATCGGTCGCAAGTTTAAGGTCCATTACGTAGAAGTTTTCTTTGATTGCTTAAGCAAGTTGAATTCTTGCTTGGAACAGAGTTGTATAATTTTGTCAACGGTATGAGTTACGAGCAAATAGGAGCTAGACTTCGCCGTTGCGGTACTTTGCAAGTGAATATTCTAGTGTTTGATCGTCTGCATAAATCACAAATTTTATTAAAAATTTCTAAGGCCCTTCGTACACAAGGAAAAGTAAATCTTTGCAATACGACGATTTTAGTCGCTAAGCAACTAATGCAAGGTTATAGGGGCACGTAATCGTACACAGCACGTGTCGCCGACATTTTTTCTAGTCGCTCGCAACCTGTTTTGCAAGATCCTTGTTAGAAAAGTAAACATGCAGTCGCTATGCCTATACTGATCGAATAGACGACTCGCGTCGACGATTCCGCGTTGTATGGAACGCGCGCAAAGCGACACATCTACTAAGAGCCTAATTATCTTGTACCAAAAAATCACTACAAATGCATAAAAAATTTGGACATTTATTACAGTTTTTAAGGAAAATTGTCAAACAGTCGTACTCTTATTGCCATAGTTTTTTTTATTCGAAATTAAAACTAATACATTTTAAAGTCAAAGTCGTAACCTGTAACTACTGTTAGGAAAACTGGACATTTACTGTTTACGAACTAGATGTCAGTTAATTTCCGGTACAGCAATGATCAGGTAAATTGTTACTTGTTTGTGTCACTTTTACGACATTGAAAATAACCACAAAATCAAGTTTACATCAAAATAACGATAGTTAAAAATTTAAGTAATTTATTTCCCAATTAAATCTTAAATTGAGTCGAATAAGTATTGCCCTCTTTAAACTAAAGGACCGTTAAATATGGACATGTCGACAAACATTTTATATTGATTTTTTTTAAATTAAATTGCGGTATATTTTGCGCGGTATGTTTTACTTTTGTTTGTATGCGCCGTTCTAATGGTGAAAGAACACATCGTGATGCAACCTGCACTTTTCGGCAAAGAAATTCAATAGATATGTGTGAATTTCCGGGAGAAAAAAAAGGCCTCGACACTGCTCGCCACCGTCACGTTCCGTATCGCAAAAGAGTGAAAAGTGGATTGCGGAGGTTGCCCACGCTAAATGAAGGTCCGTGGTCTCTGCCTACCCCTTTGAGTTAGATGCGTGAGTTGTATTTGTTTTGGATGTATGATCTTGATCGGAAGTTACGGTATGCAAAACCAGTTACTAGTAAACACATAGACGTAAACTGCGCTATAACTTACTACGAAAATTTAATACCTTCAGTTGAAAATATATGAAAGCTCAAACTTTCGTTTTATGAACCGTTTCTGGGAAATATCTGGGAAAATATCAGATCTCTCGAGATATTTAATATAGATACTTTGGATGTTTCACGAACTGTTGTAATTTTCTTATCAAATAACTCTAAAAGTATACGTCACTTTAAGTATTCGCTTTTAAAAATGATAGAACAATCATTTAAATTTATACAAAACATCGAAATAAAAAAAAAACTAACAATAAAACAGATAATAAACATTAACACACAATGTCATTTGACGGTTTATTTATATTTATTTCCAAAACATACAAATATCTTAACCAAAATTGCTGTTGATGAATTTCAAAATCCTTGTTAGGTTATTTAAATGAGTCAACAAACTTGAGTAACGGGCCATTGGATCAGGAAATTCTTTTAAGTTTCAAATATACTGTACATGTTTTTCCCCCACGTAATGTTGAATTTAACTAGTTAAAACCTCATTTAGAGCAACATACATGGTGCTCTTATCTGGTACCTTTATGCTCCACTATCCAAACCTGTTTCACGGCCGAGATCGACAATAGCCGCGGCCAGTCCGCGTCTTTACGACTGTCCACCGTATGGTACAAGTTAAACGAGAACTGAGTTTATTTCTCATTTGTTTTCGATATTCATTAAAAAAAACTTTGACGTATTATAATTATAAAGGATGATTCATAATTGATTTGATACTTATAAAATGTCATTTGCCTTATGTATGTGCAAAAAAACAAACAAATGCATTCAAAAAAATATTATTATTACGTTTGCTAAATAGGTCATCAAAGCTCGTCGCAGCCTTAATCCACATTAAAAATGAGAAAAAGCAATGTTTACAAAATGTTTAATGACATTATGCTTCCTTAAAATTTTCTACTTCCTGCCCTTCTTATCCTGCCTTACCTCCTCATGTAGGGTTGGCGCATGAAGTTTTTATAAACTTTAAGGTTTTGGCTTATTTTTTACGGCCGGCCGCCTGCTTGACGCCAACTCTACTTGAGAGGAATGTTAAATACAATATAAAATATCTTCTAAAAATAAATTATGCTTCCGTAAAATATAATTCCCAAATCGTTTTAAAATGGTATGATTTCTAAAGTGATTTAATTCAATTTATTTAATAAATACTGACAATGAAATTCCTTCAAAGCTTTTAACTTGGACTCCGTATCAAGCACTCTCTAGAAACATTTGGTAGTGCTTTTATGTCTTCACAAATGTTTTAAACTTTGTATGATTGTAGCATGTCACAACAGTCAGGGATAACTCGTGGGATCAACAGTCATGTAATACGGGTCATTATGTAAAATACTTTTTTTGTATATATAATACTTTGCTTGCTCAAATGTTTAAATATTTTTCCACATGCTCTCTAACAACCAATTGTAATCAGTTTCTCGGAACTGCTTTTTTTCATATGTGTTCCTGGAAATTTTAGTTTTTCGTATATGATATTCGAAAAATATTTTTGTTTTTTATTTAGTGTCGATGTATCAAACGAGATTCAAATTTTGTTACTGGTTATATAAGAATTATTTTTTTTTTATAAAAATGAAAAATTCTTACATTAATTCGTATTAACAAAATATTTGTTACAAACAAATGAGAAATTGAGACCCAAATTTCTAATCTTATTTTACTGATATTATAAATGCGAATGTTTAGATGGATGGATGTTTGTTTAAAGGTATCTCCGGAACGGCTCAACGGATATTGATGAAATTTGGCTCATAAGTAGAACTTATTCTGGCAAAACGCATAGGCTATTATATTTTTGTTAAATCCCGTGCGGACGGAGTTGTTGAAAACAGCTAGTATGATGATAACGTTTCACTTTTAGAAAGTTTATCATCAAAGTATAATGTTACTATTATAATACGCATTACAATTTGCACGTAATTTTCGTTTCATAACTGCCTGTTGCGAGTTTAAAGTATAGAAAATGATTATTGTCTTCTTTGTTCGTGCGTCACTCGGATACAGTTATTACGCTTTCGCTTTCAAAACTCGTAACAATTGAATGTTGCGTAGCTACTGACATACAAAGGGTACGCTTGGTGTTAATTACATATCTACAATGAATCTCTTTCATATTGACGTCTTAATATTGCCTAGTAGCTAATAACGCCAGCGACTTGGAAATGTCTTTTATAATCGCTTTCATTATGTAAATAAAATTATTGGCAGGGCGATCACGACTTATAAAGTTTTCATTATAGAAAGCTTAAAGATAATCATTGTAGAAGTATATGTATGTAACAAACTTACTTATATTATAAATGCGAATGTTTAGATGGATGGACGTTTGTTAGAAGGTAGTAACTTTTATCAGTGGCAGAGCCCGCTTTAACATCTTCGCAGGAATTGGCCCGCCCGGTGAAATACCACGACCCCAGAGAAGACAGGCGTCAAATGGAAGCAATTCCGCGTTTCGTCTGATGAGTGTGCGTTCCGGAGGCCTAATTTAGTCCTCCTTCCCTTCCCATCATTTTTCTTATAAGGAAAGGATAGGAAGTGGAAGTGGACTTTCCGGATGAGAGGATTCATGGGAAGGGAAAATATTTTCTCTCTGTGCATCCTCTCCTCCGTCGATAAAAGGTAGGCAACGCATATGCAATTCCGTATGTCTATGGACAACGGTCACTATTTCAACGATTTCAGGCGGCCGCTCGCTCGTTTGCCATCTTATGATATAAAAAGGTACTAGATGTAGAACAGTGTCAGCAAGGAAACATAGGTTAACAATTAATACTTTTTTAAATTCCCAACGTACGGAGTCGCGGTTGACAGCTAAGTATAAATAGTATTAAAAAAGACATTTACTTAGAAACCATTTTTGGAATTTCCAATTCATTTTGGTATCGACAGATTTTTATTTTGAATAACAAAGCTTCACGTATGTTGTGTTACAGAAATAATAATTTAAATTCGAGTTTTGAAAAGAACTGACGGCATCTGTACGGCCCCTGGCGTATCCACTCTGTAATCTACCGACATTTTGAGCCACGTAATTGTCCGGTAATGAGTAACCGCCTTAAGCATAGCTCCAGTTTACGCAATAACGAAAAACGACACTGTCACTTATTATTTGTCCAAGAATTCAAAGTTAATGCCTTCAAATGCTATAGTCTCGATAAAATCACTGAGCGCACCCAGTTTTATTATGTAGTTACTGTATTTGTAATAAGAGGTATGTAAACAGTTTTCGTAAACTGATAATATAAAGGGTTTAAAATTAAATTTAATCTTAAATTACAAATGACAAAAAAAGAACACATAATTTTTAACTGAACGAGAATAAATATTTTTTCAAACTAAATTTTACTGCCAAAAATATTATGGGCTTTGTTGACCACAAGTACAACAATTTTTAGGCAATTAAGATCCTCAGGAGTGAATAAGTGATGAAGAGATATATCAAGACGTTTGCATGCGAAAAGATTACGGTGCAAGGGTATTCAAAAGAACAATGGCACGGGACCAATAGCGATTCTTGAGCTTTCTCAACGGTTTATCAACTGTTTTTTACATATAATTTATGTTGTTAAAATTGAGTCAAATAATTGTTAAGACGTTAAAGAGTTGGCGATAAGAATCAGTCATTTACACGACATTTGACATGGGCTTACTGGAATTATCATTTTCAAAGTTATCTTAAGGAGATAGGCCTCTTCAAACAGAACTTATAAAAAGTTGAAAGCGATAACAATAGTAACACTTTTAGTGCGACTTCTGTACACCCTTTGAAGCGTAAAAACTTATCTTAACATGTGTAGAACGTAAACAATTGTTATAGAGTGCTATGTTGGAGATATTTGTCTAGCGACGGAGGGTCCCGATAGCGTTTGACTTTCTTACCGTGAGTTTCCGAGACCAAAATCTCTGTTTAAAACATATTTCTATCTCTGTTTTGTCAAAGATAATGACAGGGATAACGATATGTTTTATACAGAGATTTTGGTATCAGAAGTCAACGGTTAGTTATGTTATTTTTGGTTATACTATGACAACATTGCCTTTAAAGATTGATAATGCTTGTAATTTAATTTATGCTTTATTGTTATGTAAATATCCGTATAAGGCATAGTAGTTTATATAATTTAAAAAAATATGAAATCACTATAGATATAATTTTTTTTTACATATCATAAGGTGGCAAACTAGCGAGTGGCCACTTGAAGTCGCTGAAATAGCGAAATGACCGTTGTCCATAGATATACGCAATTGCATATGCGTTGCCTACCTTTAATCGACGGAAGAGAGGATGCATAGAAATAAAATATTTTTCTTTCCTTGCATCCTCTCATCCGGAAAGTTCACTTCCACTTCCCATCCTTTCCTTATAAGAAAAAGGGTGGGAAGGGAATTAGGACTAAATTACGACGCACACTCATCAGACGAAACGCGGAATTGCTTGCACTTCACGCCTGTCTTCAAATTAAATCTAGTTGCAACTTCAACAAGAAAATGAAATACATAGAGTAAATAGCATTATTTTTACAGTAATCTTTTTACAGATTAAAAAAATAAAACCTTTATAGCATTGTTAAATGGCTTAACGTCATAGAGTAAACGGACCTCAAAATGTTATTACGTTACTAATAGATAATCCAAAGTTTGAATACCAAGAAGTATTTACGAGCAATAATCTTCTCTAATAACAATCTGTACTTTATGAATCTCCGATGCAAATTGAAATCAAATAACCGATAGAATTTAATATTATCACAATACACTGAACCACTAAGACTTGAATCCAAATGCTATTTATTGAGAAACAACGAGTAGTGACTTCAAAAAAAGGATATATGAAAATTAAACTTAATTTTTATTTTATAAATTACACAAAACTCTCACTAATATTTATAAAAGTATATATATAAAATTTTCATAAAAACAATTTAAATAAAAAAATACAATAAGTTTAATAGTATCGTAGCTATATTACAAAAAATATGAATAACTATGAAAAATGTCCCTTATACTATTAGAAATTATTAATTAGAATCCTTTGTCGCGAATGGCGCGCTTTCATTACAAAGTCAAGTGTCAGAATCATTAGTGAGGAGACATAAACGTTGATGTTTTAGTAAGGCTGTTGTCCCAGTACACCGGCATAGTGTTGGATTTTCTTCCTAACATTAGTAAATACTGATAATTACAAGCAAAGTTATAACTAAGAGTGGACGTTAGGTTGATATTATTACATAAATTAGTATCAATCAATGTCAAATTAATTAGATCAGATACACCCACCAATATGCCAAAGGCGGAGTATCTGTGCATTCGAATTGGCACGTCCGATTAATTCAAATATATACATGTAGATGTAATATGTTACATCTATTGACGTTTGATGTAGAACATAGAGTGATTGACGTGTGTTATTATTTACCGTCCAATCAACCACAAGGCTGATGAATCTATCACCGACTAGTTTATTTTTACATGACAGTATGGCAATGTTTTCCGCGTGTACTTTGTGTGTGTTTTTTTAAACGTAACCTACTAGCTGTCGCCAGCGACTCCTTCTGCGCGAAATTAAAAAAAACTTAACAAGTAGCCTATGTGTTCTTCTAGACTATGATCTACATCTGTGTCAAATTTCATCAAGTCCGTTGTGCCGTTCCGGAGATACCTTCTGACACCCATCCATCTCAACTTTCGCGTTTATAATATTAGTAAGAAGCCGAAAAGTCCTGATATTCATTTCTATTATTAAGCTTCTTGTGAGTTACGTGGGAGGAATCTTTTTTACTTTTTTTAGTCGACTTCAAAAAGTGGGAGGTTATTTTAATCAATTCTTTCTTTAAATTTTATTACGTTACTTTTAATAGATAGTAAATGATTCGTAGGGCTTTATTTGTTTTATTTTTGCATACTGCATCATATCCACAAAGGTTTTAAGAAAGTGCATTAAAAATAAAATGCTACGCTTTAACGGTCAAAAATAATAAAGTACGCAGTATTCAATAACAGGCCTTATCAAGCGTGTCTTTGCTCTTACCCGTGTTTTATGGTCAACACGTAAGTTTAATGTGGATCACATTACTGTTTTTATTTATAACATTTTTTATCGATTCTTATATTCGAAATATGGAATGGTTGTATGAAGGTTGCCGCCATGCGGCGTATGAAAACGACTACCATTATTCCGATAGTCGTATCGGTGAATGGACTAGTAGCGAAGAGCTTCCACCAACATCTCAAGTGAAGATATTTAAGTGATGATTTTAATTAACTTTAATTCCCTGCTATCATACCTTTGATTTCTTTACGCTTTAAGGTATTATTTTTGATTACGTTAATTAAATGACTATACTATGTTTTTGGACATAACTTTATCCATATGTGCCATAGAAATGTCAAGAATTCTTTGTGTAGATAATATTTTATTTACCTAACCTATGAGCTTTTAATCATCCTTTAAGAAAGCATGTCCATAGAAAACTTTCGTTAAGGTAATGCGATTTTTACTTTGCAAAGAACAATAGCAGTGTTTTGAGAAATTAACCCGTGGATTAATTAACATATTCACTGAGCGTATCTAATTACCCGTTCCTTTAATTAAAACTTTAAACCTTTGTACTCAATACGCTTTATTTGCTTACTTTCAATGGAAAGGGGACGGTATTTACGGACATTGGAAATTCAGAATATGATGCTCCATTTAATCCCATAGGCTTTTCTTTTAAATCTTTTATGTCATGTTGATTTAAAATGTATAACGATATGAGGATAACGTAAAAATGTTCTATATTTTATTAGTCTTATCATTTTAGAATAATCCATAGAGACATATTCTGTATATATTAAGTACCGGAGGCCTAATTTAGTCCTCTTTCCCCACCCGTTTTCTTATAAGGAAAAGATGGGAAGTGGAAGTGAACTTTCCGGATGAGGGGATGCATGGGAAGGGAACATATTTTCTTTCTGTGCATCCCCTCCTCCGTCTATTAAAGGTAGGCAACGCGTATGCAATTGCGTACATCTATGGACAACGATCACTTCGCTATTTCAGCGATTTCAGGTGGCCGCTCGCTCGTTTGCCACCTTATGATATAAAAAAATCCGACTACATTATAGTAACATAGTTATCAAAAACTTCTAATCAAATTTAATTAATATTCTTAAATTATCGATATCTGGTTGAATAGATCTTAATGATAGAGAATTAAATGGTTATTTAAATAAGATAGCGTTTAGATACGGAAGTAATAGTAGTACATGTTTTCCCACAGTTTCTGAAGCAGGAAATATTGCATAGAATCCCGCGATGTCCAAATTTCATCGTAATGCATCAGTAATTCGGTCACACGTTTCCGTTTCGTAGTCACAGCTCGTTTGTTTGTCACCAGAGCTTGATCAAATATTTTTATTACATCCACAGTTCATTAAGAAATTCTCAGAACTAAAATGTAACTTTTCAAGTCTGATCTTACTCACAGGCAGTGGCTTTTTAAATCCTTTTACCTTCTACCTCAAGCAAAATTTGTGGAAATATTTTTATAGGAGCGTCGGTGGCTTAGGGGTACACTTGACTTGTAATCTACAGGTCCTGTACCAATGTATTTTTTCGATTTCCAATTTACATATGTACATTTATCCGATGTTCTTGCGGTAAAGGAAAACATCGTGATACAACCTGCACATATCTGCGAAGAAATTCAAAGATATGTGTGAAGTCAACCAACCTGCACTGGGCCGGCGTGGCTGTCTAAGGCCTAATCTTCCTGAACTTAGGGTAAACTCCGAGCCCCTCAGTGGGGACTTACAGTGAGCTGATGATGATGATTTTTATAGGATAAATAAGCATTTTTATTTACTTTTTGAAACTTAATTTCTGTTATCATTAATATGAGTCGACATACGATGCAAAATAGCTTTTGTTGTAATTGTAATAGAGCCTAATATTAATAGTTCAAAATTAAATAATTAAAAAGTGGCCTCTCTAGTATCGAATTCAGAATATTATTGCCAGAAACAATTAGGTCAGAATAAACCAAAGGTTGTAAGTTGTAAACATAGAGCCTTGCAAAATATTTTTATAATTAGGATTTTATTTGAAATCAAGTTACAATGAATTTACCGAAAAAAAATATCTTTGATTTGGTTTTTGAGCCGTGGGAAGGTGGAAGTCCACAAAAAAATTACAACGTTGTTGTTCGAAACTGATCGCCGTTACCAAAATAGGCATCCGTTGATTGCGTCACATAGTATTTTATTGATAGCTAGTTTCTCATTATAATATCGGGGGCATTAGTTAGGTAGCTGATAAACAAAGATACTGACGTATCGGGTATCAGATGTAAACGGCGGTGGACAGGTTAACAACCTACAGCATGCCGCTGCGCGGGGTTTAATGATGAGTATCTTTCTAGAGCTGCAATATTGTGACACAATTTGTTTGGGTGTGACAAATGAAAATTAATACAAAATATAAATAATTATTTTATAATTTCTGTTGTGATGTCAGCTGGCTGAAAGATCGATTTTACGACGAATTTTTTTTGAGCCATCTGACCTAACAAAAATGTCATTAACAGAGAACTATTGCATCATTTTTAAATAGCTCGTCTTAAGAAAATTGCATAGTCATAAAATTCAGAAATAATCAGCCATCTTTGCTATATTTGATAATAAAGTGTTAATTGTGTTTTTTCTGTCTTTAATTATCATATTTATTATTTTCACGAGATGAAAGTAATTCGGAATTAACAAGCCAGCACATTTTTTTGGCGTTACATGCAATTTTTTGTTTGATTGTGCACTATCGAAGGAATTGTGTAAATGTGTAAATATCGAAAAATGTAACTTTCACTACATAAGAGTATAGTTCTTATTTAATTACTTTGAAAGAATAATTACCTAGAAAAGGAAAATATTAAATAAGAAAACTAATACAGGTTGTATCATCTCTATGAAGTTTAATTATTTCTAAAGTTCTCATACAGATAATATAGAAATGGAGCGCTGTTTACTGGCTATTAAATGTGAATGCGATTCAATTCCAGTGTCGTGTTGGGCCGGTAACGAAGTGTGTGCGACTCGGGCCCGGCGATAATGAAGTAGAGGTGACTTGCCGATAATGAGATGCGTTCGCTTATCAATCCGTATATTATAAAGCGCTCGCCCCGTCCGTTATGCTATCGCATCATGGTATTCCAAATACCTGTTTAGAGCTTGTTTATAAAAAAAAATAACGGTTTATTGTATCTTTTTTCGATCCAGTTTATTTACTGCAAATTGTAAATAATCAGAAACGAGTTTTACTTGTAGTCTGATCTTGTAGATCTTTCATCAGTATTTTAGTATTACTAACGAAAATATGATTAAGCTTACATTTATCAAAAGCTTTCATTTTGTAGCGACATCATTATACTAAGACCAGACCTCGAGTGAAAACGTTTTTAAGAAAAAGAACATTTAATTCGAGCGGTTGAGTCATATAATTATTAAATAAAAAAGTAGTCATTATTCCTTATTCCGTTTCTCTTTAAAAATGTGCTAGTTGTCGCTCGCGACTCCGTTCGCGAGGAGTTGAAAAATTAAACCAATTAGTAGCCCATATGATCTCTTAGACTACGTTCTACATCTATGCCAAATTTCAGCGAGATACCTTCTAACAAACATCCATCTCATTCGCAATTTTAATATTAGTATGTAGATGTGTAAATGTTCTTTATCTCGTAATTAAAACAGAAAACGAGCAGTTATTCTCGTTATTTACAATATGCAATATTCACAGTTTGTATAAATTGTTTGAGCTGCACCGAGTTTAAATCGTTGGTCAAATTCCAAACGATTGTTCAAGGCAGTTGGAAATTAGCTCAAAACAACACCGTGACACTTCCCGGCACAAGTTTAGATTGTCCGGCCGCCTCAGGTGTCCCAGTTGCAAAATGCCCTGTCCTTTCTATTTGGTGTGGTGATTGCAGCTGTTATGAAACCGGTACCTTAATAACAACTCGCTGAATATAAACCGTTGTAGAACGTTTCCGTTTCAAAATGAACAAGCCATTCGAATGTTTGTTTAAGGAAATGTAACGATTTGTTTTAAATCGATCGTTGATACATTTTAAAGTTTATTTTATTAAACTTTATGAGTACAGAGTTTGTTAATTTAACTCTAAGTTTAATTTGAATGATCATCAAAGAGATTAAAATGTTAATTAAACTAAAATAATAAGAATGTAAAAAAAAATATTTATCTTTTAAATATTGTGCACTTACGATGCAAAAAGGAATCTATTTAGTACATAAAGAAAATTACAATTATATATATATAATTACTAAAATTAGAAATATATAATTTTAATTATGTAATAAACTAATAAATTTACTATTATTTTAAACAATTAAAATTCTAATAAATAATTAATGGTAATCAAAGTATTGTGGTTCAATTTCAATAAGACGTGAACCAGTCTCGTAATGCTTGAATAGTTTAGTTGAATTCTAGGGCAAGGGCTTGTTTCTCTCATTAATATCAAATGCCTAAGATTACGTTCTTTTACTTTGAGATTAGTTCATATATACAAACTCTGTTATGACTTATAAAAGCCATAAAGCTGAACTCTATTACATTTCGTTATTACACTTTAATCCCTTACTAATAAAAAACTCCAAGTCTTGAAAATAATCGAATTTAGTTGTTCTAAGTGAAAATGAAACAATTATGCAAATGGACGACAAAATAAAACTCATTTTATTAATAATCAAATAAAAGGTCTCTGAGTTTGTGGACGAAATAAAATTTTCGTAAATTATGGCATTAATTGTTCAGTGAGAGGCAAGTGGAGGCAAGCGGGATAAAATAGGGAGTGACTATTCTTCTGGTTTCTATCAACAGAAGTTATTCTAAAGGGGGCGAAGTTTTAATAAAATTCCAACAGCCTACGGCGTTATATAAACGTATTTAAATATTATATGCATATCTCTGAGTCATAGGAGTTTCAACTAAGTTTGAAGAGTTTCCGTGAACGATTTGCTTTGAAGAAGTTCGATTTGAATCGTACATTCGCGCGATTATTTACACAAATGGGAACCTATTTTATAAAGATGAGAGATCTCGAGGAGTTATCACATCAAAAGATTTCTTAAGTTATTTAATGAATTGAGTGTAAAACTTTATTTTACTTCAATTTAAATGATTACTTAATTGTCAAACATCGCGTTCTTCATAGCTTGATGAATAGTCTTTACAAACAGAATGTACTGACAACCTTTTACTCAACTCAAATTGAATTTCTTAAGAAATCCAATGGAAATTTTCTCGTTGAAAGTTCCAGTTAAGTCTAATTAAGTTAATTGTGTAATAACTTATCAAAAGATTTCAAATAATTTTAAGACCAGCTCTGAGTATTATTTTTAAACTTAATTAAAATCTAGGATATGGATCAAAGTTATTGTATTTACAAGATTCACCGCTGCTTCTAACAGTAAAGCAACGATGTTATAAAGAGAAAATTCTATAGAAAATACAAGATAAGACTTCTAAGAAATAGCGTAATAAATGTCGATAGTTTTAACCCACTGTGGGTTAAAACTATCGAAATCTATATATAAAAGAAAGTCGTGTTAGTTACACTATTTATAACTCAAAAACGGCTTTACTGATATGGTTGAAAATTGGTGAGGAGCTAGCTTAGAGCAAGGAGACGGACATGGATACTATTTATTCTTGTTTTTCGAATTTATTGCCTTAAAGAGCTGCTTTTTATTTACCTTATGTATATATTAAGAATTTTTATATATCCACGCGGACGGAGTCGCGGACGAGAGCTAGTTCCTCATAAAATACATAATATTGTCACAACTCTCGTTATCTCTGCAAAGAAATAGAGACAATCAATAATTATGTGTTTTGTTTTGGATACGGAATCAAACATAAAATAAAAATTTACAATAATCAAAATATTGAACAATGTAAACGATAAACAATTTAATTTCCTTCTTGAGTCTAATTAAGGAATGTAACGAACTGATTTCATATTATACCGTTAAAAAGGTATCCAGGGTCGTATTTATCACGATACTCTAAGTTCAAAGCGACCATAAGAAATTTCGTCGACTCAATTAAAACGTTCGCGGACTAAGTAAATATTTCTGCGTTACTTTGTAAGCTATTTATGACCCTCCTAAGGCTTAATTAACGCGTCTTTGATGTTCAATCTGTTACAGGAAACCTGGTAATTGCAGGAGTCGTGCCGTGTTTTGCTCATTTCGCTCTCGAATGAATCCGAGAAGTATTCGAAGTTACACTTAAAAACGTAAACTCAAATTTGAAATTTTTACTATAATTTTTTAAAATTCGAATTCAATGAAGGAGCCAGAAGATCATTTGATATTAAGTGACAAAGGAGATAGCAAATATTACAATGTAGAATCAGACCCAAGGCAACTTCTTCAAGAGACGAAATTCATAATATTTATACAAGTAATGTCTGTGTTCTATGATGTCCTGGTACTTCACCAGAAAAGTTGTTTAGCATAAAATGACGTTTTAAGCTTTACCATTATAATATTAGCAATATACTTCTTTAAAATTAATCGTCAAAGGTATTATGGTGTACATTATATTCCTAATCTACGGTTACCTCGTGAAAACCTAATTAACCAAAATATACCGGATAATGTATAAACAAACAACCACAAAGTCACTCCCTCCTCCCCAGAGACTTCGTACGGTGATACTATTTCGTGTAATGATTCCAAAATGAGGATATACCTCCCCGCAATATACGGTACGAAAGCAAAGGTATAAAAATACAAGAAGTGGCAGTGGACGTAGACGTAGACGTTAAGATAATTCTGATACCATATCACAATTATAAACGAAAATAAGACCTTAATTATTGTAACCCTTTGAATTATTGAAAACCAGTATAATCTATCTTCTTCTTCTTCTTGAGGTGCCTCTCCGACTTGCGAAGGTTGGCGATCAGTTCTCCATATTCTATAATCTATAAAAAGTCTGAAATTTTTACATATGTTCGCTGCACATTTTTTAGGGGTGTATAACATTATTTAGTTATACGTCATACCAATACAGTTATTTATCATCTCATATGTCTTCTCCCTTCTTTTATAAGAGACATATCCATTTGCACTGTATCTTTGTACACACTGGAGCTCCTTAATTCATACACGTCACGTATCTGGGAGGCGTGAGGCAGTTCGCGGATCGAGTGCGGCGAACGCGAAGTGTACCGCCATTAAAGTGTCGCTTTCATTGTTAAAATTTAAATATAAGTCGCAACGTATACAATTGAAATTATTAAAATGTATCCAACTATTTCTGATATATTTTATAAGTCACCATGAACAGTACCTTAATTAGTGACTATTGACTAAAAATTGACAATCTAATATGTCATGTCATCTCATGTAGTCGTGACAATGACAATAAGTAAACATTCGATGAATTACAAAGAAAATATTAAATGGATCCTTATTCATATTACTTTAATATGGTCTCTACTCAGACACTCCATTATTCTAAAAGTGGTAATTGAATTATTTTCACTTGCTCAGTGCTGCCCTCTGCAGAGGCACGCACACGGCTCTAATATCCCTTTTAATATGAATATTTGTCTCAATGAAAATGGAATTATGACTGACTCCCCCTCTTGGGTCGTGGGTTACACAATTTATGTTCCACTCCTGCATTCACGGAATTTTTCATATAAGAATGAAATTGTTATATTCTTCACGTATATGATGGAGTACTTTTACGATATTGTTTTTATGCATTGAAAAAGACAGTTTTCTTTTTGCCACAAAAGTTATTCCAAAAATATTGTTGTCATAACTTTCTTTTTCAAAACAAGAGACGAGTCAATCCTTTGAGGAAGATAATCTACAAAATGTTAAGAATATAAGAATTTTAACAGAAGCCGAAATAATCATCCTTTCCTCTCTGAATAAAAGTTTATTTCGGCGTGACGTCAAATGACCACAGTACACACGTAGATATAATTAATCGTACACGTTGTAAACGAGGATGCTGCGTCCCCATTAATAAATGGGTCTAATTAATCTAGACTGTCGTCTGTCATGCTAAAGAATAGTCAGAACGCCCCCGGGCCGCGCCGGCGACACAACTCACTGACGCCCTGGTAATTGCATTTGTTAAATCAACAACGTCTGGGATCGTTCCTTACTCGGACACGTTATTGATCTGTACATTCATACTGAAAGTATTAAAGAACTATTTAAGATATTAACTTCATCTTCTATTAGGCTTATATTAGACATATATGCATAATAATCTTGAAAATAATAGTTTAAAATTGTAAAATAAATAAACATATAAATGTAGAAGTATTATTATATAATTTAACATAATACCTAATAATATTTTTAAATAAGATATATTAATGTAACACCTAAAAACCGTTTTCAATTTAATGCGAGACGTCTCCTCCATGTTATTCAATCGAACAATGGATACTTTCGTTTTGTGTTACATCACAATGCAATGATTTCGTCAATTTAATGTCGTGTTATAGCATCTCTTAATGTAGCCATTTACATCTACCGTGGATAAATTAAAAGGACTTTATTCTAACATTTGATCTGTTCAAACACCAAAATGTACAATGTACATATTAAATATCATTCAATTTGCAATACACCTGGTTACTGCGTTTCACTACTCGTAATTCCTAATTTGTAATTCGTAATTATTAGTAATTTTAATTCACAATAATTAAAGCTTATTATTTATTTTACTAGCTTATATTCAGGCGACAATCTTTTACTGTCCCTCTTTGCAAGAGCATGCAACGTGCAGTGTAGTGCATATTCTAAATTATTGCTTCTAACGTTGGGCTCTGCGCAATAAAGCGATTCTAAATACGTTACGTTGTAAATAGAGTTCTCTAGCGCCTCTTTATTTCACGTCAGCTAAAATTGGATTCTTTCCAGATGCAGTACATGTGCATATATTTAAGAGGGAGAAAGAGAACAAGGAGAAAGGAAATAAAAATAATTTACTGGTCACTTTTACACATCTCGCTTAATTCTTCTACGTATATTCAAATAGCCATTTTGGGGACACACATCTTGTTATTGTCATATAAGTTCGTATTCAATTCCTACGCGGTACCTTATTAGTTTTCTTTCACTGAACTTTTTTGCCTATAGCTAAATAGTGTAGGCATTTAATAAAGAAAAACAATAATTGCATCAATATTAATTTATTATTGAAGATTATGCTCTTTTAATCCCATTTACGAATTTCAATTTACACAAGAAAATTTCATTTTAAATGTAATTTTAGCAACACGTTAGCGAATTTACACAAAGGATAAAGGTGCGATGTGCACGTACGTGCTCCTAAGCCACAGTGCCAGGTACGACTTGGTTCGTAACGTGACCACTTATGTTAAAAAAAAGATATCAGGTACAAGGCGGAGCATTTGAATACAGACGACAGAAATGAGGTATCATCAATTTTTTGACGTGCTAAAAGCACTAAAGAATATACTAGAATTTATTGAAGACTAGCTGTCGCCTGCGACTCCATACGCGTGGAATAAAAAAAAGTTAATTCGACCCAGAATGTAGATTAAATCAAAGAAAATAGCACTAAGTCTAAGCTACTGAGCGACTTTGAGTTTTACATTAACGTTTATGTTCTTTAAGGCATATAAACAGAGACGTAGACATGTCCACCCTATAGATGTCGACATCGACATCGACAGAGACAGTATCGAAGCAGCCATTAAACTTTTGTTCCCGGTATAAAGCATTTGTTTAGTTTTCTACCTGCATGCACCCCCGACCACTTATACTGTCACGTCTCGTACACACGCATGCACGAACTCCCCCTTGCCTTGAAATACAGCTCCAATTAAATTTGAAATTCTAACGTTTGATTTCCACTTTAAACGAAAACAAAACAACCCCGACGTTAGCCTTTATTCAACCAGCACTTAGCACTGATCGTTAACTAGACTAGTTGAGTATGCATTAGTCAGATACTTAGAAATATCGTGTCATTTATGTTAGAATAAACTGCTGTATTCGCGCGCCTGTCTGTCTACTTTATCGTAGACTACTTACTTTCTACAGTATACTACAACGAGTTATAAGAAAGACTAGCGGTCGTCCCTGACTTTGTCGTCGCAAAAAAGTAGCATATACTATCCTCGCATGCATCTGCTACTTTCCTGTCAAAATCGGCCTAGCCGCGAGAGGGAAACTCTTCAAAGACAATATTGTCAATCGCAAGCGGTTTAGTTAATTCACATTCGTAGTTTATAAACAAACTCATATTTGTTGAGGTTTTTGAACAGGCTTTTAACGAGGACAACTATAACAAAACGATACATCAGTTAAGTTAAATTATTCTCTACTAGCTGTCGTTCGCGACTCCGTCCGCGCGGCATTAAAAAAAATAATTAGTATCCTATGTGTTCTTCCAGATTATGTTTTTCATCTATGCCAAGTTTCAGCGACATCCATAGAGCCGTTCTGGAGTACCTTTAAACAAACATCCATCCTTCCAAACATTCGTATTTATAATATTAGTAAGATATAAATCCAAAGTTATCTTTGTAAGCAGATGGGCATATAATGAAAAATTGATTGCATCTTTAGTAAGTATATTCCTACTTGTGCTTGTAAGCTGTTAGTAGCTCGTAATACACCCCCTTATGGGGTGGTAGGGTAAGTCTAAAAGAATCCTTTCGTGCAAAATGGATTTATGAGAGTTTTCAAACGAAATATTATTTGAATTATGTACGCAAGACGAATGTTCTCTGGCTTTGAGCAACCATGCAAAGCAAAACTGACGTACCTTTTGAAAAGGTTTATGAGTTTTTTTTTCATTTATTTATTTTACATTAAACACGCAAAGAACATTTTAAACAGTCTGTCATGTCAGCGTTTTATTTGTTTGGATTTTCCTTTTATTAATTAGGTAAAGCACTTGAAATGAAACGCGATAGTCGAGTACGGTTTTGTCTTTTTAACTATTTTTTTTTACGTATTATATAACATTATTTAAAAAATGTATTATATAGTATTATATTAATATAATGTTTGTGATTACGACAATATAATATGGTCAATTGTAACTGAAAATATGTTTGTTATTTACAATAATAATGCATATTATTAAAAAAAAACTTTAATGAGAAAGAAAAATAAGAACAAAAAATAATTAGTAACAGTACAATTTCCAAGTTATTCGTTGAATTAAAACACTAAAAGATGTTCTAAGAAATTGCTGGCACGAAATTAAAAATAAATTTTCATCAACATTCAGTCACGTATTTCTTAAAAAAAATATCTTTAGAGCTGTCAGAACAAATTGCGTGGAAGAAAATATGTCCTCTTTGCAAGGTTCAACGACCCCCACATACGGTTCACCCTTCTTGCACCCATTTCCTTAATGTACGCGACCTATGATAAAATGTTGCGTATTACATTTTATCACACATCTCGCCATTTTTATCACAACTTTTACTTATATCTATGTACGTACATAAATTTTATTAGATGTTAAGAAAAAGAAGTTCCTGTCATGTTTTGTTATGATAGATTTTTCTACGTTGTCAAAAAATGTGTTCCTTATCGTTGACTGAATTACATTCTTCAAATTATACGAAGGATCATTCTGATGTAAAAATTACAATTGTTGTCATGTTATCTATACAATTATTATAATAAAATTGGAGAGTCTATATGTGCTATGGAAAAAATATTTGGCTGTTTGTTTGTCCGCAAATACGAGTTTGTTCCGGACAATATTTGAAACGTCTGGACTGATTACTGACTAACTTTTACTGGAAGGTAACATCTATATGTGGAAGTATTATATCTTAGACTAAGTCGCCGGCTACCACTAGTTTTTAAAAAAAAATAAAAACGTGAATTCTATTATAAATCTGTTTTATTTACATGTATCATTTACGTTTGCATATGAAGTCACAAATATGAGCTAGTGAAATATGTTCTTATCACGATCATATTTTCCAAGACTTTATTCAGAAACAATAATAAAAACGTTACATCGTCGTATTGTCGAACGCGAGGCGCGTACATTGTGCAGACAACGATTCATAGTTTACGAGCACTTTTAACGACGCATATTATATGTTTTATTTATCTTTCTAGTATCAGTTTTCTTATTGTCATATTTTTGTTATGTTCTACCATTTCGAAAGTATTAAAACAAATGTTTCTTATCTAGCATTATCTGGCTACGTAGTTACAGTACGAATTCTATCTCACTAATATTATAAATGCGAATGATTAGATGGATGTTTCTTTGAAGGTAGATACCTTCGGAGATCCGAAACGGCTCAACGGATCTCGCTGATTTGACATAGATGTAGAACGTAGTCTAGAATATATAGGCTACTTATTAACTTTTTTTTTATTTGGCGCGGAGGTAGTCGCATGCGACAGCTAGTTTTGTATAAAAAGCAAACTTCTTTAAGTCTTTGCAGACTTATTGCTATTTTATTGCGATTCTAGATCGATAAGATGGCAGAATATAAATTATGACTATTGGTTTTGTGTCGCATTTGTCATGAAATGTCTGTGAAATCTACGTTTTTTTTTATGATTTATAAATCTTTATTCTTTATAATAAAGTTTGACTAGATTATATTTGTTTTATATAGTAAAAGAAATAAAGATAAGACTGCTCACCATACATTTTATGCCATACTAGCGGTCACCCGCGACTCCGTCCGCGCGGAATTAAAAAGAAACAAATTTAGTGTTCTTCCAGGCTATGTTCAACATGTATGCCAAATTTCATAGAGCCATTCTCGAATACCTTGAAACAAACATCCATCCATCCATCCCAACATTCGCATTTATAATATTAGTAAGTTT
This sequence comes from Papilio xuthus, assembly GCF_000836235.2. NCBI lineage: Eukaryota > Metazoa > Arthropoda > Insecta > Lepidoptera > Papilionidae > Papilio > Papilio xuthus. The sequence goes on from NW_013531716.1 coordinate 5,789,707, forward strand.
AAACACACGTCATTTGATGATATACGTATCGTTTTAATATTTTATTCAATAAAATATGTCGGCCAAAAACACGAAACTATCTTATACGAGATAATACACTATTAAGCTTTTAAATTAAAATAAATTAGATTCAAAATCGGCACAACATGGCTAGATGTGACAAGATACAATCGTATGATACCGCAGTACGTGACGTCGGTTATCTTTGTTCCATTTTAATTGAACACGGACGGGGCAGTTGACCGCCATTGCAACGCCGTACAAACGAACGGACACTCGGAACATGTTGCGAACCTGTAAACTGTTAATACCAACCTACTTATATACTCCTTGGGAATAACTTGATTTTCGGAATTTAGCTGTTGCCCGCGACTCTATCCGCTCGAAATTGAAAAAACTATATTAGTAGCCTTTGTGTTCTTCCAGACTAAGTCCTACATTTGTGCCAAATTTCATCATGATCCGTTTAGCCTCTCTGCAGATACCTTCTAACAAACATCCATCCATCCATCTAAACGTTCGCAAATATTTGTGAGTTAATTAACTGAACGTGACAATGAAATTAAATTTAACTAAGTTATACATACATAAAGTTTATAAGGTAAAAAAGACTTCAGTAATATCCATGCAGTCGATCTGGATATACCTTCAAACAAACATCCATATATCCATCCATGCAAAAATTCTCATTTCTTATATTAGTAAGAAGTTAAGTTTAAAATATACCACAAATTTTATACTCTATATAATAATAAGGTGTACAAAAAAAGTGTTGAAATTGTATCGTACATAAAGTGGATTGAACTTTGAGACGTTCGAAAAGTAACATTCGACATTTAGTCAGTTTTCCAATACTAATTTGTTGAAGTACCGTTTCCAATTCCATCCGACCTTACATCGATCTAACAAGCAGCTCAATAAAATAAATAACCTGTCACAACACGACATTGACGCCTCTAGACATGATAAAAAAATTGACTTCACTATATGTGAACCACTTTTAAAAGACCTCCGGCAACTTTAATAATAATAAAGAGTTTAAATATCAAGTAATTGTGGTTCTCAAGCGTGTTAGATGATTGGTACTTGTGAGAAAGATAGGTAAATGGATTTTTTAATTATTTTTCGTCTATTGGTACAAGTGATCATCAATCTATGAAGTATAAAAGATTGATGGTCGAACCTGTAAATACAATTCGGCGATAATGATCGCTTAGTGTTTAATTTGACACTAAATACTATAATGATGGTTAAAGATGAAAAGTTAGTGATAAGAATATTAATTTCAAATGTTTTAATAATATTTTTATACTAGCTTTTGTACGCGACTTCGTCCCCGGAGAATTAAATAACTCTCTAAGTGGTAAGTGTTCTTTCAGACTATGTTTTTATCTGTGCCAAATTTCATCGAAATCCGTTTAGCCGTTCTATAGAAACCTTCTTATAAACATCCATGCATCCATCTTATCATTCATATTTAAAATATTAGTGTTAGTGAAATTAAATTGATCAAAGCTTATAAGGTAGAAAAGACTATCAGAAGAGGAGTTTTATATGAGTCATATATCTCACAGAATATTCAAAAGAGTCAAAAGGAATTCTTAATAATTTTCAGTCCGAATTAAAGTGCAAAACAAACCCGTCTGTCTGTACATCCAATTCACATTTCATAATACTTTCTTTTAGTGTATTTGTATTCTACAATTACTAAATAATACAATTTATAAAACAATATTAAGTTAAACATTCAGAGTGCCCTACGAAACTCCGACAGTAACATTTGAATCCAGTTATCATGCATCCGATCAAGCTATTATTCAAGTTTAAAAATGGTAGTTTATCATCAAGGTGTGACATATCATCGGCTTAAACAATCGGGCTTATCTCGACCGTCGAATCGCGATGGTCAGTGGCACAATGAGGTCCTAAATAACGTCGGCGGACGTCGGCGCGGCGCCTCAGACGACGTCGATGCTACGCAAGCCAGACCGCGCGGACTGACGGACAATACGGCCCGCCTGACTTCACCGCGACCATTCAAACACCATGACCAGGCGGCCGGATCTGCTGACCGTATGAGTGTTAAAATGATATATTTTTTTGGTATCAGTACAGAGAAATTAATGTGTTTGTTTTACAAGATCACATATATATTTTTTTGTTGAAATAACATTACTGGTACGGGAGATGAAGAAACAGTTTGACACAAACGTAAACTTCTTACTTAAACATCAACAGTAGTTTCGTCCTAACACTTAGTTAGTGTTAGGACGAAAATCCTACTCTGAGTCTGTATATCGGCGCAACACTAGCCTTATTAAACTATCAACGTATATGTATGTCCTCTCAGTAATCAATAGAACACTTCGCTTGATAACGAAAGCGCTTCATTCGCTCAAAAGGATTCTAACTAATAATGTCTAAAGCTAGGAACATGTGATATATTAACTTCTTCAAATGTTCACATGTTAACAATGCAGGCGGTGGCGTTGTGCACAGGTTGCATCCTGGCTCTAATAACGTGGCGTAATAAAATATGAACAATAGTATTGTCAAATGGAAAGTACAACAATGCTAGTTTCACACGAAGACAGAACAATGAGATAGAACAGTAGAAATGTACAGTACTGATATTATTTGAACTTACATTTAAAAACATACTGTCAAAAGATTTCTAACCCCGTAGATAAAGTCACATTTGAATACCAATATAGAAGACAAACTGTATAGGAGTCAAGGGAGTTTTCACTACCATACCTTTAGAAACGTATTCGACATGTTTGTGTATGACGGCAGCTCTCTGCTCTGTGAGTTCAAACAATAACAGCAAGGTCTACTGTTCTGATGTGAAGTTCCTGTCCTCGTGTAACCTTAGTAAAAGCAAAGCGCGCTGTTAACAAGAAAACGTCAAGCAACAATGCGGTGCGGTGATTGCGCCCGCTGTCTCGCCGCACTGAGATATTAGATCCACCTTGTCTCGTCGCGCTGTCTCTCAAATATTTAGATACAACTTTATGTTACTATAATGGTACTCAGAATTTAAATCTGTACTTTAGTGACGAAATCTTTAATTAGCTACACCGTTTTTGTTAGTGTAAATAACTGGATATTAGTTCGCTAATCTTTAAGATTCAGCAGTACACAAAGTATTTTACTATCAACTTAATAATTAAGATTTTTTACTTCAACTTCTAAGTTTATAGTCCACTAAAGAAAAAAAACTAATAAGACAGATTGTAAAATATATGAAGTTCTTACGGTAAAGGTAAACATCGTGATGCAACCTGCACAATTCTGTTAATCGCAGATATGTGTGATGTCAACCAACCCACACTTAGTCAACGTGGTTGACTATGGCCTAGTCAACTAACTTAGGTTAGGCTCCTAGCCCCTCAGTGGGGACGCAGCCTTAGCTTATATGCCAATGAAATACTCGTATGTATAGATTTTAATTTTACGTCTCTAATATTAAAATGAGAAACTATTATTCCACTTCTTTCGACTATTCATTCCACAATAATTCAGTCGGCAGCACCAAGTTTTGAGTTAACTTGTCCGCCTTGCTCTCTTTAGCAGGTTATTAATGTAGTTTTAAAATGTGAACTCGGAAAGGCTTTATCTGCATGAAGCCGCACTTACCGCTTGTCTTTGTGCACTTGACGAGGACATTTAACTTGGATTTGTAGGAAATAAGCACGAAGATGAAGGAAATATATGACTTTTATTAGCGCTTTATAAAATGTACAAGGATGATGTTTTCTGAGCGGTAGTAAATTTACGTAGTAACTAAGCGCTAAACACAAATTATTATTGCTACCATTCATACCTATTCTTGTATATAATCGTCATCAGCTCACTATACGTAGCCACTGAAAGGCTCGGAGGCAAAGTTAGGGGACTAAGCTATAGTCAACCACGCTGGCCCACTGCGGGTTGGTGGACTTCACACGTATCTTTGAATCTCTTCGCAGATATGTGCAGGTTGCATCACGATGTTTTACTTCACCGTAAGTCGGATAAATGTACATATTACTTTTAAACATTATTATTTAGAATCCTATTGCGCGACCGGCAGCCTTCACCACCAAATCAAGTGTCAGAATTATTAGTGAGGGGACATAAACGTCGACATTTTAGTAAGACTAGTGTTGTGCCAGTACACCGGCACTGTGTCGGACTTTCTTCCTAACAAATACATATTATTACAAGACAACAACATATTGCTAATATTGGTGATGATCATATTTATTAAAAAAAAACTAAAACCTCATTGGTTTATCAATAAAATCTATAAAGCGTCAGGATTTATGTCTAAGCAGGTACTTAATAGGCAAATCATAAAGCAGACAGCGTAACTTCTCAAGAGTGTTTTTGACTGTAATGTTAAAAGGTATATTACGTTAATATTTTATTAATGTAGAAAATTAAATAAAATTATTCCGAGATTCCTCAGTTTTTATATAAAAATAATTACCGTAGGAGTCATTCATTTTCCTTCCGACATTTACCGCCCAACTTTTTTCCTTTAAGCAAAATTTATGTGCAAATATTTTGAAAGTCTATACATTAGTTAATGAATGCAGCTCTTGGCAATGTATACGCAACGTCTTTGGATCCCTATTCTGGTTAGAATGTACGAAAAAAAAAAGTCGCAAGTGATCAGAACAACAGCAAAGGATCAATGACTGAATGAAATCTAAGCTTGAAAGATAAACACGTTTAATTAGATTATATAAAAAATCCCGATGGGAAAAGTCTTATTTGCATACGCCTTGAAGAGTTTAAAAAACCATATATTCTTATTTTCTTAATCAAACATTTCACACTAATAAAATTACTACTCCTACTAATTCAATTAATACTGTTAATTTCAAAACCTATATCGCTATAGTATCGTATTTAGATAACAATTCAATTTCTTTTCAGAATAAGGGCGTAGTTATAATGGATGGCAATAAGGCTGTCACTTGACGCACCCTTGCAATACCATTACAGAACCTTCTGATTATCGCCCCCGGTGGCGGTGCCAAACGACAGTCGCTCAGCTTTGTTTTTGTACAATAAACAACAAGATATACAAACTATTGGCACAAATATTAACATACAGAGATAATGTCATAGTATTGATAAAGTTTCAGTGATATAACTGTGTGAACTGTGTGACAGTTCTGTTCAACATTATAACAAAGACAGTTCAATACGTCGAAACAGAACAGATTCGCATCATACATACGTTGAAGATTTAAACAGTTTTTATATTGACATATATATTATTTATATGTTAAATATTTATAATATTCTTCTCTTCTATTCTTCTTCTTCTTCTTTTACTATCCGCTCCTTAACTTTTGACTTTATCACACATTAAATTGCGAGAATCTGTAGTATATAACAGAGTGCAAGATTGGGTTTGTAATGCACACCATTTACTTGTTGTGAAGCGTCAAAAGAGAAACTTCAATTTTAAAATAGAATTGATGCATGTAACACTTGTATGGACTTCTAGAAGTTCCCTTAATGAATTAATAAAGAGTTACATGTTAAGGATTTTCGTACTTATGATTCCCCTTGATTATAATTGCTTTGGCGAATAATAATAGCGGGCTGAGGAGTCAACCCAACATAATTCACCTCTAACAAGGAAAATATGACACGCTATACATCAGTGAACAACGCACCCCTCTCCATTAAACCGAGGCTCGCTTACAAGGCTAAGCCAGGCTTACTTTTCAACGTCATTAGTCCCGTCAAAACGTGAAAGGATAATGCATTTAATGCAATAACCTGCGATAATGTACGAGGAAATAGGTGCAAAGATACGTCAGGGAAACTTTGCGGGGACTAAATTGTTTTTGCCTACTTGACTTTTGAGGTGGCTGTTGCTCTGGGGTTACACTTGACTTGTAATCTGCAAGTCCTGGGTTTGAATCCGGCCATGTACCAATGAGTTTTGCGAATTACATTTATATTCACATTTATTCGACGTTCTTACGGTGAAGGAAAACATCGTGATGCAACCTGCACATGTCTGCAAAAAAATTCAAAGATATGTGTGAAGTCAACCAACCTGCACTGGACCAGCGTGGTTGACTTTAGCCTAGTTACCCCTTGAGTAGGCTCTGAGCTCCTCAGTTGAGACGTATACTGATAATAGTATTACGAATGTTTCAGTGTTTTACTTTTGTTAAATGCTTTTTTATAAGTTGAAAGTAATAATAACTTACGGCTACATATAAATCTAAATTAAATGTTAGTTGAACAAACATAGTCTCATGCAAAGGTCATTGAAACCAACAACGGACCATTAAAGCGGCTAGGTATCTCTATTAACACGGAAAGCATTCTTTTTCATTAAGGCCGCTCGCCCCCCAGCGTCGCGTGTCCCTATCTACAAAGGGACTAGTACGTGGATAGTTCACAAATTCTTCGCAAGGAGTAATGTCGGCTAAACATGCTACTGCGATAGTAAAGATCAATAAACAGTTGCCAAATATTTAAGTACAAAGAAAATGTAGTGACTAAGCTGCACAGCTCTTTTAATTTTTATACCTTTCGTTTTCACCTGAATTTGAGTGACAATTGTAAAGCAAAAATTCGCAAAATATTCGTTAAAGTTAAAACAAAGTAGTGTTGCCTTTGATCTAAAGAAATGATTCTGCAAAATATATTTTAAATTACGCCTCATTATTCTACGAAAAATTAAAAAAAACTATGTTTAATATTTGAACACTTTCAATTTTATATGCTTCAAAGTTCCTTAGCTTTGAATTTATTGTATTATTTATAATAGATAAAGAAGCGTCATACTTTTTAATTGATTGCCAAAATCAAAGAATTCTACTGAGATATTTGCTGACAGATTTATAACTGACCATTGTTTGTTATGATGTCCGTTTATATTGAGAGAATGTTTGTTTATTTTAAGCTTACTCGCACGTCAAAACTCACGCTCCGTGTGATCCAAGTTCTGCTTCGATATTTTCAAAAGTAAATTAAAAGTCATTGGATAATTTTAATGCATTTCTTTAAATTATTTTGATAGTAAATATAGTCAAAATAATTCAATAAAATAAGCGATTAAATTTGTTTTATAACTTTAGTTTCAATTTCAAGCTATGCAATTTTAAAAGTTTACTTTACTACTAATATAATACTACATCGCAAACTCGAATTTACTTAATGATTACTTTAAATTTTCTCAAAACAGAAAATAAGTAAATATTTCCAAGCCTATATAATGTGAAGAATTCAAAGCTGGAATTGAAAGTTTGTAAAGAAAACAAAGTGCACTTACAAGTTGGTCGCATTATCAGCATTTATTCCCACAGCTGCAGTCAGCAAACGGCACAAGAAAACGCTGCATTGGCCCGTCTTAAGAACAAGATCTCGATAACAAAGTTTTCCCATTGCTTTTTTACTTATTGATTTGGAACATACTATATTTTAAAATTGAAGTTTTAATTCATTTAATTAGAATATTTACTTTGTTTTGTTTTAATTTAATGAATTCAATAAAATTTCTTATTATTCTTTCTCTCTTCTCCCTTCCTTGTCTCCCACTCCTCCCTCTCTCACATCCTCTCTTTATTCTTTATGTGAATGTTACAGCGGTGTGAACTTACGATTAGTACGTATTTTATGATGTTTCAGTTTTTAGATAGAGACGTGACAGAAAGTTATAATTAGTAATAATGTTAAACTGAGTTCGTTAAATCTTAAATTTCGAATAAAGTTAGTATAGAATAAAATACACCATTAAACGAGAATATAATTAAGAATATCTCAAAGCAATTTAAGTTTTCGAATAAGCCCCGCGGCGTTCTAGACGATTTAGCGAATTTACTTGATCATCATATTAAAATACTTTTTGAAAATTGCAGCGATATCAATATTCGTATCGAGAGAAGTGGATTCACTATTTTATTACTTTATATTATCTTATATATAAAATTCTCATGTAACAATTTTCGTTCCCATACTCTGAAACGGCTTGACCGATTCTCATGAAATTTTGTGAGCATAATGAGTAAGTCTGAGAATCGGCCATCATCTATTTTTCATCTCCCTAAATGTTAAGGGTAGTCCACCCCTATTTTTTTTTAGACAATGCTGTTTTTATGGGCAAGCTTTGCCTTGAAGAGGCTCTGAAATTCCTGAACAGAATTGTAAAATTCTTTCACTGTTGGGAAGCTAGACTATTCCAGGGTGAGATAGGCTGTATTTATTTAGTATCAAATAAATGAACTTTATTTGGTGCGAAGATTTATGTTTACTGTAAAAACCTTACAATAACGATGTAACAAAAGGGTGACTTAACTTTTAGATTTTCCAACGAGTCTATCCAGACTTTTGTGTTCCATTGTATTGTTCTATGAACGCTTACACAATGTGTCATTTAGTGACAGTAGACTTCTTAAGAGATCGTAGAAGCTGTTTCGGACGCGAAGAAAGCGTAGAAATTAATGGCGCTAATAAAATAAATGTGCGACATTCGTTTACACGTCTGTGTGTTTATGTCTCATTTAAGACGACATATACTTTTACAGCCAAGTCGTAAACGAGCCCATGTGGTGCGTTTTATCATCGAATACTTCAAAAGTTTGAAGAATCGAGTGTTAATAGAAACTTAATGTCATTTTTGTAGTATTATGTTGTACGAAAAAAAATATAGTAACAGCTAATTTTTTGGATCTTGTTTTTATGCAGCCTATTTGATTTTGTTGCAACATTACGACAATTTCAAGCCAACATTTATGGATTATTTCGTCGTAGAACCGAACGTCGTTTTATTAAAACAACTCAACAGTTTGATTGTCAATAATAACAAGCTGTAACCCGCGACCCTGTCCTAGCAGAATTTAAAAAACTTGTAACCTATGTGTTCTTCCAGACTATGTCAAATATCAGCGTGATCTGTTTAGTTGTTCTGGAGAAACCTTTTTAACAAACATCCATCCATACATTAAACTTTCGCATTTATCAAAGTACTTATCAAATAAATCCAATATTCATCAAGTTTTTAATAATGAACTGTCATAACAAACAATCTGTCATGCAGAAGAAAAGTAAACCAGTTCGCAGATCTCATAATGATTTATAGAACACAATTAGCGCGATTTAAGAGAATCACGTTCGTATTAACGAGCGGAATCATCCATTACTGGAGCCGTAAATATTGCGTCGGGCGTAGTGCGCCGCGACGCCGTATGTCGTAACAAAAAGAACAAAACGATTCCCCAACTAATGTGCTTACTTTTTATGCTATTATATTATTTTAACGATTTATTTCTTTTGCTATATGAGTCTCCTCTCTCTTCGTTTAGGTCTCTGGTCTCTACTGCAATTATAACGGATGCTATTTCTACTTTTTTTATCTAGTATTAATGTTATAAATGCGAAAGTTTGTATAGATGGATGGATGTTTGTTACAAGGTATCTCGGGATCGACTGAACACTTCTTGATGAAATTGGGCACACATGTAGATTACAGCCTGGAAAAACACATAGGCTTTTATTTTATTTTATATTCCACGCGGACGGAGTCGTGGGCTACATCTAGTACATTATAAACTTGGACGCTAAAATGAGGAGGTATGATGTTCGTGAAGAATTCGTGTGAAATATAAGATGTTCAAATTACGATGTAGGAGACACATAAGCTAAACATTCCCATATCAGGTAAAACAACGTACAATAGTTTAAGGCATTCTTATCGATTGAACCTCGAATTACATAAATTTGGGATAAAAATCACAAGAGTATATTGCGAGTTTTGTTTCTACTTCTTGTAACTCTCTGTCATAATATTTGAGATTGAATAATTACATTGCTTATCTATCCAATGCAATAATTATACGCTATATTTTATACTTCGGTTACTTATAGCAATTTTTATTTCTCGGTGCTAAGTTGCCAGTTGGTTAATCGACTTTAGTTCGCACGCGACATGTTAACAATATGCACAGTTCTTTGCCGCAACTTTTATGTTTCCGATTGTATAGTCGTACAACTACCATATTGTTGTGGTTTCCTCTATTGCTATGAAGTTTTATAGCAAGCAATGGAACTTTAGTAATAACTATTTCGTTATTTATCTCATACGGTAATTTAGTTTGTGAGTTATTACTTAAATAATTCATCATTCTTTTTTTGTTTTTTTTTTAGGGAAAATCTTCAAAAGATACCCTGCCTTATGTCGGAAAGACAGGATATGTGAGACTAGATCACTATAACTACTACACCGAGGGGTGGGGGTCAAGGGCAACTGATGAGATTCGGGAAGTCACGGCATGGCCAAATGTACGCACCGGGACTCTGCACAGCCCACTCAGGGCCAGACCTTGTTGTCATCATCCTGAGAGCATAAATAATAATAAAAAATTAAGATATGTTATAAACATTTGTACCCAAATGCTTTATAAAAATGTAAGGTTAGTCATTACTCCGATCGATGATCGAGCAATCGTCTCTTATCTCCACGCACCAAGACAGAGTTAGTTAGTTTTCCGTAGTATCTAAACTCTATTATTCTAATTTAAACTACTAAGTCTACATAACGTCCCGCTGCGGACAAAGTTTGTTTGTGTGTGAGAATTCTAATTGGTTACCAGGGCCAGGCTGTCGCGTTTGCATAAGCTCTGCCGTCGACGCGCGCCTTATTTTTGCACGTACTCAATTTCCCGCCTCACTGGCTGTCTTGGAGAATAGATATTAATTTACATGAATAAATAAAATTTGCATTAAAAGCGTCCGAGGAACCGACGGAGGCGTAAAGGAAACTGCTACTTGAGTGCACTGCGCTTTTCGGAGTTACGTCATTGTAGCACACGTCAAATGTAATTTGGCGGCTACAGGGTGCTACTTTTAGAAATTCTGAAAAAAATTTTAGGGAAAATTTATGTTTTCTAACTATATGTGTTTTATTAATAAACAAATATTGATTTTATAAATTCTAATTTAAAGTATTGATGTAATCGAAGTAAAATATTTTCCCATGTTTGCCATTTAGTTACCACATAGTGTAATATAATTAAATCAACACTAATTTTTACATTTGTTGACTAAATATTCCATAATTTCGATTATCACTTTTTTTAACTTTTAATCATGCTGTATATACTGGCGGCTCCTATTACGGCATTCCCCTAGGACATCTACCTAATGCATTTTGTTTATGATAATTTTGTTTTGTATTTTTACCGTTTAGGGGATGATAAAAAATTTTCAACCTTATTTGTTATTATAATCTCGTCAAAGATAATTTTCCCAAAAGAAATTGAAAGTTTGTGTTAAAAATAACACAAAGCTTTCGCAGAAAAAGTTATGAGGTCTCTAATAAATCTAAATCTTGTTGAGCCGCAATTTGTGATAAAAATACGATTTGTCCATTTTCCAACATTTACTTATTTATATTTCTTTGAAATTCTACATATCAGTTTTTACAAAGAACTTGTACTAAAGTATTTACGCGGGTGGAGATTTTCTTAACAAGTGTCAGACCATCGTGTAATGTTTTAGATCTTTCCCTCTGATGTCCGAAGCTCAATAAGCCTGAATAATTTGTGTAAAAAACACAATAATAAACGCCTTGAAAGCTTAAGAGAACAAAGAAACTCGTATCCAATTTCGTTCAACATTTTTTTAATTAAGTTATTCTGAATGTAATCATAGGAGTCTAAGGTGTATTTCAAATGATAGATGTTTTTTAAAGAGAAAATAAAACTAACATTTTGTTGGGATTCGTCAAATTGTAATATTGGATTAAACTGTAATGTAATAAATTGGAACATTCAAATTAACTCTAAATTAATTACTTGCACTAATAAAGTTTCGTTCGAAATGTTAGTGTTCTGAAAAAAAAAACAATTCGAAATATTAAAATACAAACTTTGTTTGTAGGTTGTTTTGTTTTTGGAAACCCTAAGTACTATTGTCTCTATAATTGCTATTTCAATAATAACCAGATTCTCTACCTCGTATTTTTCGTATTAAGTATTTTGTTGAAAGCCATTTTCCTCGTCAACCCCTGGTTATTGCGTATCTGATATCATCCCCTTGAAATTATGAAAGTGTATAAACATTTTCACACCCCACCTCGGCTCGCCCCCTCATTTCCACATTTCCTGCTGTAACTTATTATTATCAAATCAAGCTATAGATATATGCTTAGGTTACCGTTGCATGTCGATTCCCTTACTCCCCCATAATGGAAAAATAAGATCGTATTTGTGTTACCAAATCATGTTTTACGATACTACAATTTTGTTTTGAAGGGTGGAACTTCGAAGTTTTTTTTTGTTTTCACTGAAATTGTACAAAAGTCTGTCCTTAAATTTATTTTACTCTCGTTCACTCTTCTCCTTCTAAAGCATAACTATACAAGAAGGTATTTACTCCAAGAAAAGCCGTTTGTCTTATTTTTGTTCCTAAAGCATTTAGAGACAAAACTTCATTACAAATCATCTTTTTCTGCACCAAACCAACAGCTTTGTTCGAAGTTGTGAATCGTCAGCTGCGCTATTAAAACTCATTTAGTGTACGTGAGCAAAGAACGGAGGCGGATATGCGCCTATTTGCATAATCTGTGCATCAAAATCCGTTAATTTACTTTTGATGTAAGCCCGTCTACTGTAAATGAAGGCAGGCGCCAAACATTATCACTCTTTAAGGAACCATAATGAAATGGACCAAGAAATGTGATTACTCATGTAGATATAATGTGTTTTTCTGATGATTAATAAATCCCGCGTAATCTAACAATCCCGTCATGTAGCAATGTCGTTCGTAGCCATATGTTGGTTATATTCAACTTAAGACATAATACGTATTTTCTTAAAGTCTTATCGACAAATCAATGATATCCAATGTCGTTACAATGCGCAACATCATCATCATCATCAACCTACCCTTATCCCTACGGAGGATTGGCACAGTATGTACTACTCCTCCATACATCTCTATCAGCTGTCATATCTGAATCTACCCGCTTCCTACGCATATCCTCTTTCACACAACAAATCCATACTTTCTTTAGTCTTCCTCTGTCTCCATATTCAATCTCATTACTTTTCACAAAACGCAACAGTAATGGGAGACATGCTAATATGTGTGATATGTTTGCGAATCATATGTTATAATTTGGTATAAACCGGTTGATACTGGTAAGATAGGTACACTAGATCCGTTAGAGCGCGCCCCTGCAGGATGTTAATATTCATTACGGCTCGCCTCCGGGGAACAAGCTCAGACAAATCGACGGCGCTGTCGCAAACTCGTCAGTCGCTCCCGAACACACACAATGCTTTGCCGAGCTCATACACTAAGCTGGGAATTATTTAAAGGGAATACTAGTTTTTCTGTGTGGTTTACATTTTCTTGCAAATGAATTATTAGTGTGACTCAAAATTTATATATATACTAGCTGTCGCCCGCGACTCCGTCCGCGCGGGATTAAAAATTGATGTTGGCCGATTCTCAGACTTACTCAATGTGCTCACAAAATTTCATGAGAATCGGTCAAGCCGTTTTGGAGGAGTATGGGAACGAAAATTGTGACACGAGAATTTTATATATAAGTTAAAAATGTTCTATACTCCTTTCTTCTATTTTACTTTTCCTACTATTATAAATATGAATTTTTGGATGGATGTATGAATGTTTGAAAGTATCTTCAGAACGGCTGAACAGGTCTCGATGAAATCTAGCATAGATGTAGAGCATAGTCTGGAAGAATACGTAGGCTACTAATTATGTTTTTTTTAATTCCTTGCGGACGAAGTCGCTGGCGCTAGTCATTCATATTCATAATTATTTTTAGCAACATTGGCAGAAATCATCGCACAACATTCTTTATCTTTTACCATACATATTATCTGAGTTGTTACAAATATTTACTCATTGTAGTATGAGTCAGAATAATGCTCATAATTAACAATAACATAAATGATTGGAATAGCACTAAATGAGGAGACAATAGAGTAGTAATAAAGTTTATTAGACAATTTCTATTACCGACATAAAACAACGCCCAAGCCTTGTTTGTGAATTGGAATAGAGCTATGAAATCATTTAATGTATTATATTGACCCGAAATGTCACCAATTGATGGTTTAATCTATCTTATGGATTTCGGCTCAATGGATTTCGATGAATTTGGCACACATGTAGGACAAAGTCTGTTAGAACATATAGGCTTTTAGTTCCGCACATATGGAGTCGTGGGCGACAGCTAGCCTAAAAAATGCATGTTTATATTGTGAATTTTTGAATCACATTAGAACTTCTCGCTATGTTAACAAATAATGTTAGGTAATCTGCTACTCGTTTGCCCCTTATCCTAAAATCGGTTCAATATTTTTGGTCAAGTAATCTTGAATCGTTGAGCTACAATTCAACAACTAAATTAACTGCGCTCAGCTCATATTAGTAGTATTATAAACGTTGGAGCCGACAAACCGCGAGCTATCTGGTGAGTCACATTTCATAGCTCGAAACGCAAATCATAATGCAGGTACAAATTAAGCTGATCTGTGAACCGATTCACTGATCTGCAGATCTTTAATTTCAATTTACTAACCCACGACCATTAGACTGACTAGTACGAGTAGCTACGAGTATATTTATAAAGGTAAATATTCTGAAGATAGTTTGGTATTAAATTATTTGCGGGTAAGATAATGTATCAGGAAAGTTTCAGTCCCGTGTTACGAATATCAAGAGTACGGTAGCTGAGTTATGTACTTTAGTATTAATACTCATTCTTGGAAGTCAGTGTTGTTAGATCAATCTATATATGAATGTACACTTGTTTCTTACCCACAAAGAATGTTTGCTCTTATACGAAAAATTGTAACTGGCATTTTTTTATTTAAAGTTAAAATTTAAAAAGAAAAAAATAAGCTAGAATAGTAAGTGACGCGAATTACTAATACAATTCTATCATAATAGTGTTGAATATTTCTAGAAGTGTTAAAATAAATTAAGTGTACAATATATAATTAAATAAGGAACTAAATTAATTAAAAGTTTAACCATTAATAAATAACTTTACAACAATATTCTTAGAATTCGTCGCTCGTATATCTCGTTTTACTCTATCCCAGTCGGGAGCAACGCTCAACAGTTGCAATAACACGATATGGTGACGTACAATTTGCAATCTCTTTTTGCTTCGGTTAATCTCGACGAGTCCTTTGAAGACGAGATTATTATTTTAACTTGAAAATATACGTCGGTAGTGTAGTTGTGTAATAAAGCTGAGCGATAATTTGTTATAACTTTGTGATGCTTTTATCAGAAAAGTGATAAGAAAATCTTAGTTTTAAATTTTGTCTTCGTAATCAACATTGTAAAAAATTGGGCGATGCATTCCAAAATTTCATAAAAAATGTCTAAAACATTCTCTAGAAAAGAAAATAAACAAATTTATATCGACGTCTAATTTTTGGGTTTTAATATAAAAAAAAATTAAAATAAGAGATAACCCGTAAATTATAGTAAAAAAATTTTACGTACTGTTAAAACTTGCCAATTCGAAATTTAAAACTAAACAAAATCCATTTATGTTCGATTTCAAATTCAAAGTAATAAGTTTTTAGAATCGCAGTTAGAATGGCGGGGGCGCGTGACGTCACGAGTACTGCAGCGAACCTAATAGGAAACGCGATCGTTGTCTTTAATCGAATCTGACCGGAGCTGAGCTTTCATGAAGCTTAGAAAACAGCGTGTGGCGTTTATGTTTATTCTGTTATAAATATACAGGAACAAATATAATAAAATTACTGTGGATTTTTAGTTTTATTTTTAGCGAACAAACTTCTCTGATTGAACTGATACCTTAAATAAGTATATAATTCTAATCACACTTTACTCTTGAAAAATAGTCCAGCCATTTAGACTACAGAATTTTACAATGTAACGGACAAACGTAAATGTATATCTCAAATTTACATACATTGAATTATTTATTCTTTTGTTTTATAAAATTATCTCCCTATGACAAAATGTTTATCAAAAAAATATATTTAAATTCCAATTAGGTATTCTAATTTTTCCTAGAATCGAGAAGTAGAAATATAACTTTCATACGTTCATATTGAATACGAGGAAAGCTTGCTAGCACCGTTATTGCAGGATTTAAATTTTATTACTGTAAATACAATGTTAGTTTCACGGTATATTCATTTATTTAGTAGCACAATTTTACTAATTTTATCATTTCTATGCATCACATATTCATCATCAGCTCACTATACGTCCCTACCGAGGGGCTCGGACTCTACCCTAAGCTAGGGGTGACTAGGCCAGTCAACCACGCTGGCCAAGTGCGGGTTAGTTGACTACACAAATATCTTTGAATTTCTTCTCAGATATGTGCAAGTTGCATCTTGATGTTTTCCTTCACCTTAAGATTGTTGGTTAAATGTACATATGTAAATCGGAAATCGTAAAAAACATTGGTACATGACGGAATTCGAACCCAGGACCTGCAGATTGCAAGTCAACTGCTTGACTCCTGAGCCAACCGACGCTCTATTTTTTTAATCATATATTATTCACGACAAATAAAATAGATTTTAATATAATACTAGCTGTCGTTCGCGGCTCCATCAGCCTGGAATTAAAAAAAAAAACATAATTAGTAGCCTACGTATTCTTCCAGACTATGTTCTATATTTAAGCCAAATTTCATCGTGTTTCGTTAAGCCGTTCTCGAGATACCTTCATACAAACATCCATCCATCAAGCTAAACTTTTATATTTATAATATTAGTAAGAAGTAAGATATTGTTTATATTACCACAGGAATCTTCTCCTAATTCACGTAATGGACCACGTATATAATGAGATTTTCCGTAACAACTGTCATCTCCATGTTTGATATGCAGCTCTGAAAGTAATAACACTAATGGCATTCGCATGTCTTTATTTATTTACTGCCTCGTAAAGGTACGTTAATTTATTGAGGCGTGGTTATGTTTTAATTTCACTCGCGTTGACAATGGTAGTCTGATAAACATGTATTCAGTGAAAGTTAATAAAAGAATTAATTAGAATTAATATTTTAATGATTTTGTCACATTTTAATGATGATTGAAATTTATTGTTAAATACAAAAATGTGTTTTAAACTTAACAAAAGATTGTTACTTTCTGTTCAAAAAATTCTTTAGTAACTTAGAACGATCAATTTAAAAGAAAATATATAAACGATCTTTAAGAATTGCTTATAAGATATTTTCTTTTTCGTTTACTCTCATTATCCGTATGTAGCTGGTCCGGTCATTGTGATCGGAAAAAAGTCGCACAATCGACTTCAATGATGCCCCGAAGCAAAAAATGTGAAGTTTCCAACTCAGCGTCTTGTCATCTCAGTTTTATGCCTTATACTGTCCTGGCTTTTTATGTCTCCCGAGCCCAGGGAACAAGTAAAAAACCTATACATTGTTCGGTATCGTTTACAAACAAAGATACGAAAAAATGTTTGCTACCCCGAAATACGGAACGGAGTCGATATAAAGTCGCGTCATAATATATCTACGAAGCCAAGGAGTAAAGTGTGAAATATACGGTCCTGTGATATTTATACGATTTTTATTTGTATTATTTATTCAAGAGGCACGTTTTGTCTTTCGAGACAAAAGGTACAGTTGGCTACGGCTTCTTTTTCGTCGATATCTGCATTCATTTTGGTCGTCTTAGGATATAAATAATGCATTATCACGCACGGGCTAGGGGTCAAAGAGGATATTATTCACACATATGATAACATCGAAATGCAAACAAAAGGCAATCGCGGGCCGTGTCAATATTTAAATAAAGAATTCCGGCCACGAGATTTGCGCGTATCATACATAGTCCGTTAATTGATTTTACTTCTTCGTTAAATAGAACCTACTGCTTATGATCATGCTACCGAATAGTTGTCATCAGCTCACTATATATCCCCACTGACTGGCTCGGAGCCTACACTAAGTTAGGGGTGATTAGGCCATAGTCAACCACGCTGACTCTCTTCTGACTTCACACATATCCTTTTTTTTTTTAAATACTAGTAGATTTTTTTGTAAATCTACTAATATTTCTTTTACCATTCCAACTAAGCTCTAAGTTTGTGCTAGGATATGGTTCACGACAATATACAAATGTCGGGATTCAAACCCCCGGCCTCGTGATCGGAAATCCGTACCCTTAACCATTAGGCTATTGACGCTGATATATATTTGAAATGTAGATATGTGCAGGTTGCATCACGACGTTTTCCTTCACCGTAAGAACGTCGGATTTGTACATATTTAAATCGAAAAACACATTGGTATATGGACTAGATTCGAACCCAGGACCTGCAGAATTACAAGTCAAGTGCTTAATCCCTGAACCGCCAATCGAATAGTGATGTTACAAGATTAGTTACTTTTGTTGAAAATAATTAATGAAATATTTATCCTTTGATTAAACTTTACTTGACCCTGTAATGTAATGTCTTAACATTAATTATACTTAGTAGTTTGTTAATATTAGTAAAAGTTTATTACTAGATTCTAAATATTTACCTTACTAGATTGAATTCTGTTTAAAACTGAATAAACAACTTAATTTAAAGGTAAAAGCGAGCGATGAATAAGCCAACGACGCGTCTTGCTTAATTAGAATGCAAATTTAATAGCAGAGAGATTTACATGTCAATAGGTTCCTAAATAACGCAATCTGAGGCACAAAGGATTCGGGATCCTAGTGGCTGCTTACTAGCTTTGGCGTATTGATCTCTCAGCGGAGCTTCTACCACCATGAATGCGAGAAACAAGTACATAATTAATTAATGTGATTAAGACACTGAGGGGAAACCAGCAAAACGTAAACCAGCTGTAGCTATTAGAAGCTAAACAGAAATATAAAAGGAAGAGAAATTGCATAGAAGTATAACATTTTGCTGGCATATCGAAGTTGAAAATATTTTTACGTAATTTTTTTAGGTACATTCGAAACTTAAATTTACTAACGCGTCAATTATTCCGCTATGATTGTCAATTTTTTTGCGACATTCAACAGTGCTTGAGAAATTTACTAAACCAGCGCGTACCATCTTTCGACCAAATCTCCACTAACACCAGGTGGGATCGTGGTCAAGCGCTGCCTTATCAAACATAAAAAAAAATTACAATTTAGTAATATTGTGATAAATTTCCAGCATAGTTACCAAATATAGTTGTCGCAAAGTTTCAACTCCAGCTTTAGAATTGTTACTTTATGTTTAACGTGAGACCCACGACCGCGATTTGTAGCGTTAACGATGTCAGGATAGGAGTCGACCCTGTGTTGTGAATTAGACACAACATAATCCGCGCCCAATTGCCCATTATCTGGCGGCCCAGAGCCGGCACAATTAGAGTTTTTGATCCTCCTCTCACCCCGCACCTAAGGATATGTGTTCGAGATGTTAATTAAAGCCTTAGAAGCCTTACCTTCGTTACGTGTATTGATAACATTCGACGTAGGAGTTTCGCCTTTGTTTTCGCCTCCCAAATTTTAGTTCTGCACTGAAGCACCTGGTATTTTGTAATTAACTCGACAAAACTTTATCTAATGAACATAAAATTAGCATCTATGTGTATTCATTATTCCAAGATAACACAATATCTAAGAGGTAAAATTAGCTACTTAATGACAAATACAGCTCCTATTGTACTGTGTGTGATTGTACTGTGTATAAGAATAATTCGACTAATGTTTTAAATTAAGTTAAATATGTACACTCACTCGATGACTACACAACTTGCATCATGCAGTTTAAATTTTAATCCGAGATTCTTATATTTTACGAGTTATTATTGGTGTCGACTACGATATACATGTTTTCGGTTACATCTAAAATAATTAAATAGATAACAAAGCAGAACATGCAGAGCAAACAACGCTGAGAGTTGATAGAGACGGCGCCGGGTGGTGCTGTTTGTACTGCAATCCATTACCATAATTAACTGCAAACATTACCTTGCAGCGGTGACAAGTTCAAACATCGCGGTATCGGTGAAAATTGCCTGCAAATAATATCTATTTGAATGCAGTGTTTGTGTTCCTCGTACTTCCCAACGAGTTTAAATCGGGAGTGGGTAATAAAATGACGCTTTTTAAGAATAGCACAGCCGCTAATTTATTTTTCTGTAACTAATATTGAAGACACTCGAAATTTTTAACTGTATTTATTTCAGGGGTTAAGATCCTTTCCAGTTATCTAAGGACGTGGAAGTTTTTATAGAAATGAGAAAGCGACTTAAATGTGATGTGACTTAAACACGGAAACAACATTTCTAAAGAAAAAAATTTAGGCTGATCTAATACATTTTTAGTAATTTTAGTGTAAAGCAGCATTTTATCGGTTTCAGTTTATTTTAATGAGGAAATAAATATCTGTAGCAAATACAGCAGTGATACCGAATACGATGCTATTAAAGTCTTTGGTGAAGTTTTAATGAACGTTTAATCGGAACAGGTTCAATAAATTTTGTGTAAACACCGAGTTCAATCCGGAAAACTCATATCCGAGTTAGAATAACGAAAAGCGATGCCTCAATTGAAAATGTTGCAAAGTTGTTAACTTTGTTCTCATAAATTTTGCAGTGACAAATTAACACAAATATTTTAATTTCCAACATTCATTTAGTTGATATAACATTTAAAGAAACTCAATATCAATTATGATTTTATCATCCTGCCATTTTCCTTACAGAGAATCGGACCAGTATGTATAATAATACTATTCTCGTCTACACATTTCTATCAGCTGTTAATTGAATTTACTCCCTCATTTAGCGCATCCTCTTTCACACATTCCATGGATACTCTCTTGGTCTTCCTCTTCCATTGTAAACCTCCTTGTTCAATCTCATTACTTTCTCGTTTATGTGCCCATTATCTAAAAATCTATTATGATAACCAAATAGTATCAAACCAACACACAATATGCACAATGCATTCAACAAATACTTTATCGAATTATAATACGGAACAGAAATAGGCGAAGTGGCATCGATTGGAATACATCGACGTCACGAGTGTCCCACTGAACCGATTCTGCTTAATCAACGCCCCGGCTCAAACTATTGGAACTATTCGAGGTGATTGAAGCGAGAACTCGAGTTGACAAGTAATCTTGCAGTAATATCCTTCGCGAGAACTCAATTACAACACGCGAGCGCCTTTAATTTCCTCGTGTATTGCAAGTTTGCATCTTCCTGTTCACCATAACGCTTTGTTACCGTTCTTGGTCCATGATATTTGCAACCATTCCAACGAGTTTGTCGGTCATTGAAAATTTACCTTATATCCTAAATTTTATTTTCTTGAACACATAACTTTCTTTGACGTATTTGTCCAAGTTTCTATGTCTTTTGTATTATATTTGCATTAGCTATAGTACTTGTTTATTTCATGGCCTGCAAAACTCATATACAAAATTGACTAGATCACAACCTCATTGCCTACTCTCTCCCCAACCACAATAAAGCGAATTCTGATCGGGAAGGGAATCTCTTGTGATATTCGATAAGATCGGTTAAAAGAAATTAAGATTAGATATCTATCTACCCCAATTTATCTCAAGCCGTAAATTACAATCATATGCAATAATAATATCATAATTTTGGTAATATTCAATCGTAATACCGTTCATATTCTATAGAAAATGAAAACAAAAATGTACAAACCTCTCCTAGAAAATAAATTGCATATTTACCTTTACAAAAAAAAAGGAAAATAATATGGAAATAAACAAAAATTCAGTACTGTGATCATAGCACCAAGATTTACGACAAGCATCTTTGTATGAGATTTTTGGTGTAACCACGCCCGATACTGCACAAATTATAATGCTAGGGTTACCTCTTAGCACGACATTCGTATAATTCAAACTTGACTAAAAATTATTGTTCAACACAAATCCTTTTTGCCACTTGGAGCCACACGAACACCCCTATAGTTATTAGCAATAAAATATTAACTTTATCATAAACTACAATCTTCCATTCGAATAGATTCGATTCTAATGCAGCCGCGTGTTGTCTGCGGCGCTGCCGATTCCTGATATCGATATATTATTACATCGCCTTTGGGTATTAATCAGGTTATTTATAACTTTAGAACCGACAATATAAAACTGCAATTTTGTAATGATTTGTTCAAATTAGATTACTTTTCTACTTCATTTAAATTTTTAATAATCTTTGTAATACAAGAGTAACCAATGTTTTTAACCAACCCTAATCCCGATTCTATATTAATACTCTTTTAACTAGAACCTTATCATTTAATTAAAAATCTGATTCGAGCTGATTAGAAATGTGTTTATTTTCATTAATTCCTTTATATTCGTAGCAGGTGCAAATTCTATGTTAAGTAAGGAAGTTGTATTAAAGTTAACTGTTACGCCAAATCTTGGTAAATACATTGCTAGTGCCATTTGAATAGAACACGCAATGGACCGGTGTCGCAGACTTGCATAGTGCTGTATAGAAACGCTGCAGGTGTCGATTAGTACAGATCTTTCCTTTCGATAGTTGCACGCAATGCTCCAAACATTTCTCATCGAAGATTAAACTGACGAAGAATAGCACAGAGATAAAAAATAGTCATAAAAAGTAAATAATTGATGATTATTAAATAGGACCAATTTTGAACCAAATGATGAAACAATCATTTTTAGCCAAAACTCAGTTTCTTTGAAAAAAAAATAATGTGTTCTTCGTTTATTGGTAACTAACTGTCGCCCGCGAAACTGTCCGCGCGGAATTAAATAAAAATATAATTAGTTGCTTATGTGTTCTTCCAGACTATGTTCTACATGTATGCCAAATTTCATCGAGATCCGTTCTGCCGTTCTGGAGATACTTCCAAACAAATATCCATCCATCTAAACATTCGCATTTATAATATTAGCAAGAGTAGTAAGATGTAATTTGGTATTGTCATTACAGCGACTTTTTATATTTTACGGGGCGCTATTAAGCATGCAGGATTTATCTAATCTTATGTTATGAATATATTGTACCGTATTTATAAAATTAAGCATATATAAATGGTGGAATCTATTCCTACCATCTCAAGTGAGCTCGCTATTCCTGATAAATGGTGGCAATGCGGTAATATCTGAGCAGATAACACTATAGAACAGGACTTTCTAAGTTGGTAAATAGCAGCTGATTACAGATACGGTTGAAATTCAAAGTGCAAAATACTTCGTATTTTAATTAAGTGCATAAGGGATGAGAAACTTTGCTGATCATAACTTATCTCTATTTAAGAGTTGCTAGATCTTCCTATTTTACCTCTCTGTATGTCAAGAACTAATAAAATTATTAATTAACTAGCTGTAGCCTGCGATTCAGTCCGCGCCGTAATAAAAAGAACTTATTTAGTATGCCTACATGTTCTTCCACACTATATTCTGCATCTATGCCGAATTTCAACGCGATCCATACAGTCGATCTGGAGATATCTACAAACAAATATCCATCCATCTAAACATTCGCATTTATAATTAGTAAGTAGTAAGATTAAAATATATTACTAAAGATAAAATTTAGGTTCTAGATGGCAATATCCTTTAAAATGTAAAATCCCCAAAACTACATATAAATTAGAATAAAGGATGGTCTTTTGAAATGGGAAGGGCTACTAATCAGAAGGGATGATACGAGATCGTAAGTGTAACATCATCAGTAGTCTAGGCACGTTCTGTCCAGGCTGTCGCACGGAAGGCAGACATTGGGAAAAAATACGGGGGTAAGTTTCCCGAAAGTGAGGCAAGTCATTTATCACGCTAGCGCTAAGAACTCTCGACATCGAGAACTTTTGATACAGGGTGCTCCAAAAGACATTAATAATAAGGATATCATGATGCTTCAAATGTTTTTTGCTTGTAGGCATCGTGTTTTATCACTTAAGTAAGGAAACTTATCTCTAAGGCTACAGCTTTTTGCTCTATCATTGTTGACAAAGAGTTTGTTTTGGCAATAAAGGAATATATTGTCATGATGCTTATTAAATACTTTAGTATTTATGGAGTTTTATATATTATGTTATGTATTAAGTTATGTATATTGTTTATAGTTTTATGTACTTCCTGCACGTGTAAAGTTTTCATAACAAATATCATATTGTTCATGATAGTTTTACTAAAATATAGTCAAATGTATGTCAACATCAGCTCACTATAGGTCCCCACCGAGGGGCTCGGAGCCTACCCTAAGTTAAGGGTGATTAGGCCAAAGTCAACCACGCTGGCCAAGTGCGGGTTAGTTGACTTCGCACATATCTTTGAATTCTTCTAAGATATGTGCAGGTTGCATCACGATGTTTTCCTTCACCGTAAGAACGGCGGATAAATGTACATATATAAATCGGAAATCGAACAACATATTGGTACATGGCGGGATACAAACCCAGGACCTGCAAATTGAAAGTCAAGTGCTTAACCACCGAGCCACCGACGCTCTCAAATATATGTAAAGTAAGTTATTCAAGTCTTATTGGTACTTGTTTCTAAACTCTAACGTAAGTAGCAAAGTTCTAGTTAGACTATAAACGATTTTACGTGTCGAACAAGGAAATCAAATTATCAACTTTCGCCAGTATACCTCGTCCCTAGCAGTTCGCACGGGGTACGGGAATCTATTTGAAAACTGGTGCAATGTGTTTTGAGAATTCCACGTGGGGTTTGTTCCTAAAGTAACGTCTTGCTCCCCATGATATCTAACAAGCTTTATTGTATACTTCCAAGAATGCCAGCTGAGAATGTAATATTTCACCAGACATAAAGAATTTGGTTGCCAACTACCCGCTTTTGATTAGAAGTCTTTAGTTTAATTATAAGGAACGTACTAAATTATAGGGCAAGGTACAGTCATAACAGTATGACTAACGTTCCTGTATATTTGCACAGAATGCACCATTTAAAGTAAGCAACCACAGTTTGTAATATCAATTAAACACGGACAAAATATTTTAGTTGCCCTTTACCAAATCTAAATTTCTAAAAATGAATCACTCACTCGTTCACGAGAATATTAATAGGTCATCCGCATTAATAGTGCTTAACCTTTCTTTTCCTCTGTCGATACGCGACGGCTCGATTAAGAAAACAGCACATAATTGTGCGAGAGCGACCACGCTCGCAAGTGGCGCCATGCGAGCGAACGCGTAACTATGTTGGGGCGATAGGGTGCGGGGGGCGTGTAACCGAGTGGGGCGGCTAGAGGCGCACCACTCTCACTAAAAAGTCGTGCTGCTTCGACAGTCGCGCTCTAACCATGCTGCGTGGGGCACGTTACCGCCTTCTCTCTAAAGCCGCTCATACTCGTTCGCGGCACGCGATGTAAACATTGACCGGTCAAAGGACTAGTGTATTCTTGTTTCACACAGTGAGAAGTGAATTAAAGTTTAATAGAATAAAAAGGAATAGTACAAATGTGTTTTAAAAATGTATCATTTGCTTCCTCTTTTGTTGATGATATTAAGTGTTAAATCGACATTAACCTCGCGAGGTTTAGACAATTGTATTCCCGCGAGGAGTGATAAGGGATCAACCTTGTGTCATGTTCGAACTCTCGATTCCGGTGGATCCAGCTTAGATTCAGCATCAGAGTACACAAAGCGGCTTACAATAGAATGTAACCAGCTGTTGTTTTTCGAAAGTTCGCTTGAAGCAAACTATTTTCAAAGATTTACAACACTCGCCGAACTATCTCTTCGGAACTGCAAACTTCTCAAAATACCGGGGAACGCGTTCGAAGGATTACGTGAGTTGAAAAAGTTGTCGATTCGATCAAAAAACTACGATTGGAGCCCGAATAAAAACTTAGAACTCTCTTTGGGAACCTTCAACGGATTAAAAGAACTTCAGATTCTTGATTTGGGAAAAAATAATTTAAAATCTGTACCCTCTGATGTTTTTTGTCCTCTCGGCAACTTGCAAGTGTTGAATATAACTAATAATAAGATAAAAAGTATAGATCGAATTGGCTTTGGAAAAAATTGTGGTCCAGGATTAACAAGTTTGGATTTAAGTTATAATGAACTTAAGTCATTAAGCGAAGAGAGTGAATTTACAGGACTTCGAAGACTTCAAGAGTTGAGACTTCAGCATAATAATATAACAGACGTCTCAGGTGAAATATTTAATGGATTTCCTGCTCTCAGAATATTAAATATTTCCTTCAATTATATTCAATCTATACCCGACGGAACTTTTACGAATACAAAAGAATTAAGAGAAATCTATCTAAACAATAACCAACTGTATGAATTGGCTAGAGGCGTCTTTCATCGATTAGACCAATTGCTTGTTTTAGATTTATCCAATAACCAGCTTTCAAGTGCTCATATCGATGGCGGCACATTTGTTGGTCTCATAAGATTAATCATTCTTAATTTATCTAATAACGCCTTGACAAGGATAGATGGTAAAACATTTAAAGATTTGTTCTTTTTGCAAATATTAGATTTAAGAAATAATTCTATTGGTTATATTGAAGAGAATACTTTCCTCCCTCTGTACAATTTGCATACTTTAAATTTAGCGGAAAATCGCTTGCATACTATTGACGAGTTCCTTTTTAATGGGTTGTTTGTTTTAAGTAAATTAAATTTAAATAATAATTTATTAATTAACATACATGCTAAATCATTTAAAAATTGTTCAGATTTAAAAGAATTAGATTTAAGTTCAAATCAGCTTACCAAAGTCCCAACTGCAGTTTGGGAGTTATCAATGTTGAAAACACTTGACGTGGGCGAGAATTTAATAAGCGAAATTAAAAATGGCACTTTTAAAAATTTAGATCAATTAACTGGATTAAGACTTATCGATAATCAAATTGGAAATATAAGCGTGGGTATGTTTTGGGATTTGCCTAGTTTACAAGTTTTAAATTTAGCCAAAAATAAAATTCAATCTGTTGAAAGAGGAACATTTGAACGTAATAAGCAATTAGAGGCGATTCGATTAGACGGTAACTTTATATCAGATATAAATGGCGTGTTTTCAGCATTGATGAGCTTACTTTGGCTTAATTTGTCAGAAAATCACTTAATTTGGTTTGATTATGCATTCATACCAGCTAACTTGAAATGGCTAGATGTGCATAGTAATTTTATAGAACATTTAGGTAACTATTATAAACTTCAAGATCAAATTCGAATAAAGACGTTAGATGTAAGTCATAATCGCATTGCAGAAATATCCCCTTTAGCAATTCCTAATAGTGTAGAACTGTTGTTTATTAACAATAATCATATCAACAATATTCATGTAAACACTTTCATTGAGAAACGTAATCTCACAAGAGTTGATATTTACGCTAATGACATATCTCATTTAGATATTAACAGTCTTCGCATATACCCTGTCCCGTTAAATAAGTCGTTACCAGAGTTCTATATAGGAGGAAATCCATTTGATTGTGATTGCTCAATGGAATGGTTGCCGATGATAAACAACATGACAGCAATGAGGCAGCATCCCAGAATAATGGATCTTGAAAATGTCTTATGTAAAATGACACATACCAGAGGAGTTTCTCATATACCACTGAGTAATCTTAAATCGACTGATTTCCTATGTACTTATGAAACACATTGCTTTACTCTGTGTCATTGTTGTGATTACGTGGCCTGCGACTGCCAAATGACCTGCCCATTTAACTGTTCCTGTTATCATGATCCTACTTGGCATACGAATGTCGTCGATTGTTCCAGCCAGCAAGCGAATGAAATACCAGAAAAAATACCAATGGATGCTACTGAAGTCTACTTAGATGGAAATGATTTTAAAGAATTGCAAAATTATGCATTCATCGGAAGGAAAAATATGAGATCGCTTTATGTTAATTCAAGTAACGTCGAGAACTTACATAATAGGACGTTTGCTGGCTTATCCTCGCTTATTATATTACATCTCGGAAGTAATAAACTGAAATATTTAAATGGGAATGAGTTTGAACATCTTACACAACTCAAAGAATTATATTTACAAGACAACTTCATAAGTTACGCAGATAATAGCACTTTTGCTTCTTTACCCTCATTAGAAATTTTAAGATTAGATGGCAATAGACTAATAGAATTTTCGATTTGGAGCTTAAGTGTTAATCAGAATTTGCATTCAGTTGCTTTAGGCAATAATATGTGGTCATGTAAATGTCGATATTTACAAAAGTTTACAGCATTTTTGTCTGAAAATGCCGCTACAGTTAGAGATATAAAAGATTTATGGTGTTGGAATTTAAACAATGGATCACCACAAAAAAGAGAACTAAATCTGAACGGCACTATTTGCAGCGATTATTATGCTGGAGATTCGGTTATAGATAAAATGTTGGTTTCTAATTACATGCCTATGTTAGTGACAACATTTACTGGATTTATGCTTATTATGTTAGTGACGTTAACAATGTTCATATTCAGAGATTCAATTCGTATATGGCTCTATACTACTTGTGGTATAAGATTATTACCTCTCGCCGGAGCGTACGATGACAATGACAAATTATACGACGCGTATGTATGTTATAGTCCAAAAGACGACGATTTTGTCATACAAACGTTGGCTGCTGAATTAGAAAACGGAAGTACCTCGTATCACCTATGCTTACATTACAGAGATATACCGAGGCAAGGGGCCGCTTACATACAATATGCATTACCACTGCCGGAAGCAGCAGAAGCTTCAAAGCGAATAATACTTGTTTTGACAAGAAATTTTATAGAAACCGAATGGTCCCGTTACGAATTTCGACAAGCTTTACATGATTTATTAAAACCAAGAATATATACATTGATTATAATAGAAGATACCGCAGTTTTACCTGATGCTCTCTGCGATTCTGAGTTAAGGCCTTATTTAAAAACAGCTTCAAGAATAAGATTAGGTCAGAATAAATTCTGGGCAAGCCTCCGGTTAGCTATGCCCGTAAAGAAACGAAAAACAAAATCTTCAAGTTACAAGAACAACTTGAATTCTTATACTATGAGAAGTGGTGTACATAATGGAACGATGAGATCTTTTTCATTCACAGAAAAAACGAGAGACCATGTCAATGATGCCTCTAATCACGAATTTTCGGAAAGTCATATGCAACATGCACAAAGAATATACGGCCTAAATGGTAGGCCACCATCGGATCATATTTACACTTCTATTGATTCCGATTACTCTTCCCTGGAATTAGGTGGTAATAATACGAATCGGAGAAGAGATTTAAGGATTTGGCCGCCACCACCTCCCATAGTTGACAATCAGCGTTCAGGTCAAGCTTATCTAGTCTAGTATTTAAGCTTTCGTGCAACTTTCTTTTTATTTATAATTTAGTCAATGCTTGTTGTGTAAATTATATTGACTGCAATGCTCGCTTACCAAATAACTAAGATTATTGTCTATTTTTGTATTTCTAGCCATTTCAAACGGCATTAATTTCATAACATTGTTGTAAATACATTCTATAAGACTGCTGTAGAATATGTGAATTTGTATATAATTTGTAAATAAATGTCCATAGGAGTCACAAGTATACCTATTTATATACTTTAATAAAGCCATTGTGATAATTTTTGCATAAAACTTTTTTTTATTTATCTCACATTCACTTACCTTACCTATTATATTAATTAAAGATATTGAAATATTGTCTAAATTATGTCATTTTTATTTATAGCCAGGGATATTTGAAAATTATACAATAAATTAAATTGAATAAACGCATTTTGCTTTAGTATATGATTTTAAATTTTACTATTTTATTTCATCTAGTTTTCAATATAATCAAGGTTCGATTCCTGTTGTCATATAAAAGTTCTATTTTATTGTACTCATAGTACAAAACCTTTTGATATTCTCCTACTACTTATAATAAATTCTTTAAACTGTGAATTAATTACTCTATTCATATCATTTCATTTAAAGAGTATCTGGCGACACTTGTAAGTAAGCCTGGGCGCAGGCAGTATTTTCTTACAGCACACAATGGAAAGGAACAAGGGGCTTAGAGATAGTGCATCCGTTACTAAGCGATTCCATAATGAATTTAAAAATATATGAAATTGATGAGCAACAATCACTTGAGTTATCGAAAGTTATTGTCAGTGCATTTTTGAAGTTCGCTATGGAATCGCCTCAAAGTGAATGCATTGTATCTAACCCACCAGGTAAGGTATTTATGGTTTTTATTTTTCAGGGTTTTTATCATTTAAATTAGTCGTATAAATCTATTAATGTGTACCGTGAAAAATGGATTAAGGAAAAATACAAAATAAATTAATTTTATGATATATAAGATTTAATAATAGCTCAATTGTATTTAATACTTAAACACTAAAAAAATAATCAAGACAAAATAATATTCTCCATTTTTTCGTTTAATTTATATTATAAGATTTCCAATAAAAATACGACACTATTCATGTCTTTCCAAGACATGTCATAATGTACTATTCAAACTTTTTTCATTTAAGAATGAGAAAACTACGTTCTTTGAGGCAATTTACAAAAAGCTCGGTAGGTAATAAAAAGTCTAAATATTAGGCAGTGATAACGAGCTTTATGGCCGTGAGATGGAAGATGGGAATAATTTTATGACGTAAAAATGGGTCATATCGTGGAAGTAGAGCTTTTTTATTTGCTGTTAGTCAACCGCCTTTGTTTGGCCATACTCTACTTTCTCCGTACTACCTTACCTGGAATGGTTGTACTATAAATTGTGTTTAATAAGGACATCTTAAATTTATTATTTTAGTTTTATACCACCAGGAATTATGTGATAGTCAAACTTATGTTACGTAACATTCTTGAAATTAGCTACATATAAAAAAATCATGTTGTGAAAATTGACTTTGTATTTATTTACTTTACACATTGTGAAAAATATAAGAATATTGTAATTTGTCTCTCGTAACACAAAACTGAGTAATTTTAATGTTTAATGTAATTCATCATCATCATCATCATCATCATCATGTAATTAACGTGTTAAAATTTTAATTTGTTAATTAATTTAGAACATGTGCCTCAGCTCGTTCACCACATATTTGCTTGGTTTCCTTTCGAGTCAAAAGTCGGTAACCGCTTGAATCCTAAATGATCAAAGTTGATTCGCTGCGTGTACAGACCGCGAGCGCATAAATAATAAATTTAATGAACGTCGAGTTTCTTTGAAAGTTGTACTACTAAGAAGTGAAGCTTAAGTGACTCTGTAAAATTTCTACATAAGTAACAAAGTAGTCCAAACATGTACGACCACAATTTGTTTACTTAACTAAAGTATGTTTTATGAAGCGATTTTTTATCAAATGTTTAGTATTTAAATATTGTAAACGGCAACGCATCTGCAGTTCCTCTGGTGTTGCAGATGTCCATGGGTGTCGTTGATCACCTCGTTGTTCCCGAAGCTCGTTTGCTCCCTTTACTTATAAAAATAAAACGGTGTCTCCAAATGTTCGTAATTCGTAATGATAATAATTTTGCAAAAACATCGTTGAACAAGGAAATTTTCTGGTAGTTTACGCTTAATTACTATTATATTATTCTCGTTCTCCTTTTGCTGCAGGCACCTATTATTATCGTTCACGGTTTGTTGAACACCTTAAATGGTAAGATTTTACTATCTAATTTCCATTCTGCAAAATTCTATTTGGCTCATTGTACAATTTTCAGAACAGCAAATGTGGCGTTTATTAAATGTTTTATAGCGTTTACTGAGAGAAAACATACTCTTAGTATTTATTGATAAAGTTAAATTCAATTCCGTTTACAAGACGTAATTGTTATGCAAGTAAATAAGGTCCTTGTCACACTTTTACGCTGGCTTTAACGTTTTATAGGAATATTCATTTTATGTTTTAAAAAATTTACAAAACTTGAAGTAATACTCCAGATAAAATGAAAAAAAAAACTCATTAATTGCTTAGTTATAAATTAAATGGACTTAGTTGCTATAATTCTTTAAAAAAATCATCTTCAGAAATTAATTTCATCAAACGGAAAACGAACCATATTTTAAAAAATACTAACGAATTGAGAACTTCTTCCTTTTTGAAGTCGGTTAATAAATTAAATATACGGAAAACTTATTCACATAAAGAGTATTTCAAATTAAAAAGAAAAAGGAGATTTAATAAATCATAAGTTTGTGCCACCCGTGTATCCCGTCCTTTGATTCAGTCACGGCTCGTGTCAAAAGAAAACCGCTCACAAAGGATTGTTATTGCAAGTGCGCTCCGATTTGTTTATACAACTTTGATAAATTAGACGTATGTTGGTAGTGGCGGGACAGATTTTTTTTTTTCATTTTAATTTTATTTCTGTTGACAGAAGTTAAAGGGCCATGGAAGACAAAGTGTAGTACGTTTTATTTGCTACATTACGAGAATTTCATGCCTATGTTTATAGCCAATAAATACTTTGAACATAGCATATCTTACGTACTACTAATGCAGTAAGAAGTAAACATTTCAAGATTATTAAAAAAAAACTTATAATATAAATGCTCCGAACATTTTTAAATAAGTTCATTTTGATAAATATCATTCGGATGTCATACCATCTATACGTTAATTAAACTTGAAGTACGTTAAGTCGAAAATATTTATAGTATCAAATTTCTTTTAGTATTAAATAAACAAAGGTTACAATAGATTAAGAGCAAGCTGTGGGTAAGATCTCTTGCATCTGTCGAAATTCTCTGATAAGGAATCGCTAGAAAAAAAAACTATGAGAATGATTATGGTTTACTTGGCTTCTGAATAAATACTAAATTCAAAAACATAGTTGAAAAATGTAAGTAGTTTTCACGATTTGTAAAAGTATAATTAAGTTTAATAAACATTTTGTTTTAAAATTCGAACTGTCTAAATTCACAGTCACGCTTAAGTTAGAATAAGTTTAAAATATTAATAAATTTGTTTCTATACAATTGTACCTTTCAACGTTAATTCAGTTGCGAACAAAGTATTGTTTAAAATTTTTAATTACTTTCCTTCTTTTGTTTTAAGACAATGTAAAAAGAAATGAACAAAACAATCTGGGTGAAGAAAAAAAACTTATCGTGTGAAAATCGCCTACGCTACTCTAGTGATGTAGGGCGGACCCGACTATGTAATTTAATACTTTCTACTGAGTACGTACATTACATTCACATAAATAATTATACGGTCGCCGCTCGTCTGACATTTTACTTTGACAGCTCAATATTCATTTGGCAAAAACATTTGGGCGGAGAGTGCGCGAGTGAATCTAAACTCGGGAACATCTTAATTCCTTTGTTTATTGTTCTCTTAATCATCGCTGAATGACAGCCTCGGGGCGTCATTAAATAATTCAAACGTGATTATAAAAGGGTTCCGTGTATGGAATTTTATATTATCATTAACTGAATATACGAATATGCAACAATGGCAGCGAATGTTTCACAGAAGAAGGAGAATGCTCGTTCGATGTTGACAGATCACTGCTATTCTAATTTTGCTTATGAATTATAACAAAAGTTCTTTATCATTCTGAATGTGGTCCATGGGTCTAAATTAGTGTCCTAGACAAAGTGCTCTCGCTCCGAAACGATTCCATAAGGAACTTCAAAAATGTATGGAACTGACATTGACTTTCGATAAGGCACGTGATTGTCGCGCGTCAGTTCTATACATTTTAAAAGTTCACTATGGAAACGCTTCAAAGCGAAGCACTTTGTCGAGCCTAGCTGATCTGTTTTAATTTTTGATGGCTTAGTGCTTACTGCGTGCGTAATCTCGTTCAGGATGCACGTGGCTAATTCTATGTTGGAAGAAAGTGGTAAATCATCAAACGCTTCATTTGATGTTAAGTGAAACCGTTGTTCACAAACAAATGAATGACAATGAGAATTTTAGCTGATATAGTGTTGTCTCTCTCTGTTTTGGTTCAATGAGGAGCTAGATTTGGACAATCTTTAGTAGTTTTAGACAGTTTAAGTTAGAATTTTTTAGCGCGAATGGATTGATTTTGTTACAAAGTCCAGTGTCAGAATGAATAGTGTGGGGACACAAACGTCGACATTTTAGTAAGGCTAGTGTTGCGTCAATACAATCCCACATTTTTCGTTTTTCTTCCTAACAATAGTAAAGAGAAATATTACAAAATAGCTTTGCTGATATCGATCTGACTATATTTTATACCCCAACACTGTATAGACGAATGTTGACGTTATCTTCGTTAAGCTCTCGATAAACAATCGCGTTAGTTAGAAATATAAATTACGTAGTGACTTTGAGGAGCGTAAGTTTGGACGTGTATCGATCCATTAGCCGGAGCCGGCATCCATCACAGCGGGCAAACATCGGACCCATAGTACCCATTATATTGGACAAACACACGCCCGTTTGGCTTCTGGGCTTTAAGAAATACTTACCAACTTGTTGATCTTAGATAACATTGTTTCGTTTACTGAACACAATAGATTAATTTATATGTATGAGTTATGAGTCTATGCTCTAACCAAAACAATGACGACTCCATAGATTAGCGGTTATTGCGCTAAGATGTAACGCATCGGGTCTTCAGTTGGAAAAACAAAAATTGGTGAGCAAAACGTAGACTATAGAATATATCAGAAAAAAGGATCTTGACAGACAGACGGACGGACAACAAAGTGATCCTATAAGGGTTCCGTTTTTTCCCTTTGAGGTACGGAACCCTAAAAACGTGATTTTTATTACAACTATCCGTATTACAACAAAACATAATTGCTTTATAATCGAACTAGCTGTCGCACGCGACTCCAAGTGCGCGTAATTAAACTTGCGAAAAAAACTCAATTTATAAGTAGCTTGTCTCTTTCCAGGTTATGTTCTACATCTATGCCAAATTTTATCTATGCGAAATCCATACAGCTGTTTTGGAGTAACCTTTTAACAAATAACCATCCGAATAGTCGCATTTATAATATTAGTATGAAAAAATAAGTGTCATATAAAAAGTAAGTTCTCTATATTTCTGTTATAGTGTAATGCTACATAATGGCAACGCATGCTGGGCAATAGAGACGTCTATATTAATGATGCCTGCAGTTTTATCTTACATCGGTGGCCGTTTATTATTCCATATACAGCTTACTCCGAAACGTTAAAAGTAACACCACGTGAGTGAATTTTGAATAATTTGACGTATATAAAATTTATTTTCCATATTTCAAGTTAAATAGACTATGACAATTTCAAGGCCCGTATAGTCACAAATTTTAATTTTCGCAATCTTTTATAATTCGACAAAAAATAATTAGAACAGAGAGAGAAGCTAGTTATCAAGTTTTTTTTTCCGAGCGGACGGAGTCGCGTGCGGCAGTTAGTTCAGTAATAAAGGGGAAGTCAATCAAATCTTTAGTTACAATAGTGCAATAGATTAATTTGTTTACAACTCGCGTTAACTATAAAACATTCATTATTTATAAATGCAGTATAAAGTTCGTTACGAACAAAGGTTTAATTATCTCGAACAGATCTCACCGCAATTAAAACTTTACAAAGAACGAGTGAAATGCGAATGAACGGGAAATAGATTTTCCACATGACAAATTATTTTCGCACTTTGTTGTTTGTGTGCTTTTTTATATTTTTGCACACATTCTTATAAGATATGAGTTTGTTTATTAAATTGAATTAAACGAATAAGTTAAAAGTTTTTTACCACTCAACTAACCACATTTCAATTACACAAAAAACATTAGGGATTTTATTGTTTTTTTTGACATCCCGATCATATATTTCTTCTTCTACTTGTCCAGCTTCTTCCAGCTACGTGATGCTCTCTGCAAGGCACAGGCCTCCGCCGAAGATCGCCACAATAATCGGTCCTGTGTTATCCGCATCCAGGGTATTCCAAACTTGACAAGATCTTAGATCCATTAAATTAGTTACTTACACATTAAAATTAAGTGTAGAATCAGTAAATTATTTAAACTTACTTACGGAATAATTAAAGGGACAAAGAATTGTTAAAATCATAATCAATAGATAAAATAATGTGAGGCCTTAATAGTATTAAATAAGTAAAAAAGAACATAATTTATTAAAATTAAAAAAAAAAAAAAAACAAAATAGAATCGCAGGAGGAAATTGCTCAGGAGCACGTTTGCCTTTATCCGTACTCAGTCAAAGTGAAATCGAAATTCAAACAGAAATGGAAATGCTTTGATGTGTGAAAAGTAAAATCGAGAGGAAATATAGCAATTTTACAAACATATATGGTCAGCACATGTGTTAAATAAGGAAACCAATGTATTTTTTTTATAACAAGGCGGGAACACCGAGGAGCTCAACGACGCCCACGGACATCAACAATACCAGAGGAACCGCAGATGTGTTGCCGGCCTTTGAGATGGTGATACGCTCGCTTCTTGAAGGTCCCTAAATCTTACCGGTTTGGAAAAATGTATTTAAATATTTACTGGGCTTAACTTGTTACTTAACAAATATTGAATTAGTGGCAAATGAGTGAATGGACACCTTAGATAGATATTTGAACATGCGTTGCCTAAGTTAAATGGACAGAAGAAGAGATGCACAGAAAAAGGATATTTATTCCTCCTACTCGAACCATTCTCAGCCAAATTCTTTTTCCCGTCCTGTTCTTTCCTTACATTAAAACAGTGGGAAGGGGATTAAATTTTGACATCTAGCACACACACTCATCAGACGAAATGCGGAATTGCTTCTACTTCACGCTTGTCTTCTGTGTGTGGTATTGCACCGGTCGCGCCGATTATTCATGCAACATTGTTATTGACTGTACCATTATTAGCGTTTACACTTTACCTTTTTATAACATAATTCATTATATCATATATTATTAATATGTAGTTATATTTTAATCGACTTCAAAAAAGAGGAGGTATTCAATTCCTCAGTATGTTTCGTAATAAAACATTCAGAAATTATTATTTATTCTCCAAACATATCCTGTATATTACTTTTTATTATAAAAAGAGTTTCTTCAAAGTGAGGATGTAAAGGTACGATAAAAGAAAAATAATCTTGTGAGTATTTTTTTCTCGAATACAAGCACATTCTCAAACAATAATACATATATCTAATATCCTTGTTTTTATAACTTAACATCAAAGGACATCAGAGCAATTTTGTTCGTAAATAAATTTTATTTTATCATAATACCAATAAAAACAATTTCTTCTCAAATCTTTATTATCTGATTTGGTAACATTTTACTTAAGGATATCTTAGTAGTTACTTTATTTACAAAATAATTAATTAAATATAAAATATGTACCATATTTCGTATCAATAAAAATTACATTCTTAAAATCGCACAAATTGCAAAATTTAAGATTTTACAGCAAAAATCATGTATAAGCATTTTTACAAAATATGATTTGCTTTACAATAGAAATGTTTCTATCTCGATTTTTTTTTGTAAATTTTGCTTCAATACTTTAAGACGAATTACAATTTTTAAAAGTGTACTGCTAAGTTTTTACTAACCACTTATATAGTTTTAAAATTAAGTTACATTCGGGAATATTGCTTTGAACGTAATCAAGCAATTTGCATGTATCCTAGGAGTTAATGATAAAGATACAAAAAATAATTGAAATGGATTACTCTACAAGGTTTACAAGGTGCCAGTTGTCTTCTCGCCCCAATGGTTGCCCGGCTACACAAAAGTGCAAACCTTAGCCGCTGGATGTACGATTAATTTATGCGTCATGTCATCTGGAAATTGGGGAAGCTTTGTCAATGACTGTCGTTGCACGTAACCGGATACGACGTCATGCATGACGGCTCGCTGTATAAGACACGATAAAACAAAAATGAAGTACATATACTAAATATTACTTTTTTTTAAAGTAGAGGAATAAAAAACAATACTCATAATCTGTACAATTGTTGGAAATAAAACAAAAGTCAGTGGAAATTTTTCGGAGATATTCTGTAAAAACAACTTTCAAAGTCAATAGTGTAAATATACAGGATGCTATTATTGTTTACTAAATAAAACACAACCAAAATACATCGGAACATCATATTTTAAGCGTAGAACATCGTCTACGCAATGATTTTTTCTTCGCAGTCAATTAAATAATATTTAAGGGACTGCACACACCTGGTCGTGATAACATCGCAACTATTGTGAAACTCGAGATTTTCGAACCTCAATTTTGACAACAAAAAGGCCATAATCGATTTTGGGCACACAAAGGACGCATTATATTTGACAAGTCGACTGTAGAAACGATGTTTGCGGTAGAGATTATTTCGGTTGAAATGAATGAAAGCAAAACATGATCCCGTGAATATGTTGGTCATAATTGAAATCCGAACGAGAGTCGCTTCAAGGACCGTTTTTTAATATCTTCCTTGGCTTTGTGTAATTGTGAGATCTCTGTATCAACAAAGTACTTCGAATAGAAGAATGATTGCCATGTGAAATTTAATTCACACTTTTTTAACTTCTCCAGATACAATAAATAGAAAAAACTCCAGGTTAAACAACCTGCCTATCATGTCCTAAAATAAACGTTTTAATGGAGAAATTAATAAGTCCTTACGTGTTATTGAAGGTAATGGAAGGTTGTACGTCGACGACGTACGACGTATTTTAGCTTAAAAATTGTACACTTATAATTAAAGTAACATCAGATGTACCATGCTGTTGTTATCAGTAATAATCCAAGAACATTCAAGCGACATTTTTGACCAAACCTGTCTATAACCAAAAAGTTCAAAGTTCCCATTCCTAGTAGCTCTAGGCGATATCTTCCATAAATCAATCAATAACTGAAAAAAAAACCAGCATCATTATACGTGGGCCTTCAATTAACAAAGCTAATGGTACGGACAGAAACAGGAAACGTATGGTTATAGAATACAAATGTTTTTATATTATCGATAGAATTTGATTTAATGGGTGCAGTGATGATTAATGATGTAATTTATTTCACGTCATCAAACTAAATTACCGCCTCCGGTAATACCAGGTGTGCATTTATCAGATCGCATGGTGAAAGGGTTTGAAAAAGAATTATTAAATTAAATCTTAGATTATATTTCATTAAAATGAAATTTAAATAATAAGAAACAGTGGTAGAGCCCGCTTTAACATCTTCGCACGAATTGGCCCGGTTAGCCCAGTGAAATACCACGACCACACAGAAGCCAGGCGTGAAATGGAAGCAATTCCGCGTTTCGTCTGATGAGTGTGCGTCCCGGAGGCCTTATTTAGTCCTCTTTCCCTTCCCACCTTTTTCTTATAAGGAAAGGCTGGGAAGTGGAAGTGGACTTTCTGGATGAGAGAATGCATGGAAAGGGAATATATTTTCTTTCTGTGCCTCCTCTCCTCCGTCGATTAAAGGTAGGCAACGCATATTCATTTGCGTATGTCTATGGGCAACGGTCAATTCCCTATATCAGCGATTCAGGTGGCCGCTCGCTCGTTTGCCACCTTATGATATAAGAAAAACAGTAGAACAAACTTAAGAATACAACACAGCTTTGTTCAAATTGCTTCAATGAAGAGGTTACTCTTTTCTTTCAATCTGAAATTAAACAGATTTAAAAGTTAAAGTTTTAAAAATATGTAAATGTTTAGTTATTTTTGCTCCATTGGATTTTTTAATATATTGTTCATAGAATCAATGAAAGCGCTGACGAAAAAAAAAACCAATGCAATGCCAGCCCACCGCTGAACAATAGGCAAGGATCGCGTACAAAGTACAAACATACATCAAACAACAAAAACAGAGGCTCGACGAGCGCACGAACGAACACTATCATTTACGCGACGATTTGTCATCGAGATTCGGCCGCGACTAGGCGACGATCATTGTATCAGGCGTACCAAGGGATGCATTTTATTTTACCACAAAAAACTTGACATTGTTCGTAAGGTTCTGATAGAACAGATAAGTAATACTTGAGATGAATTTATAATTAATCAGAATGCTATCATATTTATGGGTGTAGCTTCTTCCCATTAATTTTAAGGTGTGGTATTATGCAAGTCATATTTGTCTAACCGCATTTTTCCTTTTTTTGTCATCTGTTAATTATAATTGATAAAGCAAAATGAGGAGAACTTTAGTAATTCATACGAAACAATAATCGGTCGATATTAAACGTTCTGCAGTTTTAGGTTTGAGGTGCTACTCGGACAACAGTTTGCAGTCGATTAAAATGCAAACGACGGCAACTGCTTGGCTGGTGATAGTATGTGGCCTCTGTAACTCGATATTATTTATAGTTTTCGATTTAATCGAGAACTCATAGTAGAGAGTCCGGAAACTGGATTAACGCTTGTCAACTTGATGAACGATGTGCGTAAGCTACACGACAATGGTATGTGGGCATCCGTCCTGTAGCATTCGTTGTGCTATATTTGGCTCGTTCACGTACCGACACGTGTTGCCGGCTCAAAGGTCTGACATCGACTGACGTCCCCTCTCTCCGGCATGTACTTATGGCGTGTACGCTCGAGACAAACAACACTACGTTTATGCATACACTACATCCCTTCCTTTTTTTAATATATTTAATCTTGCTAAGTATAGGTACTTGTATTCTAAAACTATCAATTAATAGAATACAAGTATACATAAAATTCGATTTTCTAAGTTTCTCTACACTTCTACATGTATATCCATTTTGTAAGTTTAATAAACTTAGATTCAATAACATTTTTCTATAAATTCACTTAATAATTATTTTCACAACAACTGCATAGATATTTGTTACCATCCTATACTTATCTTCCAAGTTTCCATTATTTCTTCCTTCTATATGCTCTACTTCCTTCCATTTGTTATTTAGAACGCGCCAGTGTCCCTCAATTCATTTTAAATAAACTTATTTTTGTCTTGGCATTTGTCACGTTAAAATATTCCGAACTTCAATATCGCCATCAATACCTGTCTCTACCGTATGGGAAGCAGGATTTTAATTGACGCTTACTTTGTTATCTTTGTGTAAATTATTAATATCGAAGCCAAATATTTTGCTAAA